>NC_059091.1:26561456-26861456 GCF_020497125.1 Mauremys mutica
TACTAGTGACTGGCCACGCACCTCTGAAGTGGCTACAAACGGCAAAAGAGACAATGCCCCGGATTATGCGTTGGTACCTAACCCTGCAGCCTTATGACTTCACGGTTCGACATTGAGCAGGCAAGGACCATGTCACTGCAGACTTTTTCTCCCGGCTGGGGGAGGAGGAGGGTGTCATCTCCGCGTTCCCGGAGATGGACTTGAGGGGTGTGTGTGTAGTGAGGCTGAGGGGTCTCCCTCCAAGCAGGAGAGTGAGGGAGCATTACATGCCCCTTGGAGGGCAGAGCCTAGAGTGCCCCGCCCCCCTCGCCGGAAGTACCAGGGCGGGGCCTCCCTCCGAGCGGGAGAGCGAGGGGCCATTACATAGGGGCACTGCCAGCAGATCAAGGGACGTGATCATTCCCCTCTAATCGGCATTGGGGAGGCCTCAGCTGGAGAACTGTGTCCAGTTTTGGGCCCCACACTAGAAGAAGGATGTGGAAAAATTGGAGAGTCCAGCAGAGGGCAACAAAAATGATTATCGGGCTGGAGCACATGACTTATGAGGAGAGGCTGAGGGAACTGGGATTGTTTAGTCTGCAGAAGAGAAGAATGAGGGGGGATTTGACAGCTGCTTTCAACTACCTGAAAGGGGGTTCCAAAGAGGATGCATCTAGACTGTTCTCAGTGGTGGCAGATGACAGAACAAGGAGCAATGGTCTCAAGTTGCAGTGAGGGAGGTCTAGGTTGGATATTAGGAAACACTATTTCACTAGAAGGGTGGTGAAGCACTGGAATGGGTTACCTAGGGAGGTGGTGGAATCTCCTTCCTTAGAGCTTTTTAAGGTCAGGCTTGACAAAGCCCTGGCTGGGATGATTTAGTTGGGGATTGGTCCTGCTTTGAGCAGGGGGTTGGACTAGATGACCTCCTGAGGTCTCTTCCTACCCTGATATTCTATGTTTCTATGATTCAGTGTTTGTGTGGATCTGTTGCTCTGCAACAGCGGAGAGGAAAAAACACACGTGAACTGGGACATTGTGGTTGTAAAACCACGACATTTGGCTGGGGGGTGTGCAGAGGAGGGGGAGCTGCAAGGCAGCCTTTCAATTCGACTAGATGGCAAGTGTCCCCGGGAAAGGTTAAGATCTGCATCCCTGCAGCGCCAGTCCAGAGCCCAGCCGGGGTCAATGGGCCAGGTTCCCAGGTGGGGTCAATCAGCATCGCTCCATTGGAGTCAGTGGGGTCACTTTACATCTGCTGGGGACCTGACCCCATTGTCTCATTTTTAACTCTGGGATCATAGGGAGGAGCCATTCCACTTTAGGGGGCCACACTCTGATCTCGGCTACATCAGAGGGAATCTAGAGTAACTAGTAACATCAGGGCGTAATGCTGGCTGGAGGCAGCACCGCCTAGCAGCTCGGCCACAAGCCTAGGGGTCAGGACACCTAGGTTCTAGTCCCACCTCTGCCACTGGCTTGTTGGGTGACCTTGGGCAAGTCACTGTCCGCCTCTGTGCCTCAGTTTCCCTCCCACATATTATTAATGTAGACTGCGAGCTCTTCAAGGCAGGGGCTGTCTCTCTTGAGTGTCTGTGCAGCACCCACCACATTTGGGACCCCTAGGTCTTGGGCAGGGTCTGTGCAGCACCCATGACAATAGGGGCCTCTGATCTTGGGTGCGGTCTCTGAGTTTCTGTAATCTAAGTACTAAGGGTGTGATAGCCAAACCAGACACTGGTCAGTAGAACAGTGTGAATCCACTGGCATAACTGGAGTGACTCTGGATTATGTGGAGGGGCAATAAGAGGATCGGGCCAGGGGCTCCCACCGATAACAACGGAGACCTCCCCCGCTCCCGCTTTCCTTCCCACCGAGCAGAATGCCGGGCGCTGGACACGTGGGCAGAGCTAGATGCCGGCTGTCAAAATCCTCCCCAGTCTCCTATTAATACTCAGGCCCTTGAAATAAAGAAGGCAGCTGGGGGCAGGAAATATCCCCAGCTGGGGGCAGAGGAGACAGGGGACAGGGAGCCAGGGCTCCATTGTGGAATGGGGCCAAGCGGAGACACCGGGGGCGGATTGGAGTCAGAGCGGCAGCGGGCTGGGAGCACTGGCCTGTGCGATTCACTTCCTGACCAGGCCCCGTTAGACACCAGGAGAAACGTTCCCAGCAGGGTCAGTGCCTGGTGCTCAGCGGTTATTGAGACGGGAGCCTTGTGCCCCAGTGACCTCAGCCCTGGGAGGGCCGGGAGGGCGGAGCCCCGGCTGCTGGGAGCAGGGTTAGAGCACACGGGACAGATCGGGCTCTGGGACGGAGCCTCAGCTGCTGGAATCGGGGTAAGTGCATTGAAGTCGATGGGAGCTGTGGGGTCCGGCCCCATTGACTCCCAAGGAGCGACGGCCAGTTTACACCAGCTGGGATCTGGCCTCACTGGAGTGACACCTCTGTAAGGGAGAAACGTCTTTCATCTGCTCGCTCAGCCAGATCCTGGCCCTGGTGTAACCTCCTCCCCCAGAGCAGCCATTTACCCCAGACAGATTGGGCAGCACTTTCAAACCCAGTCCCCTACCCAACCTGGGGAAAGCCCCCAGGAGTCAGCCCCCAGCCCCCACTCCTCCACCCACCAGCCCACACACGTGCAGCTCACAGGCTGGCAACGTGCCCAGCGAGGTGCTGTTTGGCCAGGACGCGGGAGCTTTGAAGCAGCCCCACCACTCTCAGGAGGGTCAGGGCGGGTGCTGAGCTGGGCGGGTGATGCAGAGTGAAAGCCACGTGTCATCCTGCCCAGGGAACACCCCAGGGCAATCCCCTGCCCCCTCCCCGGGAGTGCTGGCCCGTGGGAGGCAACAGCTTCCCCCAGCCCCACTGGTCCCACATTCCCAGCCACACACCAAGCAGCGACTCCCCCGGCCCGGCCCGGCGTTCCCAGCCGAGCAGATCTGAGTGCCCCCTCCATGCACCCGGCCTAGGCGGGGGCGGCAGCAGCTGATGCAGCGCCCCCTCCCCCGACGCAGCTGCCCCTGGAAAGTCCCTGCTCCTCTAAAGAGGCAGGAAACTCACTGCACTTTTCCCTGCCTCTGCACCCCTCAGGAGCCCAGTCTTGCTGCTGCTGCTGCTTCAAACCACAGCCCTGTGCAGGGAGCCCTGCTCTAACCACTACACCGCACTGCCCTCCCAGAGCTGGGGCTAGATACAGGAGCCCCGGCTCCCAGCATCCCCTGTTCTAACCGCTACACAGCACTGCCCTCCCAGAGCTGGGGCTAGATACAGGAGCCCCAGCTCCCAGCATCCCCTGTTCTAACCACTACACCACTCTGCCCTCCCAGAGCTGGGGCTAGATACAGGAGCCCCAGCTCCCAGCATCCCCTGTTCTAACCACTACACCACTCTGCCTTCCCAGAGCTGGGGCTAGATACAGGAGCCCCGGCTCCCAGCCCCCCTGTTCTAACCGCTACACCGCACTGCCCTCCTGGAGCTGGGGCCAGATACAGGAGCCCCGGCTCCCAGCATCCCCTGCTCTAACCACTATACCACACTGCCCTCCTGGAGCTGGGGCCAGATACAGGAGCTCTGGCTCCCAGCATCCCTTACGCTAACCACTACACCACACTGCCCTCCCAGAGCTGGGGCTAGAACCCAGGAGTCCTGGCTCTCCCCCACCGGACACCAGTCCCCTCTCAAAGGGGACACTTCCACCCCTCTTCTTGGAATCAGCCCCTGACGTTCTGGGCAAGGTCCCAGCTGGTGTAAACCGGCCCAGCCCTAGTGAGCTCAGTGGAAGGAGGCCGATTCACACCAGCCGGGCTCTGGCCCCCCTGGGCTTTCCTCTGCCCTGGGTAGTTTCCAGGAATCGCTGTCACCTCAGCATCTCGCTGCTACTGAGTAACCCTGCGGGGACCCGGAGAACTGCCCCCACCCCCATGATACTGTATCTGCATTTTCTGCCCAGCCCCCGCATCTCACAACGGAGGCCTGATCCCCCAGGTGGGCCCGATCCACCACTGATCTGTCCCTTGCATCATCAATTCCACCAGCACCAAGCAGGGGCGGTGCCTGCGCTGCTGCCATGGTGACCTGGGAGAATTTACCCCCCCACACACACACACACTGGCTCATGCTCACTCTGCCCAGGTGCCAGCCCTGGCACAAGACGAGGGGGTTTTGGGGGGGATGAGGAGAGGTTATGGGACCCGTCATTTCTCAGACCTCTCACCATTTCCCACAACTCAGCACCCGCCTTTCGGTTTTGCTCTTGATTTTGAAATCAGCCGCGCAACTCCTCACCCGGCAAAACAGAGCCTGCTTCCCCCCTGCCAGGTTAACTCATCCACCAACTCCCCCCACAAGATATGAGGTGTCCCTCTCCCAACCCCCAGCCCCTGGAGATACAACCAATCCCCACCCCAACCCCCAGCCAGCCATTTCTTCCAAAGCTCCGGGTCCCGATTCAGGACACAAAGGCCGTCACGGCGCTGCCGACACTTGCAATTTTACCACCGGCCTAGTGACAATTGTTGCTTTTCTTAAAGCCCCAGCTTCTGGGCTCCTGGGATTGTGAAGATCTGGGCTCTCATTAAAAGCAAGTTTCTAACCCTCCAGATGGCAAAGTGACGCTCAGAAATGTGACACCCCCCAGAGGGCTACGAGACCGCAAGGAACCCAACGTCGCGATCTCACTATCTTCTTCAAGCCACTCAGGATTTTCGAGAGCCTGTCTCAATGCTTCAAGGCTTGGGGCAGCAAGGCTGGAGTTAGTATTACGTGTAATATGGTAGTGCTTAGCCTGGGACTGGGTCCCCACTGTACCAGAACGAAGGCCCCTGGCAAAGAGGAGACAGGCCAGCCCTGAAGCGCTACATGGACATTCATAGCCCACATGGCTCCACCTGCTGAGAAAGAGCTGCCACCAGCCCCCTTTTACAGGTGGGGAAACTGAGGCACTGAGAGACAACTCACCCACTGTCTCAGAGCAAATGGCAGCTGGGAAAAGAACCCAGGAGTCCTGGCTCCCAGCTCCCTTCTCCAACCACTAGAGATCCAGGAAGAGAACCCAGGAGTCCTGGCTCCCAGACCCATTGGCCCTTTGCTCCACATTATCTTCCTCCCCTCCCACCTGCTTTATGCAACCAGGAGGTAAAATGCAAATAACAAAGCCACTGATCAAAGAAATGGCTGGCACCTACTGTCCTACTGTCACGCACACACAAGCCACAGCTGGTATTTATTAGCCATACTGCTGTGGCCCCATTGTACCAAACTCAGCACCTACAAACCTTGCCACTGATTTGAGACCCAATGACCCAAACAGACAAGGCAAGTGAAGGACCATTCACCCCATTTTACTGCTGTGGAAACCGAGGCACAGAGCGATTCAGTACCAAAGCTGAGAATTGAACCCCAATTTTCCCCACTCAGGCACCTGTGCCACACAGCTGCTGCCAGCTGGGCTGTGCCACACAGATCTCAGGAGGCATCAAAGATAACAGCAGATAAAGGAGCTCAAACTACCCCTGGATCCAATCCTGAGCCCATCGCACCAGCAGGACAGCGCCTGCCTCCAACGGGAGCTGAGTTGGAACATGCAGTGCAACATCCAGCCCCCAGCTGGGGACCCACGTGCCAAATTTGGGCATCTGAAATCTGGCACCTAAATCCACATCAAGGCTCCTAAAATAGCTGGCCTGTCTGGCTGGTTATGCCCAGATTCTGCAGGATCTGAGAATGCTCGTTATTAAGTGAATTACGGTAGTGACTATCAGGCCTGACCAAAATTGAGGCCATACTGTGCCAGGGGCTGCACAGACCCACAGCGAGAGACTGCCCCTGCCCCAAAGGGCTCCCAGTCTCAACTGACAAAAGGCAACTGGGGAAACTGAG
This sequence comes from Mauremys mutica, assembly GCF_020497125.1. Taxonomy (NCBI): domain Eukaryota; kingdom Metazoa; phylum Chordata; order Testudines; family Geoemydidae; genus Mauremys; species Mauremys mutica. Next base: position 26,567,316 of record NC_059091.1, read on the forward strand.
GCACAGAGCAGGGACGTGACTTGCCAAATCAGTGGAAAGAACCCAGGTGTTCTGACTCCCACCTCGACACACTGTTGACTAGACGGCGCTGCCTGCCTACAAGTCACAGCCCCTTTGTAAGTCAGGCTTCTCATTTCAGGAGCCTAAGTCTGGATTGAAAACCAGACCCCCCCAAAGCTCTTGGAGGGTGGGTGGGCACAGACCCAGGGCAGCACTGATGTCTCCCTCTCCCTCCCTCCTTCCCCAGAGGGCGGCTGGACTGGCAGGGCCAAGTAGGGCAAGGAATGCTCCATTTTATTAATCACTTGGCACCACATGGACACAAATATTTCTGAAAACGAGGCTTCCCTTTGGCGTCACAGGCGTGGCACCCATCCCCCCCAGGACATAGGAGTGGGGCACTGAGCACCCAACAGGATTCAGCCCTTTGTACAACCAGCCACTTAGACAAGAACTCACAACCAACACCCCTCCCCCAGCTGTGCGGATAGAACCCAGGAGTCCTAGGTTTGCTTCTAGCCCTGACGGCATCTAAAGCCAGGCAAACGCTCCTTTAAGTGAAAGGCATAAGAACATAAGAACGGCCCTACTGGGTCAGACCAAAGGACCATCCAGCCCAGTATCCTGTCTGCCGACAGTGGCCACTGCCAGGTGCCCCAGAGGGAATGAACAGAACAGGGAATCATCAAGTGATCCATCCCCTGTCGCCCTTTCCCAGCTTCTGGCAAACAGAGGCAGGGGACACAATCCCTGCCCATCCTGGCTAATGGCCATTGATGGACTTGTCCTCCATGAATGTATCTAGTTCTCTTTTGAACCCTGTTTTGGTCTTGGCCTTCACCACATCCTCTGGCAAGGAGTTCCACAGATTGACTGTGCATTTTGTGAAGTAATACTTCCTTTTATTTGATTGAAACCTGCTGCCTATTCATTTCATTTGGTGACCTCTAGTTCTTGTGTTATGAGAAGTAGTAAACAACACGTCCGTATCTACTTTCTCCACACCAGTCATGATTTTATAGACCTCAGTCATATCTCCCCTTAGCCGTCTCTTTTCCAGGCTGAAAAGTCCCAGTCTTATTAATCTCTCCTCATACAGAAGCTGAAGACTTCAAACACCCCAAAGCAAAGGACCCCGACCCACATTCCAACCCGCCCCCTCCCCATCCAGCCTCCTCTGAACCCCGGGACACCAGGCACCCAGCTCCTGATGCTGCAGCTCCCAGCTCCGAGGTGGATCCCACGCTCCGGCACCACCCACAGCCCAAAGGGGGTGTGACCGTGGATGCATCAGTGGCTGGTGGGGGTGGGGAAGGTGACCCTGGAACTTCCCCTGCCCCGAAAGATCAGATCAAATCTGGATGAAGCTCGGAGGGGGGCCTGACTGGACCCAGGACGACCCATGACCGGAACAGCTGAGAAGGGGCGGCGGCGGCGGGGGGGGGCTTTGGGGCATCTCCACCTGGGATGTGCTGACAGTGCAGACCGGGGGTAGACTTGGCCTTGTCTCCAATGGGGGCAGGATCAGGCCCAGAGGGGGGCAGAGCCAGGACGCATGCAGGCAATTGCATCCAGCCTTCTGCACTGTCATTAACCACTCAGGACTTGTCTGAGGGTTCGGAGGGGCAGCCCACAGACAACACCAGCGGCCCCCCCCCCCACTCTGATAGTGCCTCATACCCAACGATTCCCCGCTGGGGGAAATGCAAAGCCTGATCACCCCAAAAGGGTCCCCAAAAGGCTTTCAAACCTGGTCCCTGGGCCTCTCCATCCCTGGTGTAAAGTCCAGCTGATACACCCCAAAAATCAGTTTACAAACCCTGCTTCGGTAACCTATGGGAACAGGGCCTAGTAGTTAGAGCTGAGGGGTGGGGGAGCTGGTTGTCAGGACACCTGGGTTCTGTTCCCAGCAGGGAGAGGGGTGTGGGGTCTGGGGTCTGGTGGGTTAGAGCAGAGGGGGTTGGGAGCCAGGACTCCTGGGTTCACTTCCCAGCACCAGAACCAACTTGCCAGGAGCCTGGAGAAATTACCTGGCCTCTCTGTCAAAGAAGGATCATCTCTCTCTGGAGTACAAGCCAGGATGGGACAATCTGTGACACACACACACACCCCCATAACCCGCTGCTCCCCAGGGTGTCAGAGAGGAGCCCAGCCCAGCCGGACAAATAGCGCAATCCTCTTGCGCCCGGGACAGCCCAGCAGATCCCTGCCCCGCCAGAGACAAGTGTCCTGGTCCCATTCATAGATTTATAGACTTTTATAGACTTTAAGGTCAGAAGGGACCATTATGATAATCTAATCTGACCTCCTGCACAATTCAGGCCACAGAATCTCACCCACCCACTTCTATAACAAACCCCTAACCTATGTTTGAGTTACTGAAGTCCTCAAATTGTGGTTTGAAGACCTCACCTGACAACAGAGTCATAATAATCAAGACATGATGGTCTTCCAATCCCTTCCCACCATTCACACCAGCACGGGAGCCAGGAGTCACTCCCCTGGAGTCACACAAGGGGAAACTTGTGGGAGCAGAATCGGGCCCAGTTGCTCCAGATTTCCACGGGGGTGGGGGGGAGAATCAGCCCCTGCCGGCACTTACTGGGCCCGATCCTGCCCTCACTCGGACACGACACTGTAAAGGCAGCGGGTGTAAATGAGCGTCACTCCCCGGGAGTCCGGGCAGCAAAACACACCAGCCGGGGACCCGCCTCGGGGATTCACACCACAGTAAGTGGCGTCAGAATCGGGCCCACCCCCCACGGACCCCAGGTCGGCTCCTGCCCCTGGACTCGGGGCCCAGCCCGCGGGGATCCCAGCTCTACCAGGGGCCGGAGCCCGCCGGCAGCCACGGCGGAGCGACTCCGGAGTCACTCCCGGGGAACCGAGCTCAGCAACGCGCGCGGGGAGCAGCAGCCCGGGCCGAGCACATGGTGCAGCCGGGCGGCGGGGCCGGGGTCGGGGGCTCACCGAGGGGCAGCAGGCGGCGAGCCGGGTCCATGCTGCGGGGCGAGGGAGTCCAGCGAGCGGCGCGCACCGAGCTGCAGCCAGAGGGCAGCGCCCCCGAGCCAGGGCCGGCTCCATGGGGGGCGGGGGGCCCCGCCCAGGAAGGATGGGACGGGGGGAGGGGAGGGCCGTGTGTGAGGAGATGGGAGGGGTAGACCACGGAGGACAGGGAGCCGGGGGGGTGTCAGAAAAGGGCCCAGCTGACAGGCAGGTGCGGGCAATATTTTAACCAGGGGCTCCCACTAAATGACAGACCCCGGTCTGGACTGAGCCCCCATCCCAGGGGGGCTCGCGGGGGCGGGGCATGGATTCGGTTCCCGTTTACACAGCTGCCCCCGACCAGGCAGCCACATGGGGCAATCGGGGAGCCGCGGGGGCTGCTACAGCGGGTGTCTGCCCCAGGCGCGAGGTGCAGAGTGGGGGGCAGAAGGAGCCCCCCTTCCTGGGGTTAGCGATGGGGGAGACCAGGGGGAGAGGTGCCTGGGGAACACCTGAAGATGGGATGGTGCAGGGGGCTGGATGGGGGGGGGGCTGGATAGATTGATGGAGGGGGGAAGGGGTGTGGGGCTGGAGGGAGGTGGGGAAGGTGGGGTGGGGTGTGTGGTGGATTGAGGGAGGTTGGCTGGGAGGGAGGGGTCCGGTGTCTATGGGGATATCTGCCTTGGAGACCAACGTGCTGGGCTCCCATCCGCTCTGACACACACAGACACTGCTCTAAACTCCCCAGGCCCAGGCCCAGGCCTCCTTCTTTGGACCAGAGACACCCCTGCCCCTGGACGAGATGGCCCCGGGAATGACCCAGCAGGGCCCGTACCAGCCCGGCCCCCAGCCCCAAGCTTATCTCCACCCCATGCCGCCACTGCTCCTGTCTGTGCCCCCCCCCATACACCCCTGTTGTCCCCCCTCGTGCCTCCTGGAACGCAGCCCCAGCACGGTGCGGAGCCCAGATTAGCAGGGCCGGGCAGCCGGGGGCTGCTTTTCCCCTTGGAGCCCAACAGCTGAAGAGCTGCCGACATTCCAGCCCAGCTGGGGCCAGATCCAAGTCCTGGGAACAGGCCCCCAGTGCCAAGAGGCCCCAGGGCAGATCTTTGCTTGGCTGGGAGCTCATGACCTGCACTCACCCCCACTGTTACCTTCAGCCTTGCGTTGTTAACCAGGGGAACTCCCTGCCACAGGAGAGTGGGGAAGACAAGAGCATCCCAGGGTTTGGATATTGGGCTGCGATGCTGATACTGGGGCAATGCGGCCGTCCAGTGTGATGATATTCATGAGGAGAGAGAGATGGTAAAGAAGGGAATAGAACCCACGAGTCCTGATGCCAAGGTCCCCCTGCTCTAACCAATAGACCCCACTTCCTTCTTCAAGCTGCAACTAGAACCCAGGAGTCCTGACCCCCAGCCTGCTCTCACCCCACAGGCTTCCTCCTGCTTGACAGGGTCATGCCCTTTGGGATGTAGGGGGTAGTTCAGGTCAGGCTCCTGAGGCCCCATGGCTGGAGCCCGGGGGATTGTGTTACCGTGGGGATATCCTGGCCACCTCTTGGGCAGGCACCAGAGATCTCATGGAAACATTGCCCCAGCAGAAACAGGAACTGGCGGGTGAGATCAGCTGGCAGGATGGGGGTGGGGAGAATGTCCAGCTGTGGGGTGCTGGGCTGGGATAGCAGGAGCCTGTGAGTCAGGACTGAGGGGCATCAGCAAAGTTGGAGGACAGGGCTGGAATAGACCCTCCATCAATAAACCCCAACCCCTGGTACCCCCCAAGTGTACTCTGACCCCCCCACCAACAGCTCAAATACACCCCATCTCCTGTGCCCCCCCAGCCCTCTCCCCACGGTATTGGGGGTCAGGCCCCAGCAGCAGGGCTCTCCCCAGCGTGAGGTTAGAGGCCGGGTGCCCGGGGCCCCGTCCAGTCGGGGGCAGGTTTCCTGATTGCGATTGTCATTCTGTGGAGTTCCTCAAACCCCCTCCTGCCCCAGTCGGCCCCGGGGTTTTTCCATGGGCAGTTTCATGCCAAGGGGATCAGTTTCCCCCCGGCCGGCCTGGATTCCGGGGGGTGGGAATTGGCGCTGACCCTGCTGCTCCGGAACCAGGCAATTGAACCACAAACCAGCCCGGCCCCAGGGGTTCATGCTTCACTGGAGCGAGAGAGGCCGAGAGCAATGAGAGACGAGCGCCAAACGCTGCAGCTAGGCCCACGGGCCCGATCCTGAGATGGGCCCCCAGTGACTAGAGAGGAGAGAGGACGTGACCAGGGCATTGGGGGCAGCACCCCAGCAGCACAGCGCCCCCTGGTGCCAGGCTGGGGTGTGTATGGGGATGGGGCACAGACAGGGCAGTGGGGGCAGCACCCCCAGCAGCACAGCGCCCCCTGGTGCCAGGCTGGGGTGTGTATGGGAGCAGGGCACAGCCAGGGCAGTGGGAGCAGCACCCCAGCAGCACAGCGCCCCCTGGTGCCAGGCTGGGGTGTGTCTGGGGACGGGGCACAGCCAGGGCATTGGCGCCAGGCTGGGGATGCAGCTGGACATGTGCCCTGGCTCTCCTGGGATATCAGCTGTGTTGCCATAAGGAAGCGTCGGTGACGGCTCCCGAGCTGAACAATGGGCAGGAAAATCAGGAGCAGGAGAAGTGAAAGCGCCGACAAACCAGGGCCCCTCCTCACTCGTGGGCTCCTGCTGTTGTTCTGGGGGAAGTGGTTGCCCTGAGCCGGCTGCACTGCAGGCACTCGGACACCCTGGCGCTGGCTCTGGGTGACGCCACTATTGTGCTGGAGCGTGGGCCGGCTCCTTCCTCTGGTAGCCGTGCTCAGCCCGTGTCTGTGCTGCATGGGTAGCTCCTGCCCAGGAGCTGGGGGGCAGGGAAACAGGGCATCCCACAAACGGGGGAGGAGGACGGGACGGGGGACGCAGTCTTGGAAAATTGGATCTATTTACCTGCCCGGAGCAGGGTCTAATTTTGTCCAGCATCTTCTACGTTTCTGGTGCAAATGACAGACTGGAAATAAGGGGCACGTTTTTCACAGTGTGGGGAACGAAGCCTTGGAACAACTTACCAAGGGCCATGGTGGATTCTCCCTCGCTGGCTATTTTTAGATCAAGGCTGGATGTTTTTCTAGCAGATCTGCTCCAGTTCCCACAGGAATTAAGCCAGGGACATCCTAGGCAAGTTAAGCAGGCGGTCGGATGGGATAGTCACCCTGGTCCTGTCTGGCTTTAGAACGTACGAACGGTGCTAGGTGCTGTACAAACCCCCACCCAGAAATCCAGCCGCCCATCGTCTGTAGATGAAAGGAAGGTGGAGGTTTGTGTCTCCTCGGTGCTGCATGTGGTCGTCACACCTCAGCCCCTCAGAGAATCACCAGCACAGCTTGCAAACCAGGCGATCTTCTAAAATCCGAACCACTGGGCTCTGTTCATTTGCCATCTGCCTCCCAGTCAGTTTCCAGCCCAAAAGGGGTCCTGCACAAAGCATCATGGGGGAGGTGCCGCACTTATCCCACTGGTCAGAACCTTTTCCGGGATGTGGGAGACCCAGGTTCTAATCTCCACTGTGCCAGATGCAGCACAGGGCTCCCAAGCAAGCCCCTTATGGGATATTTAGAGGGGATGTTCTCACCTGCTCAGTAGAAATACTTAAATCCACATTGGAGCAGGGGGACTGGACCTGAGCTAGCAAGTAATTCTCAATTGCAGCCCAGAGTGTCCCAGAATGCACTGGGACAAACTCCAGCAGCCAGGACAAGGCAGGTGGGAAAGGATGTTGTGTGGACAGCAGCCTGCGTGTTGTTAGTGGGTCAGCTGAGAGGGTCACAGCCGGGGCACAATGGCTGGACACAAACGAGTCTCCTGCAGAGCAATGGGCTTAGGCAGCTGCAGTGTATTGTGCTTGCACATCTATAGTTGCACAGTGCCCTTGGAGCTTAGTGTGGTTGCACTGGTAGCATATTGTGTTTGCACACTTGCACTTACCGTGTGGTGTGCTTGCACCACTGTCATTATACTTGTGAGCTTGTCAGGTTGTTGCACAACTGCACTTTCAGCAGAAAGGTGCTTGCATGCTTGCAGTTGCACCATTGCATTTGCAGCATATGGTGCTCGCATGGTTGCACTTGTAGTATAGTGCACTTGCACAGCTGTGCAATTTTCCTTGCAGTGTCGTGTTGTAAAGTGGTAGTTGCACAGTTACACTAGGAGCATTGTGTGCTCGTACGGTTTTAGTCGCACAATTGTCCCATTGCACTTGCAGTATTGTGCTTTTGTACAGTTGTAGGGGAGCTGTTGCACCTGTAGTGTAGCGTTTGTACAACTGCACCATTGTACTTGCTGCATTGTGTGCTTGCCTTGCCGATGTTACCCAGGTGTAGTTGTGGTGTAGCGTACTTCTCTGGTTCTAGTTGCCCTTGCAGCCGATTGTGCCTGCAAGGCTGTAGTTACGTGGTGGTTGCACTAGACCTTGACAGTTGTCCAGTTGTACTTGCAGCAGATTGTGTTTGCACAGCTGTAGCTACAGCAGCTTGCACGGTTGCAGTCACACAATTGCATTTGTGGCATCATGTGTTTATACAGTTGTACTTAACCTAGAAGTACAGCCTGTTCCCTCAAACCCACATACCCCTGCAGTGGCCCAGACCAGTTCCTCTTTCTCATTGCGCCAATGGGTGCTGCGGTGGGGGGAGGCGGGGCACAAGCGGGGCAGGCTGGAAATAGCAGCATTTATAAGGCCGGCACCGGCTGAGGAAGTTGCAAGGTGAGAGAACGAGACAGAGGGAGCAAGTGAGCGAGAGCCTGATACCATCAGCCTGAACCATGTCGGTGCCTCCATGGGACCTTCAACAGCCAGGGCTAATGGGAAATAATCACCAAGGATTGATACTAATCAGATATTATATGTCACCAAGCAAACAGCTCCCCCTAGAGGCCAGGTGGGTCAGGCTCTCTCTGCTCTGGGTGGGAGCTGATCACTAACAGCACCAGGAGATAAAGTGAGACAAACCCCAAAATCAGGAGCTCGTCCCTCAAATCGGGAGATTTTAGTAAAAAGAGATGAGATTGTGGTGTGGGGGTTTGTCTGTTGTTATTTTGAATTCCCCCTGTCCCCCCGACATGAGTGGGGCCAGTTACAGGGTGTGAACTCCCCCTGTCCCCCCTCCCAGGTATGTGTGGGGCCAGTTACAGGGTGTGAACTCCCCCTGTCTCCCCCCATGTGTGTGTGGGGGCAGTTACAGGGTGTGAACTCCACCTGCCCCCCATGATGTGTATATGGGGCAGTAACACTGGTGATTCTGCCCCACTGCAGGAGCTCATTGGCTGCTGATGCTGCAGAGGTTTCCAGCTTTGGCTCAGTCTCCAGCATTGTCATCAATTAATTCTGGGCTGGCCGGGCCCACATCTGCAGCTCCAGGGGATCCTTCTACAGCCCCTTCCCCTGCCAGGGGCGGCAAGGATAGAGGGGGTGGGGGTGGAGCAGAGAGCGGACTGACCCATTGTTCACAGGAGGGGAGCGGGGAGTAGCAGAGTGTGAACTGACTCACATGGTTCACAGGAGAGGAGGGGGTAAATAGTGATGAACGGACTGATCCATTGTTCATGGGAGGCAGGGCCGGCTCCAGGCACCAGCCCAGCAAGCAGGTGCTTGGGGCGGCCAATGGGGAAGGGGCGGCACGTCGGGCTCTTCGGTGGCAATTCAGCGGCGGGTCCCTTGGTCCCTCTTGGAGGGAAGGACCGGCCGCCGAAGAAGAAAGCGGCGCGGTGGCGCTGCCGCTGATCACGATGGCGGCTTTTTTAATTTTGTTTTTTGGGGGGGGTTGTTTGTTTTCCGTTGCTTGGGGTGGCCAAACCCCTGGAGCCGGCCCTGATGGGAGGGGAAGGGGGGAATGGAGCTGCCCTGAGTGGCTGGGCTCTTCCTGCTCCCTCCTGCCCAATGAGATTATTATCCACTGCTTCCCCTCCCCCACCCCAAAACTCCTCTTGGCCCTTGAAGAGAGGGAGAGAGCTCAGCCTGCAACCTGCAACAGCCCTGATTGGCTGCCCTTCCCCAGGAGGCGGGGAAGTGGAGAAGGGCAGCCAATCAGAGGATTGCAGGGATGACCGATGAACAGTGGCTCCAGCCCTGGCTGAAGTCGTGTGGCTGGCGAGAGCTGGGGACGCTGCACCAACCGTTAGCGATTCACAGCTGCTGTTTGATCATTGCAGTGCAATCGCTAATGGCGAGCTGCCTTCTCAGCCCTTCCCGCCCAAGGAGCTACACAAAGCCAGGCAGGGCAGGGCTCTTCCCTGCAGCATAGCGGGGGAAACTGAGGCACAGGAGAGCGGGTGATGCTTTCAGAACTAGGCCCTTCATGTTTGGGGTGCACGGCTTGATAACCCCAGCTCAATTTTCAGCAGTGCCGAGCTCCTGCAGCTCAAAGAGAAGGGGAGAGTTCACAGGTCCCCAATCTGTGGGGCTCGCCCTCCTAGGGGGGCATGGAGGAACATATGGGGGGCACAGCAGGAGCCTGGGCCAGCCCCTAAGGGTGGCGGGGAGGAAGTGCCACTCAGCTTCTCTCCTGCCCCGTGGCCAGGGCTCTGCTCTCAGCTCCATGCCCAGAACCGGCTGCCAGCCCCATGCCTGGGGATCCGCTCCCGGCCCTGCACCCGGGATCCGCTCCTGCCCCTGCCCCCAGCTATGGCCCCAGCCTCAGCCTTCTTACCCCTGGCTCGGAGGGGGTGTGTGGACAAGGGTAAGGGGGGCACAAGGTAAAAAATTTAGGGACCACTGGGATAGTTTATATCAACCAGTGCTGAGGTGCAGCTACCTCTGGGGTGGGGCGTAGGGGCTGTTTATGCAGGGGGCCCTATGGAGATGCTGCTGCTTCCAGAGTGGGGGCACCGCAGCTCTTTATAGCAGTTTACCTTCGAAAGGAGACGGATAAGAGGGGGTGCGATAAAAGTCTATGAACTCCTGACTGCTCTAGAAAAGGGGGATCAGGACCTGTTGTCTCTGTCTCATAGCACGAGAACAGGGAGACGGCAGTTCCCTGGGGAGATGGCGTATCCCACAGCACAGCGCCGAGCCCAGTGCCCTCTGTGGACTCACCCACGCCCCTAGCGCCGCACTGGGGCATTGGGCCAGCAGTGACAGTGAGGGGAGCGCTCCCTAGGGACCCCCACCCTGATCCCTGCTGCACTCCGAGGTCTCCCATCCAAGCCCTGACCTGGGCTTTGCCCACTTCCCCGGGCAGCTTGCCCAGGATGCCAGTGCCAGGTGCCCTTCCCATGACACTTCCCCTCATCTCTGGCTGTGCAGCTCGTCCCCCTGCTGCACAGAGGCCCGGAGGCCCTGATGCTCTTGTCTCTTTCCTCCAGGTGCTGCCGCCCACAGGCATCTGGTGTGGTCACGCTGTGGGGAAGTTGTGGCCCAGGCAGTTCAGAGCCCTGCTCGCTCGCAGCCCTCTGACCCCCCCGCCCCCACCTCGCTGCAGGACTCTCCTGCACCCCCAGCCGCCGCGGAGACCTTCACTCGTCCTGTTCTGCTTTGCCTGCTTGGCAGCGGCACAGGCTGGAGTAGCAGGGGGCAGGGAGCCCTCGGGGCAGGGAACTATCTGTGTGGCAGGACCTGGGCACATGGGAGGAGGTGGCGGCTTGGACCCAGAACCCTAAAGTCAGGTCTGGGGGGAGGGAGGGATCTGGGGCCCAGAGCCTGAATTCAGCTCTGGTGGGCGGGTGGGGGGGAAATTCTGGGGCCCGCAGCCCTAAAATCATCTCTGATTGGGGGGACCTGGGGCCACAGCCCTGAATTCGGCTCTACTGTGGGGGAGTCTGGGGTCTGGAGCCCTGAATTCAGCCCTAGTGTGGGGGAGTCTGGGGTGCAAAGCCCCTAATTCAACCCTAGTGGGGGGGGATCTGGGGCCCGGAGCCCTACACTGAGCTCTGGGGCTCCAGTGGCTGTTTGCTGAACTGGCAGTTTGTACCTGCTCCCCAGTGCAGCGCACAGACCCGAGAACCCACATCCTGCTGCTTTCCCCTACCTGGTCGGTACAGGATATCCCAGCTCTCGTACTGAGCAACTACCTGCTTCGCCCTGCACCCTCCGCCTCCTGCGCCCGGGCGCCCGCCTGCCCAGAGCCAGCGCGACCCAGGGAGCTCGGACACCGCTCAGGTCGCAGGCTCAGCTGGCATCGGGAGCCAACCTGCGGCTGCTGGCTGGGGCACTGAGGGGAGGCTGAGGGGAGTTCTGGGGACAGATGCACTGGGGGCTGGGTGGTGAACTTACGAACTGCAGACTGTGCAACTCACTGCCAGAAGGGGGGTGGTCAGGGAGAATCACATTAAACCCTATAAACACAGGGATCGCCTACCTGGTGCTGAGATGCAGCTGTGTTGGGGGTGAGGGGGGCGCAGGGGCTGTTTATTCAGGAATCCCTCAGCTGGGAGCTCCGATGCACCCAGCTCTGGGGTGGGGCGTGGGGCTTTTTATACAGGGCTCCCTCACCCGGAGCTGAGATGCAGCTGCCTCTGGGGTGGGGCGCAGGGGCTGCTTAACAGCTACACGGTGCAACATAGTAAGACAGGGAGTGAAGCAGAATCCCTTGTCGATTTGCAGTCCAGGCTGAATGGAACTGGCTGGCAGCGCAAAGCCAGGCAGGTGCCCCTGAAAATAGCTGTCAAGAGAAACAACAGGATTGACACAGCACATGTGGATTTGTCCAGGAGGTGAAGGGTTAATGAGGAGACATTCACCCCGCCCTGCTCCCTGCAGCACAGCGCCCCCTAGTGCCATGCTGGGGCATTGGGTCAGCACTGACTGAGAGGCGGGAGCCCCCACCCCCCCGAGTCCCTGACCTGCTCCCCGCTGCACAGCGCCCCCAGCACTGCTGGGGCATCAGGTTTAACATGGACTCAGCAAGACGAGTCCCCCCCGAATCTCCTCCCCAACAGCCTTTCCAGCAGCACCTGCGGCGTCCCATTGACACAAGCTAAAATCTGGCCCATTGACTCCAATGCAGGGACACCCACTAACACCAGCCGGGATCTGTCTCATTGACTCCAGCTGGGATCTGGCCCATTGACTCCAGCGCAGCGACGCTCATTGACACCAGCCGGGATCTGGCCCATTGACTTCAGCTGGGATCTGGCCCATTGACACCAGCGCAGCGACGCTCATTGACACCAGCCGGGATCTGTCCCATTGACTCCAGCCGGGTTCTGGCCCATTGACACCAGCCAGGATCTGGCCTGGCTCATTGAGTCCAATGGAATGATGCCCATTGACACCGGCCGGGGATCTGGCCCATTGACTCCAGCCGGGGATCTGGCCCATTGACTCCAGCGCAGCGACGCCCATTGACATTAGCCGGGATTTGTCCCATTGACTCCAGCCGGGGATCTGGCCCATTGACACCAGTGCAGCGACGCCCATTGACACCGGCTGGGGATCTGGCCCATTGACACCGGCTGGGGATCTGGCCCCAGAACCCTTTTGCAGTGACAGGGGAAGGTGCATGTGCCTGTCAAAGGAGAGACACAAACATCTCCAGAGGGCGGCCTGGCACTGCCACCTTTCCTCAGCCCCCTCCCTCCCCAGCTCCCTCCCCGTCTGCGTCACGCCAGCTTCACCCACACAAGAGCTTTTTCCGCTCTGAGTTTATTTTTTTCTTTTGCTGAGTTGGCGATTTTGCCTGCCTGGGAGGAAACGTGAGAAAGATGCTGGTGGGGGGTGGGGCGCTCAGAAAGCAGCAGAAAGGACCCAGGGGTCCTGACTCCTACCCTGCCCCCGGGCTGGCTGGCACGTGTGAGTGCGGTTCTTAATTTAGGGGGGCGCTGGAAGGTGTTTAGCTCAGTGGGAATTTTCTGGTCTGGCTCTCAGTGAGCTGCTGTGACACCCTGCGGGTATGAGCAAGAGCTCGAGTCTGCCCCCTTCTGGACAGAGTCAGAATGGCACCTATGTGCCATATGCCCTATACGGCCCACAGCGAGTTCCCTGCAGCCTAGAGGGTCAGGGCTGTTGGTATGGAGGGGTCTGACCTTCGCTGCTTCTTTTGTGGCTAACAATGGGGCCCCTGGGCAGCAGCCCCAGTGGGGAAGTGGGGGCCATGGAGGCGCAGCTCATGGAGGTGGGCCAGGGTCCATATGGGGCAGGCTGCAGGCTGACGAGCTGGTGTGGGCTCTGGGATGGGGCTTTCCCCAACTGTTCCCATTCTGTGTCTGGCCAGAGGGCATTCGCCAGCATCCTCCGCTCTGGACCTGACCCCGGCCCCACTCCCTGCTGGGGAATTGGGGGGCTGCCCCCCGAGCGAGCAATGGGATGATTCCTGGGAGGTGGGTGGAGGCCTGCGCCCTGATCTGGGGAACAGGGTCCAGATTGGGGTGGGGGGATCCCTGAGAGCCACAACTGCTGGGGATTCCTCTGCACCACAATGGCTGGAGACCAACGGGGGTCACAGCACTGAGGGAACACGGGGGTGCACAGTGCCTGCACCCTATGGAGGATAACAGCCAACTCAAGCTGCTGGCTGAGGGAGCGACTCCTGTAGCTCAGGGGGTGGAGTGCAGCAGGCATACAGCCCTCAGGGACGCTCTGCTTCTCCCCCACTGCGATGTCATGGCTAGCTGGCTCTGCCCCCCCACCCCATAAATATTGTGCAATTTGCTGTAGAGATGCAGGGACCATGGGCTGTGGGGGCGGGAATCGTTTTTCCATCCAAGGAGCCAGCTGGTTTTATTGCTGCCAATCTTGGAGCGAAGTTCAGTGCTCGGGCTGTGGGGATGGGAGCAGAGAGCAGGGCCCCCGCTGGTGGAAATTGGTGTCTATGGGGCCAGGGCCCAGCTGGTGGAAATCAGCTGTCTCTCCATCAGGGGCCATGCAGCAGGGCCCCAGCGGGGTTCTGGACAGAGCGCTGTCAGCTGCAGGGGGGTGACACGGAAGCGCTGGCCTGTCACAGGCTGTGGGGCTGCGATGGGCAATGGGCCCAGCTGCTGCTCCCAGCTGGGCTGTCCTCGGGTCAGCTCTTGGCCGGGACATTCAGAACTCTCCGGCGCTGCCGCGGCACCTAGGGACACTTCTGGCTGTTTATAGAGGGATGAGTTCTCAGCTCACTGAGATGCAGCCGTCTCTGGGGTGGGACGCAGGGGCTGTTTATACAGGGATCCCTCGCCTGGCACTGAGATGCAGCCGCCTCTGGGGTGGGGCGCAGGGGCTGTTTCTATGGGGATCTCTCGCCCGGTGCTGAGATGTAGCCACCTCTGGGGCAGGGGGCAGGGGCTACTGAACAGCCATGCAGCAACAACACAGAGCAGTGTGGAAATGAAGAAAACAAATAACAGCTCCAGTCGGAGACCACAAGGGGAGACTGAGACGGGTCCCAACCCAGCTGAGCTCAGGGAGCGCTCCCTCAGCAGCTTGCAGCTGTAGGTCTATTAACCACACAGCAGTCCTGGTCACTGGAGGGCAATAGAATTGATCACACAGAGCCAGAACCCTGCTGTGTCTCTCCAGACAGGGGGCAGATGAGAACTGAGATTAGGGCCCGATTGTGCTGGGTGCTGCGCAGACCCCGGCTGAGATCAGGGCCCCCATGGTGCCAGATTCTGCACATACACACAGTCCCTGCCCAAAGAGCTCCCCATCGAACCAGGGACGATAACCTGCAGTGCAGAGGGACTGACCCAGGTCACTCAGGGAAGTCAGTGGCAGAGGCAAGAACTGACCCCAGAGCTCCTGAGTCCCAGCCCATGGTTTGAATGAGTCCCCCCCCACCCCAGTTTGGTGCCAAGTTAGCATGGGGATAATCTCTGCCCCCAAGGCAGCCGTGCAGCAGCCAAGCCGAGCAGGGGGCTGAGCCCCACACCCCCACATTGGGGGGGGGGGGCAGGGACCCACTGGATGGAAGGGAGGCGGGGGGGAGGGAGGTCGAGTGGTTAGAGTGGGGCTAGACCCTCCAAAGGACAGAAGGACACGGCACAGACAGACCTGCCATCCTCTCCCCATTCATCCTGCCAGGCCAGTTCCCCACCCTGGACCCCAGCTCCTGCCAGCTGCCCCCACGGGTGCCTCAGGGGAGGGGGAGACGGGAGCAGCGGGGGGGGGGGAGGGAGCTGCTACCTTGGCTGTACCCAGGCCTGGGGGTGTATCTGATCCATCCCTCCCTTCCTGGCTCACCCTGGCAGGGCCAGTCGTGCTCGCTGGGGTTTGCTGCCATCTCCTGGCCGGCAGAGGAAAGGCAGGATGGAGACCCCAAGGCCTTTCACACAGCCCCCCTCCCCCCCAGCAATCTCTATGCCCCGCCCCCCCCCCCAAATTCCCTGGGAGTCTCCCAGTTCCAAGCCAGGGCTGATTCTGGTGCAGGTGAGCTGCTGTCTGCAGGGGGCTGGCGCAGTCTCATCTCCCCCTCCCCGGAGCTGGGGATAGAACCCAGGAGTCCTGACTCCCAACCTCCCCATTGATCCCCAGTCTAATCACTGTTATCAAATTCAGCCTGGCTCGGGGGCGGGAATAGGAGACAGGGCCCTGCCACGCTAGGGGGCGCTGGCTCTGATACAGACTCAGGGCAGGGAATGGGGCCTGGGCCTGACTATGAAATGAGTTTGAGGGGGTCTCAGCTCCAGGGTGTGTGGAGGTGGCAGCTGCCCCCATGGTCTGTGCAGAGGGGCACTGGGGCTGCCAGGGCCACAGAGACGGGGCTCCCAGAACATGGGGGTGGGGGGAGCTGAGGGGCTGCCAGGCTGCCAGCTCCCAATGGGCCTCTGGAAACCAGAACCAGGCTGAGGCGATGCCGGGCGCTGACCCCTGAGGGCCACGTTCATTCACATCCACAGTGATGGGGCCACCCTGTGCCCCGAGCCCCCCATCCCCCCACAGCTGTCTGTCTGGGTGGGTGTGATTGAGGTGTGGGCATGCACAGCGCCCCCTGGTGGTGGAAATAGCCTGGCCTCCCCGGTGGTGACCATAAAGGCAGATTCTGTCTTGGGGCTGATGGACCCTGACCCAACCTAGCTGTTCTCTGGCTCAGCAGCATCCTGGGGCCACCACTAGGGGGCTCCCTAGATGCTGGGCTGACACAGAAGGGGCTAATGAACAGAGAATGGGGTGGGGGAGGAATAGCCCTAAACAGCTGATCACGCACCCCTGTGCCCCCTGGCATCACCTCACCGCCTCAAGCATCCCCTCCCCAGCCCCTGGCATCACCCCCCACTCCCTGGCACCTTCCCCAGGCACCATCCCTGCCCCCAGGCTTTCATTGCCCTGCCTGCTGTGCCATTCGACCCCCCGCCCTGCCTACCGCGCCCACCAGAACAAAACCACCCAGCTCTCAGCCCCTTGGTTCCAAGAACTCTTGTTTCCTTTATTGTTTGAATTTCTCGTTTGTAACTCAACAATAGTTGCCATTTTTTGTATTTTTTTGTTCTTTTTTTAAAATGATCTGCATCGTCGTTATTGTTATAATTCTTTTGTCTTTTGTTCTGTTTAATGCACTCGACCCAAAATTGGTTTGGCATATTGAATAGAGGAAGGAAGGAGCAACGGAATTCCAAGTGAGAGACAGGCCCAACACCCAGCAGGCAGGAGAGCAGGAGGTGGCGCTATTCTGCAGGCACCCACTGGGCAGCCCTGGTAACATGTGGTGGCATTGGGCCAACGAGGGGTGTGATGGGAAAAGGGGGAGCTAAACCCATAGGGCCTGGCAGAGGAAGCACCTGCTAATGAGGACAACAACCTTCTACTAGCTCCCAGCTGGGAGAGCTGCACCCTCAGCTCAAGGATGGGGGGAGGGTTGGGTGCCTGAAGGGCCCCAGGAGGGTCCCCATGGGTGGCTGGCCATATGGTGGGACTAAGGGGTCCCCCCTTCTGCCATCTCCTGGTGAGGGAAGGGCTCAGAGACACCTTGTCCACAGGCAATGGGCAGCAGAGGGGCAGAAGCACCTCCCTCATTACCTGCTGCAATGCGATGGTGCCTGCACCACCGCCCCCTACTGGCTGGGTGCAGAATTTGCACAGGTGGCTTTGGGCTCAGCAGGTCGTGGGTTCTAATCCCCCTTATGGCTCATGGGGCTGTGGACTCTGTGGGCCTGCAGCTGCTCTATCCCAACTTGGCCCATGACCCCAAGGGAAATGGAGTCACCAAGGGAAATGGAGCACATCTTCCTAGCCATTGGCTAACAGCTAGCCAATCACAGAGGAGATCTCTCATGGAAAGGGGGTGGCACAGGCTTCTCATTGGTGGCCGGAGCTGGAGTTGGAAGCTGATTGGAGAGCTTGAAGCTCCGCCTTCCCAATGTAGATAAATCGCTGATAATTTTCATATGACTTTGCGTTGTGCCTCTTCATACAGCCTTGTAGTGGGTCAACCCATGTGTGAACTCTGTTTTCATGAGACTTTGTATCAAAGGCTCATATAGAAACTTTGCACTGATGAGCCTTGGTACATGGAAACTTTGTATCAAAGCCGCACATAGAAACTTTGCATTGCCCTTGGTATAACATTATAGCCCCTAAGGATAGAATAAGATAGAAGAAAAATGTCTTTTTGCTCGGAGTAGTACAAGATCTCCCCCCCCCCCAACTCCCTTAATCAATTGCCCTGTTGAATGAATGAGGTGTGAATGAGGAAGGTGGGAAGGCAGCACCTCCAGACAGCCTCAACCCTTGGAGAGGGGCTGGTATATCATATGCATATGATACAGTGGTAATTAATACATGTATCACTAATAAATGTGGCGTTTTGCCTTATTCCCCCTGAAAAGATCCTGTGCAGTACTTTAAGTACAACACCAATACATAAAGGCATTTGAGGGGGTGGACTGACCGGGGTGGGGATCATGGCTGGCTGGGGGGTGGGGGCTCATTCCGTGGTGTGGATGGCAGCAGGATTCTGTGGCTCTCTGGCTTCAGTTGCAGCTGGGGGCTGGGAATGGGTTTGGGGTGTGGGTCAGAGGGGGGCAGCCAGGATGGGTTGCAGGATGAGGGACGGGGCCCTTCCCCGACTTTAAAGGCTCTGGAGCTGGGAGTTTGCCCAGGCCCTCAGTGTAACACTGGTCCCAAAGAGATGGGGGGCAGGCTGAGCTGGGAGAGCAGGGCTCCCCATGGCTGGGGGCCAGTTTACCAGCAAGAGAGGAGGAGCCCCGCAAACAGGGGTGACAGATTGCTCTGACGGTGAGTGTCCTACCAGGACCTACCACCCATGAAATAAGAGGCTGGCGGGCGTGGGGGCCAATGGGGGAGATGGGAGGAGAGGCTTAAAGGGAGGTCACCCCCACAAATCACCCCCTGATACACTGTACCCCCACCCCCGATCCCACTATCAGAAGGGCTAATCCCGCCCCTAGATAAATTAAAAGAGCCACGTAGAAAGAGAGCGAGCAACATTCAATGCATCAGAGCACAGGCAGGGTCCCCTGACCCACCACTGACAGACACCCCCTTGCCCTCCCTCAGATCAGAGCTGGCTCATCAGTCAGTGAGGTGGTGGTGGTGGGGGGGGCTGTTGGGTCCAAGCCCAGACCACGCTGCCGTCACCACTGGGATTAGACACAGAGACCTTCACCCCAGAACCTGCCCCCCAAACCCCAGGAACAGATACATGCTGCTGAGGGTCAGCAGGAGGCTGTTAGAGCCGCTGCCAGACACCAGGGGGCGACGCAGTCAAATGCACTGAGCCGGGGAGATGCACTGAAAGGAGGGTCCCTGCTAAAGCCCCGCCCAGAGATGGGGAGCTGGGGCCAACCCCCAAGTGCAGCCAAGTGACAAGGGTCCCGCAGGCATCAGCAAAATGTAAAGAAATGGGGGAGGGGCACCGGTGCCAGATCAGCTCAAGGGCCTGGATAGGAAGCCACGTTAGAGCCACTCTGGTAGAAAACACGACTGCACCCCCCTGTTGCACCCCAGTAACCCCAGTGAGACACG
Source organism: Mauremys mutica (assembly GCF_020497125.1). Taxonomy (NCBI): domain Eukaryota; kingdom Metazoa; phylum Chordata; order Testudines; family Geoemydidae; genus Mauremys; species Mauremys mutica. The sequence continues at coordinate 26,586,197 of NC_059091.1, forward strand.
ACTGCACCCCCCGTTGCACCCCAGTAACCCCAGTGAGACACGACTGCACCCCCCGTTGCACCCTAGTAACACCCTGCGACACGACTGCACCCCTTGTTGTACCCCAGAAACACCCCGAGACACAACTGCACCCCCCTGCAATACCTCAGGAACCACCCTCCTGAGACACGACTGCACCCCCCTGTTGTACCCCATTAACCCCAGTGAGACACGACTGCACCCCCCCCGTTGCACCCCAGTAACCCCAGTGAGACACGACTGCACCCCCCTGCGATACCCCAGCCCCGGGAACACCCCCCCCCCACACACACACAGTGATTTTGGCCTTGGGGTCTCTTTGGCCAGAGCACATTAGGAGCCATCACTGCACTATCTGGGCTCCTGCCTCGTGGAGGAAACCCACCAATAGCTCTCAGCTCGCTCTGCTGGGGCTGGATGGAGTGCTGCTGCCGCGCATGGCACAGGGCATGGCTACGAGTGCCAGTGGGCACATGTGTGACGAAGTGGGACTGGTCTTACTGGGGGCTGGGTACAGATCCTAAGTATCTAGCAGCAAAAGTCCATGCAGCAAATGCCTGACACTCTGTCTCCTAGCAACTGATGGCCGGGCCCCTCCCTGCAAAGGTGCTGGCTAAAGCTGTTGGAGACAAAGGGGTCAGGCGACCTCCTAGCCTGGGAAAGAAGCTGAGCAGAAAGGAGGATCCGGAGGGGGTTGGGCAGACTGGAGTTGGCTGGAGAAAAGAGGGGAAGCAGGGAGAGAGGGGTCTGATCCCCGAGGGGGGCTGTGGGGCCCCAAGATGGACCTAACAGGGGGGATCCGGTTATCTGTGCCTGCAAGACCTGTGTTGGACTGTGTTCCTGTCGTCTAAATAAACCTTCTGTTTTACTGGCTGGCTGAGAGTCCTGGTGAATCGGCAGGGAGCCCGGGGGTGCAGGGCCTGACTCCCCCACACTCCGTGACAACATGCCACTCCCCTACGCTCGCAGTGGGCACTGGGGGTAAAGGCTTCACTAAGTGCAAGGCGATGAAAACCCGGGTGTGACGTTATTGATATAATCTGGGACCATATAGAACATGGTTGCAACCAAGGTTCTGTAGTGGCACCAAATCTTATGTAAAGGGGGTCATATAAGGTGTCTAAGACCAGGTTATGGGTTGCTGGTTATGATTATGCTGTCTGTATGCCCATGTCATTTTGTAGTTGAAGTTATGAGTATTGGCTCTGTACTGTCTGTATTTCAAAGTTATGCTGTGCTTCTGGGAGACACCCCAGACAAGTTGGTGCTAGCTCTGCCTAGCCTGCTTGATGGCCCATTAAGGATCATCAGCTACAACTGACCCATGGAGGGAAGGCAGATACGCCTTGTAACTCAGCAAAGTATGCAGGGACTTGCCCATGTGACTTCAGACTCCATTTTGCTGTAATTTTCCACAGTAAGGACAAAGAGGTTCTTACACCTGGAAAAAACTATAAAAGGCTGATGCCTCATCTCCATCTCATCTTCAATCCTGCTTCTTACCTCTGGAGGGACTTTGCTACAAACTGAAGCTCTGAACAAAGGACTGATGACCCATCCCAGCGGGGTATGTACTCCAGAGACTTGATTTTGAACCTGCAGTTTATTCTATCACTGCTACAAGCCTGAACCAAGAACTTTGCCATTACTGTATGTAACTGATTCCATGTAACCAATCCTAGCTCTCATCTCTATCTTTTTCCTTTTATGAATAAACCTTTAGATTTTAGATTCTAAAGGATTGGCAACAGCGTGATTTGTGACTAAGATCTGATTTGTATATTGACCTGGGTCTGGGGCTTGATTCTTTGGGATCGAGAGAACCGTTTTCTTTTATTGGGGTGTTGGTTTTCATAACCATTCATCCTCAGGATGAGTGGCACTGGTGGTGATACTGGGAGACTGGAGTGTCTTAGGAAATTGCTTGTGTGACTTGTGGTTAGCCAGTGGGGTGAAACCAAAGTCCTCTGTCTGGCTGGTTTGGTTTGCTTTAGAGGTGGAAAAACCCCCAGCCTTGGGCTGTAACTGCCCCGTTTAAGCAATTGGTCCTGAATTGGCACTCTCAGTTGGGTCCCACCAGAACCGCATCATCACACCAGGATTACGTGCTAATCCAGCTACAGCTCATGGGGCTCAGGCCACTGGGACCCAGCCCAGCTGTGCTGCTGGGGGGCTCCAGTTTGGGCCATGCCAGGCTCTACCCACCCTCGTGATAACCTGCCAACCCTGGAGCCCCCCTGCCCCGAGCACTGTTGGCTCCCATCAGCGCTAGCCGGAGGCAGCCAGCCCCTCGCTCCGCTGGGTATTTCTTTGGTTTTGGGGTGGGGGTGGGGCTAGGCCTGCCGAAGGGCTGCACCTCAGATGAAGAAACGTCCAGGAGGCACCAGCCACGGGTGAGACGGGAGGGCATAAGTCTGGTTGGTTTGCCGGGTTGTGAGCACAGGAATTTCCAACCCCCCAGAACAGGAGGTGCAGAATTGACCTCTCCCTCCGAGCAGATCTGGGCGCTAAGCCCCAGGAGACCAACAGCCCATGCAACCAAATTCAGCCGTGACACGGACGCAAGCCCTGGTTGGACGGCTGCTCCCTGGGAGGCGTCGCGAGGCAGCCGTCCCAACCCCCAATCGCCCTGCAAAGATTCCATAGGCGCAAAAGTCACATGGCTCCAATCGCTCCCACACTCAGCTTTCAAATAGCCTCCAAATGCAACACCCAGCAAGAGAACAAACCTGCTGCTTAAATGTCCCCCAGCGTCCTGAAAAACCCACCGCCCAGCAGGGCTGAGCCCGGCTCAGCTAACGAACTCATTGCACTTGTGACGGGGAGGGTGAAATGCAGGCTCCTGGCGCAGACTGGGAGGCAGGAATGTCCTACAAGGGCGTGACTGCCCTGACTGTGCAGCGAGGGCTGGAGACCAGACCCCAGCCCAGCTCCCATCAGGGGACTGATGGGCAGTTCCCATTGGGGGGTGGCTGGGAGTGGCTCCCCTCAGTGCAATGGGAACTGGAGCTGTTCCCATGCCAAGGCCAGGACGGGCAGGAGAAGCTGTGCTGTGTTATCCCAGAGCTGCAAAAGGGATTGTGCAGCTGACACCCCCATTGCACCCTCTCGGCTCAGGCTCTGCTGAGCCCAGGGCCCGGGCTGGGCATTGGACAAAAGGAGGAGGCTGAGGGGGGAATGAGGGGGCAAGTCATCGGTTGTTGAATAAAACACTCACATATCCTGACCTAGAGTAACAGACTTGGATGCTGCATTGACTCTGGTGCAAGCCGCGGTGTTCAGGGGGGACCCTGGGGGGGTCCGTGGTCTGGCATACAGCTCCAACGGAGCCACTGAAGCAGCCCTCAGTATCCCAGGAGTCTTTGCATGCCAGTTTCCCTCCTATTGGCCACTTGGCTTGGGCGGGGAGCCTGCCAGCCATCCTGCCTGTAGGTTTTGCTCTGGCGAGGTGGGACAGTGGCTGCGCTGAAACCCCTGAGTTTCACGGGCGCTCAGCTCTCAGCGATGGCCCTGGTGGGCGAGGGCTGGTTGCTCTGCATGGGGCAGGGGAATGACACTAGTGGGTGGTCCATCTACCCCCACCAAGGCCTAGAGCTGGAAAAAACTTTTCAGGGCCTATCCAGCCCTTTGCTGGCCTTGTGTCTGGCCAGAGACCACTGGCCAGGGCAACTCCATAAATATCACCCACTTGTCACCTACACCCTGCAGTTCACCCAGGGCGTTTGCTGGCCACTGGGAGTGGGAGCTTGAGTTTCCCAAGCTCCTTGGGCCCCATCCCCAGCAGGGTGCCAATAAGCATAGCTACATGGACCCCAATGGAGCAACATCCATTCACACCAGCTAGGGATCCTGCCTCTTACGTCTCCACCCGTCTATCCAACGTTTAAATCACTACATCCAAGCCAATGAAGCCCAGGACTGTCCTAAACCCCCCCATGATCTCTCCCACAGGCTGGGAGAAAAGGAACCAGAAAGCGAAACCCTTCCACACTCCATGAATCTGAGCCACACGCCCACCTGCCCCTTCAACTCGATCCCGTCAAATGCCTTCCAGCTCAGAGGGATGCAAATAAATAACCATAGACTTAAAAACTCCCAACACCCAACAGCCCCGGCCAGAAAAAAAGCAAAATAAACCCCAAACAATGTTCCTAACCTACAGTTACAGCATCTTTGGGTCTTACGGTAAATTTTTTTTACCCACAATTCCACAGTGGCAGTGAGTGAGAAAATGACTGAGCCTTGTCAAGATGTATGAGAAAGGACCTTATCCAGCAGGAAAAGGGAATGTTGAGAAAGTCACAGAAATGACGCATTATATGTATATATTACATAAAAATTGTGCCAAAAACAGTTATTTTTGTTTTGTTTTGATTGTAAAAATCTGCTCTTCGTTTTTGCGATTCCTTCCCCTGACTTCAGCAAACGGGGAGGGGGGTCTCCTTGTTCCCTTCACCTGCCCCCTCAACAGTCAATGGGGCTGGAGTATATATCTATATATAGCTCAGTATATATCTATAGATATATATTTTAATTCCAGGATACAAACTGTTCCCTGGGACTGTGGTTGATTGGTTGTATTTTTTTTTAAATCCCTGTTTTATTTTTCAAGGGATTCCTCAATTCCTCTTTTTGTTGTTTGTTTGAAATTTAATATTTACAGCATTTCAATCTGTATCCCTGCCCACCTCCCCCGAATTAACCCCGCCCCAGCGTAATGATGTATTCATGTGATATTGGCTCCCATGGTCTCTGCTGGGAAGAAGAGGGCGCGAGAATTCAGAGTTGTGCTTGAAAAGGGAGAATTTTTTGTTTGTTGTTGTTTTGTCCTTTGAAAGAAAGAAAAAAAAAGTGCCATTTGGGTTTCTGTTGTTCTTTTGCTCAAAGATGATCTGGCTGATTTTTTGGGGGGGGTGGGGGAGAATGGTTCAATTGTCAAATTGGCCCCCCAAAATCCTCCCCACCCTCATCTTGACCCAACCAATTTCAGACAGCAGCGCCCACGAGGCACCTGACTTCTGCATGTCTTCAGAGGAGGAAATAAAAGCAGAGCTGGAAAACGCAGAAAGGGTGAGAGCTGCAGGAGCTTCCCACTGAGCCACAGGAAAATGGCATGTGCGTCTTGACAGACTGGCATGAGCAGACCAGGGCCTAGCGACTTTGTCAGGTTTAGAGGCCTGCTTCGAATTTTGCTCGGTTAGGGCCGCAGCGACTGCTTCGGGCCTAATAGAGGGTTTTCCCAAGGCTTTTTTCGAGCGACTGGGGAGTGGGAGTGCTGCCAGGGTGGACGTCTTTGGGGCCTGGGAGACTGTCAGTCCCGAAGCAGGTGCGGGATCTTTTGCGGTGCCATGGCCGGTACTGTTGGGGGAGCACTGCGCACCAAGGCGCTTGGTTCCGCATCTTGGGAGGGATGCAGCGTGGACTCCATGAGGAGTTGCTTGAGGCGGATTTCCCTCTCTTCCCTTCTTTGGGGCTTGAACGCTTTGCAGATCTTACACTTGTCAGCCCGATGGGCCTCCCCCAGACACCTAAGGCAGGAGTTGTGGGGATCGCACACGGGCTTGTTACAAGAACTGCAGGGTTTGAAGCCCTGGGACGGCATGCCCTGGAGCCCCGCAGGGCATTCCTTGAAGGGTAGAACTGCCCCCAACTACTAAACTACACTTAGCACTAAGATAATTATCAACAATTAACTAACAAAGGTAACTACTAAGATAAGAGAAAGCTGGGGATTAGTGGAGCACTTGATAAGCAAGAGACCAGTGTTCCAACAACCATCACTGGTGGTAAGAAGGAACCGAAGCGGGGTTGGGCCGGCAGGGACTTATATAAATCGCCATTTCAGCACCACTCCAGGTGCCTCCCCAGCCGGTCCAACGAGTAGCTGTTAGGAAAAAAGTTTCCAACATCCGTGCACGCAGCGCGCACACACACCTAACTGGAATTGATGAGCAACACATCTCAAAGAATCATTACAGCTGGGGGAGCTGGGGGGAGGCAGGTCAGGGCCCCACGCTGTGGGTGTCTCTCCCAGCACCCGCCCACATCTCTCCTGCATTAGCATGGCCAGTGTGTCCACTGAACCCCCGATACACGTGTGTGCACGCACACACACACACACGCATGCACGCACATACACACACACACAGTCTTCAGTCGGGATTCCTCTGCCAGAACAGCAGGTCGTTATTGAGCTGGGGGGAGCCTGGTAGGACGAGCTGGAGCGGGATGTGGGACCTTTCCGCCTGAACCTGTGAGCTCCAGCTACGGGGACCCTCTGGGCCAGGGGATGGCAACCTTTCAGAAGTGCTGCGCTGAGTCTTCATTTATTCACTCCGATTTAAGACTTCGCGTGCCAGTAATACATTGTAACGTTTTTAGAAGGTCTCTTTCGATAAGTCTATAATATATAACTAAACTATTGTTGTATGTAAAGTAAATAAGGTTTTTAAAATGTTTAAGAAGCTTCATTTAAAATTAAATTAAAATGCAGAGCCGCCCCCCCCCACCAACCGGTGGCCAGGACCCAGGCAGTGTGAGTGCCACTGAAAACGAGCTCGCGTGCCGCCTTCGGCACACGTACCATAGGTTGCCTAACCCTGCTCTGGGCTCATCCTGATGCCCTTGGCAGTCCTAGGCCTTTCCCTGCTGTCAACCCCACCTGCCCCCTGCGCTGCCCCAGAGGGGATCCCATCCAACCTGCCTAGTGCACTGCCCAGTTCCTGCCAGCCAGGGGCAGCAGAGAGACAGGGATTCATGCCCAGGGGAAGAGGGGAGATGTTCCTGCCTTTGCCATCCCCTACCTGCCCCGAGGCCAGTGCTGGGGATGGCCTCAGTCCCTGATGGCAGCCAGCCAGCGCTGGTTCCGGAGTGTTTGCACCTGCTCTGAAACTTGTCCCACGCCCACTCCCGTCTCAACCACCTGGTGCCACCCTCGGCCCATCTTTGCTGCCCAGCTTCCCGGGGCCTGGGGTGAACCCAGATCCAGAGCTAGGGGTAAATCCAGGCCAATGCTCTGAGAGTCGAGGGAGAGCTGCACAGGGTGATGCAATCAGAGAGTGTGTGTGCATGGGTACATATATGTGCCCCCGTGTATGCATGTTCCTATGTGTGTGCATGGGCATGCATGGGGGTGTGTGATACAGTGGGTGCATCTGTGTTCGCCTGTTGGTGTGTGTGTGCATGTTCCATTCATGCATGTTTACATACATGTGCAGGGTCTCCTGTGTTCTGCGCATGCATGTCTGAGTATGTGTGTGCAGTTGTGTGCATTGCCCTCTTGTGGCCCAGGCCCCGGACGGATAAAGGATCGACAGCTGGTGCAAACCAGCAGAGTTGCTCATTAGTGCGGGTGCTGGGTGGGTGGGTGGGGGTTGGGCCATGCTGTTACTCAAGGCTGGGGGCTCTCGCCCCAGCTGTGTGATCTGACCCCGTTCCTGTCCCACTCGGGGTGATCACAGACTCCTCTCTGAGACTCACAGGTTCAGTCGGGCTGGCCCCACGGCCCAGGCTGGGGGTGGTGAGGTGGGATGGATGGAGGGCTCCTGGCGGGAGGAGGAGGAGGAGAAACACATTGTTAAAGATGGGGTGAGGGGGGGTTAGCTGGTTTCTATCCCTCCTGGGCGCACAGGGGATGAAGGCAGCCGGGGCCGAAATGGACAAGGAAGCAATCAACTTAAAACAAACAAAAAAAGCCACATCAGGAAGGTTTTTAACACCCCAGAACCATGGGATCCTTGCTGGACGTGTGGGAAAAAAGCGTGTTTAGCCCCCCCAGCAAAAATAAATATAGATCTGCCCCCCCGCACCCCAGTGCACTTGGAAATACAAAATAAGCCGAGAGAAAGAGAGAAAAACATGGATTGGAAAGAATCAAGCCTGGCTTTTTTTTTTTTTTTGCTGTTTTCTCTTGAGCAATTATCAATTTGTTAATTTACTGGCTTCCTACTGCTGCCTCTGACAGCCCCAATGCTCGTTAGAAAAATCTTGTTTTCTCCCTGCCGTTCCTGGTACTTACGTTCAACTAGAAACCTCCACAAAGGGCTGAGATGGTCAAATTATATATATATATATATATAAAATCAATTGCATCCCCACCCCTTCTGGCAATACCAGATCGAGTTAAAGACCATGAGTGCAGCTTTTGCTTAATTTAATTTCTTTTAACAGGCAGGAAAAAAATAAGAAGAATCCCAAACCCAGGATTTATCGGAAGAACAGAAATAAAGGAACGAAAAAAGAATAAAAAGAAATAACATAAAATTCCATATTAAAGTGGTTAGTAAAAATAAAATAAAACCAAACAAACGTACCCAACAGATTACTACTGCTAGTGTTAAAAAGCTGGTTTTTATATGTGTGTGTGTGTGTGTGTAGACCAGGGGTAGGCAACCTATGGCACGTGTGCCGAAGGTGGCGCGCGAGCTGATTTTCAGTGGCACTCATACCACCTGGGTCCTGGCCACTGGTCTGGGGAAATCTGCATTTTAATTTAATTTTAAATGAAGCTTCTTAAACATTTAAAAAACCTTATTTACTTTACCTACAACAATGGTTTAGTTATATATTATAGACTTAAAGAAAGAGACCTTCTAAAAATGTTAAAATGTATTACTGGCACGCAAAACCTTAAATCAGAGTGAATAAATGAAGACTCGGCACAGCACTTCTGAAAGTGGTTCAGGAGCTCCTGCTTGGGGTGTGGGAAAGAATTCTGAATCGGCACCATGGTAAAGCAAGTGCTGAACTTTAATGTTTGAAGTCTCCTTGTGTACTAATGATCAGTAATAATAACTAATACTACTATTAATGAAATAACTTTCAGTGGATGCATGGAGGGGAAGCTCAGGTAGGAACAGGGAGGTTATTTTACTCTGTATCTGGCACTGGTCTGAGTGCCGCTTAACTAGTGTCCAGTTCTGCTGTCCCCACTTCCAGACAGATGCTGATAAATTGGAGAGAGGCCAGAAGGCCCGTGAGGATTCGCAAACCTGCCCTGTAGCGACAGACTCCAGGAGCTCAATGGGATTAGCAGAGAGACAGGGAAGGGGTGACTTGGTCAGTCTATAGGGACTTTGATCATGAGCTCTTCAAAATTGTCACACTGGAAATGGGCAGGGAGGGTAAATTAACCCCGGAACAGCTTCCCCGGGGGCGTGGTGGATTCTCAGCCCTGGCCCTTTCCAAATGGAGCCGGGACGTTCTGCTCTCAATGGAGCAGGAGTTAATCCAGGGAGGGCTGGGCCTGTTCTGCAGCTGGTTGGACTCAGAGGATCACCGTGGGCCCAGCTGCCCTTAGACCGTGTCATCTAGAGGGTTAGAGCAGCAGGGGCTGGGAGTCAGGACTCCTGGGTTCTCTCCAGACACCACACACGTGGCTCCGTGAAGCAGCTGTTTTTGTCACAAAACTTAATATTTTAATAACTTTAAAAAGATCATTTAAAAAAAAAAAAGTGCCACCAGTGAGACACAGACAGCCGAGCCCTGGGGGCCGCTTGCCTCCTTCAGCTCAGGCCGTGTCATACCGTCATCGAAGCCAAGGGCGGTGGCTGATGCTGCAGTGCCTGGGGGAGGGGCAGGGTCCTCTGGGGGGTGGGTTCATCTCTACTGGCTGGATTCATCTCCACTGCCTGCACCCAGCTTTCGTACCGAAGGGAAAGGCGCCCCCTGTGGCCAGAGTATGTTGCGTCAGAGCTGAGCGGCTGCCCTGCTGGCCATCGCTATTGCTGGTGATGCTGGCAGCGCGCAGGCCTGGGGCTGGTGAGTGCCCAGCGGGTGGGGGCAGCTGGGCAGCGTAACGGTTCCACTGGGCAACCACTGAAGCATTTGCATGCGGCGAGTCCAGGTGCGAGGTGGGTCTCTGCTCACAGGCAGGGCCAGGCCGGGGGCAGGGGCCGGGTTTTCTCATGTGCAAAGCTGCGGTGTCCAGAAATGGGCTGAGCGCAAGAGAGCTACAACCCTGACTCCTGCGACCGCTGGAGCCCCTGCTGGAAAGGGGGGGGGGGGTTAGAGCAGGACTCGACCCCCCCACTGTCCCCTCCCCACAGGCTGGTCACTAGTGGCCCTAAGGCCACATGGTGAGTCAAAATGACACATGGAGTCCTGGCTTTCAGCCCCTCTCAGAGCTGGGGACAGACCCCAGGGGTCCCAGCCCCTCTCTCTGGCTTCTAATTCCTTTCCAGCCCAGCTCTGCCTCGTTTCTAAACCCCGCCCCCCCAACACTTGCTGGGTGGGGTTTGGCTGTGGGGCTGGAGCAGGAGGGAAAGGGGGAATGGGAAAGGGCTGCAGGGCAGAAGGCTCCTGCGCTGTTGTGGAGCCCGGCCCCCCCTTACCCGCGTGATGGTGGTTGAGCTGGAGAACTCGGAGGACTTGGCTGGTCCCTTGAGGCCGCCGCAGCTCAGCCACCTGCGGTACTCGTCCCTCACCTGGCAGGAGAGAGGAGAGGGCTGGTCACCCCACAGCGCAGGGGAGATCGCGGGGGTGGGGCCTCAGCTGTAGGGAGACAAGGGCCCAGAACTGGGTGCGCGGGGGGGGGGGGAGCTCTCAGCTACGCCAGCCCCAGCCCCTCCCAGTAGAGGGCACTGGGGGCAGCCCCCAGTGGCAGGGCGGTGGGGCAGGGGTTGAGTGCCGGCTGTGGAAGGAGCCTCAGGGGGGCCTATGTGAAGCAGAGGTGAGTGCTGGCTCTGGGGCTGTCGGGGGGGGGGGGCACTGAGGGGTGGGGGCTGAGCGCTGGCTGGGGGGAGCCTGGGGTGTGTGGCTTGGGGATGGTGCTGTGGGGCAGAGGTTGAACGCTGGCTGTGGAAGGAGCCCCGGGGAGTCTATGTGGAGCAGGGGCTGAGCACTGGCTGTAGGGGTGCCTGGGGGGGGTGCTATGGGGTGGGGGTTAAGTGCCGGCTGTGGGGGTGTGCCCAGGGGAGGGGAGATGCTGTGGAGCAGGGGTGAGCGCTGGCTATGGAGGGGCCCGGTGGGAGGCACTGTGGGGCAGGGGGTTGAGCGCTGGCAGTGGGGGTGCCCAGGGCGGGGGCGCTGTGGGGTGGGCATTGAGCACCAGCTGTGGGGGCGCTCTGGGGCGGGGTTGAGCGCTGGCTGTGGGGGCACCGGGGGGGGGGCTGTGGGGCGGGGGTTGAGCGCTGCCTGGTGGGGGACTGGCCTGTTTCTTGAGCAGACAGTGCAGCAGGAAGATGAAGAGCCCCTGCAGGCTGTTGAGGATGGTGAAGATGTAGGAGGCGACCAGGCTGCGCTGGTTGAACTGGAACATGCCGAAGATCCAGGTGGTGCCCAGGACGCAGAGCTGGGCGATGGCCGTGATGGTGAGCACCCTGCGGGGGAGGGGAACCAGTCACATGGCCCCGCCCCTCCACCACGGCCCAGCTCCCCTCCCCCCTTCGGGCCCCGCCCCTCAGCCTCAGCTCCTGTCCTCCTGGGGCCCCACCCCTCAGTCACAGCCCATCTCCCCTCCCTCCTCAGGGCCACGCCCCTCAAGTCTGACCCCCCCCCCCATGTGACTGACGTCTCCTGCACACAGCCCCACCGCCCCAGACTCTGCTCCCCAGCCAGTCGGTGATGGGGGAAAATGTCACTCATATGTGGCCCCCTCTCCCCAGTCGCTCCCTCCCCCCACACCGGCGGGGTGACATCTCGATACTCATATGCCCCCCCAGCTCCCCCTCCCCCGACGGGGCAGCTGGGCAGTGCCAGGGTATCTGCTGCCCCGGGGGCCGCGCCCGCTACCTGAGCTTCTTCAGCTGGCTCATGTCGGGGTTGATGTCAGCGAATTTCAGCGACAGCTTCCAGACGGTGACCACGAAGATCACGGCGTTGACCTGCCGGGGGCAGGGGAGAGGCGGGTTGGGAGGGGGGCAGCTGTGTCCCGGGGGTGGGGGCTATGGGATCTGCCAGCTGTGCAGCCCCTGGGCCAGGGGCGCCCCACTCCCAATAGTGACACTGCTCTACCCCTGGATGCTGGGGACTTGGCGGGGGGGGGGGGGGAGCGAGGGGCCCAGCTGCCCCGGAGCGGGGGCTGGGTGGCTGGGGAAAGAAGCAAGGGCAGCAGGGGGCCAGGCACTGGCATGGGGCTGGGGGAGGGATTTACCAAGATGATGATGCAGACGGGCGCCAGGAAGCTCCAAATGAATTGCTTCTTCAGCGAGAGCCAGCAGCTGTGAGGGGAGGGGCAGACACGGGCCAGTCACTCACCTGCCAGCAGGGGGCACTGCAGGGTGGGGTCTGCACCCCCACCCACTGGCAGAGTGTGGGATGGAGACTTGCCAGCCCCCACATCCCCCCCCCTTCATGCCCAGGAACTGCCTTGTGTTGTACAAGTGTCCGGGCTGGGGCCCTGGCCCAAGCAGCAGGAAGGTGCCCCCCTCCCTCACGCTGGCCTCACCCACCCCATGGGATCCCACCCTCCCCTCCCCTGGTGGGCCCGGATGGCAGCGGCCGCCCGGCTGAGCCGCTCCTGCCCCCGTGTGCTGCCTGGGCACGGGGCCCTGCTCCCCTCGAGCCCCTGGCCGCGAGCACTGGGCCCCCCCCCCGGGCCGGTGACTCACTGGCGCGCCGTGCCGTAGCCCTCGCTGTAGGTGGCGGCCGAGACGCCCACGATGAGGGCCGGCACGCCGTAGCCCAGCAGGAACATGTAGCGGCGCCTGAGGCCGTGGGGGGTGAAGACCTGAACCACCAGCAGGTAGAGCTCGGCGCCCTCCAGGCACATCCAGCAGAAGGCGGCCAGGAAGAAATAGTGCAGGAGCCCGGCCACCACGCCGCACACCTCCTGCAGCCAACGGGACGTGGGATGTCAGGGCCGGGCTCCCAGCTGCCCCAGCCCCAGCCCCCGGCAGCAGGGGGCGCAGTGGGGAGCGGGGCAGGAGCACTGGCTGTGGGGGAGCTCCCTGTAGAGGGCGCCATGGGGAGCGGGGCCCAAGGCTGGCTGGCAGGGGGAAGGAGCTCCGGGGAGCAAGGCCTGAAGCTGGCTGGGGGGTCCCTGAGGGGAGCGGGGCCCAAGGCTGGCTGGGGGGGAAGGAGCTCCCAGCGGGGGTTGCTGTTGGGAGTGGGACCCGAGGCTGGTGGGGGGAGGGGCGCTGCGAGGAGCAGGGCCTGATGCTGGCGGGGGGAAGGGGGGCCCAAGGCTGGGTGTGGGGGGAGGAGCTCTGAGCAGGGGGTGCTGCAGGGAACGGAGCCTAGGAGTGGCTAGGCGGGCGCAGTGGGGAGCAGGGCCCGAGGCTGGCGGGGAGGAGGAGCTCCCAGCAGGGGGCGCTGGGCCCGAGGCTGGCGGGGGGAAGGTCAGAGGAGGGGGGGTGCTGTGGGGTGCAAGGCCCTAGGCTGGCAGGGAGGAGGAGCTCCCAGCAGGGGGCGCTGGGCCCGAGGCTGGCGGGGGGAGAGTCGGGTACCGTGTTGCCGGTGCTGGAGGTGCCGGTGAGGAAGACGGTGTAGGCGATGAAGAGCGCCAGGCAGAGGTGCAGGTGGATGGTGGTGCGGGGGCCCTTGAGGGCGCGGCAGAAGAGGAAGGTGACGATGGCCAGCAGCAGGCACAGCAGCGAGATCACCAGCCCCACCTTGGTGATGACGTCCAGGGTCCAGTCCTGTGCCAGGAGTGGGTGGGGTGAGGGGGTTAGTCAGGGTCCCCCCCCACCCCCCAAGGCAGCAGCCAGGCCGGGCGTTAGGGGACAGCCGGACTAGCCTGTCGGCCTCGCTCTGCGCCACGGCTGGGAGCGCCCCCTAGTGGCAACACCGGGCAGCCTGCGGGAACCAGAGTCTGGCTGGGTCCAGCCGCCCAGATGGATTCGATGCTGCCCAGCCTGTCCCTTCCCCCCTCCCCCCGAGGGGCTGACCCACATCTCCAGGCCCATGGGAAGCCGAGGGGGCTCTAGGGTCACCACCCACCAAGGGGGAGTCCCTGGCACCGATCCCTGCAGGACGGAGGCGCCAGAAAGTGCGAGGGGCCGGGGCTGTTCCCCTGTAGCAGAGAGCAGAGCTCCCCTGCCTGGCGGGAGGAAGCCCCTGCCCGGCAGGGAGCTGCTTTTAGACCAGACGGATGCGCTTGTGGCTGCGGTGCTGCAGCCAGGGCTGGGTCTGACTTTTTTGCCGCCCCAAGAAAACAAACAAAAACAAACAGGGCGGAGGCAGCTGGGAGGCAAAGCAAAAAAATAAAATAAAATAAAGATAGGGCAGCTGTGACACCCTAATAGGGTGACCAGACAGCTAATGTGAAAAATCGGGATGGGGGTGGGGGGTAATAGGAGCCTATATAAGGAAAAGACCCAAAAATCGGGACTGTCCCTGGCTGCAGCTCAGAACTCCTGGGTTCTACCAGCTCTGGGAATGGGGTGAGCCCCCTGCCCCTGCTGCCTGGCCAGGTGGGCAGGCACATTGGTTGCTGCTACCTGGGGAGTCTCCCTGTGCCCAGGGGCGGGGGGCAAGGTTTTTTGCTGCCCAAAGCAAATAATTTTGGCTGCCCACCACCCCAGCCCTGGGCTCTCACCCCCCCCACCAGTGCCCCCCACCCCACCCACACCCCCTACCGCCCCAGCGCTGGGCTCCTCCCCACCAGTGCTGACTCCGCCCACTCCCCCCTTGCCCCCAGCTGGTCCGGCGCTGGCAGGGTCGGGGAAAGCAGCAGGGCTCCCAGGCTGTGCCTCAGCCCAGGGTCCCTCCAGCCAGGGCTCCTACATCCAGGACCAGCCAGGACCTGGGAGGGCAGAGCCAGGGGACCGCCCCGGCAGGAGGCTGAGGAGCCAGGGCAGGGCAGCCCCTGAGGGAGCAGAGCCCCGGCGAGCGGGACGTGGGCTCCGCATGGCAGCGCCCCGCCCTCTATGACCCCGCTGCTGCTGCTGGCTGCCCTGCCACAGTCCTTGGGCGGCTCAGGCCACTTCACCCAGCCCCGGCTGTGGTGCTGGGGGGCAGCCGCCTTGCGGCACCTGCAGGCGGCTCCATGTGCCCCGCGGGGCGGCCCCCAGCCTGAGTGTCCCTCGCTCGGAGCCTGCCCAGCCCAGCCACAAGGTGTAGGCGCTGCTCCCCTGCGGCGTGAACCGCAGCAGCCCCAGGGCACCCCTGTGCACAACGTGCTGCTGCTGCCACGGCCGGCTCTAGGCTTTTGCCGCCCAAAACAAAACAAAACAAAACAAGATGGCCGGAATGCTGCCCCTGAAAATGTGCCACCCCAAGCACGTGCTTGGTTTGCTGGTGCCTAGAGCCGGCCCTGGCGGGGCTGCTTCTGCTCCTGATCAGATCCAGCGCCCCGCCCCTGGTGGGGAATGGCTTTACTCTGGGGGCAATCTGGAGTGACTCCTGCTCCGCTGGGGAGGATTGAGGGGAACAGCAGAACCAGCCCAGCCCCGAGGCCCCAGCGAGGGCCGCGCCTACCTCCAGCTCGTAGAAGGCCATGAGCACGGCGAAGCTGGTCAGGTGGTTGCACTGGCAGCGGGTGTTGGTGGCGTTCAACTTCTGCAGGGTGCAGCCGTCGGTGGCCCAGCGCCTGCTGCCAGGCTCCCAGTAGGCGCAGAGGAGGCGCAGGTCGGGCTTCTTCTCCTGGGAACAGAGAGACGCTTGGTGCATGGGGGGCAGGAGAGGGGTGGGGGGCTGGCTGGGGCCACATGGGGGGCAGGACTCCCCAGGCCCCAAGAGGGCAGGTGAGGGGGTACGAGGGGCTGGGCTAGGGGCACAGAGCATCAGTTTGTCCCTGTGTGGGAGGCAGATTTGCCTGCTGCCCGGGGTGGGGGTGTTACTAGAGATGGGCCCAGCTCTGCCCCCACCAGTGCTCCAGTCTCTCCTCCCACCATGTCCAGCCCGGGGGCTCACCGGCACCGGGTGGCTGAAGCGGATGCTGACGGAGAGGCCGAGTGCCTGGGGGTTTGGGTCACTGATGAAGGCCGACACCACCGGAGACAGCACACGGTAGCTGGGCCGCCCTGGCTCCTGCGCCCACTTCCCCGTCCGGCCGATCTCGTCCCACTCGGGCGCCTCCACCCGCCCAGCACCGTCCAGGATGGGGCTCATCCCCTGGTATGTCAGCAGCCCGGCCAGCGTGAAGCCTGGAACAGACAGAGGAGACGGATGAAATGGGGGACAGGAGGGGCCCTGGGGCAGACTGGTGCCAGGGGGCGCTGTGCTGCTGGGGTGCTGCCCCCAATGCTCTGGCCATGCCCCATCCCCCTACACACCCCAGCCTGGTGCCAGGGGGCGCTGTGCTGCTGCTCCCAATGCCCTGGCTGTGCCCATCACTATACACACCGCAGCACAGGGGATGACCACATACCTTCATTTTTCTGCCCTGGGGCTCCGGCCCACTTTAATTCCATCTGCGTCTTGCTCTGCTGCAGTGTTACGGTCTCCTGGCTCTGGTTCCCAGCCTGCCTGACCGCCAGCCCCAGCTCTGCAACCACAATGCCAGCCAGGGCTCACACCAGAGAACATGGAGAAGAAGCCTGTAGCTAGGCAAGGTGCTTTCCTGGCTGTAGGGGGAGCTCCCAGCTACTCCAGTCCCAGCCTCTACCAGCAGGGGGCACTGTGGGGAGCAGGGCGGGAGCGTAGACTGCGGGTGATGAAAGCCCAACTGGGGCCATGTGGCCAGGTGCTGACCTGTGCCATTGGTGGATGCGATGCTGATCCTATCACGCAGAGTCAGGGCCAGCGTTCTCAGCAGCTTCTCCACTAGGGCCATCAGCTCCGTCGCAATCCAGTGTCTCCACTCCACGCTCTCGCTCTGCTGCCCGACCAGATTTATCTGCTTCTCCAGAATGTCCAGGAAGCCCTGGCCAAGCAAACGTGGGGGGTGTTGGTGTCACAGTGTCTGAGCCCCTGCCGTGCCCCCCATTCCCAGATTGCTAGTCCTCCACTGCCTTCCCACAATCCCCCTGAAAGGAAAGACAAGTCCTCCTGCCATTTACATTGCTGCCGGGGAGGTCAGACTAGATGATCACAATGGTCCCATCTAGCCTAGGAACCTAGGAGAGCTAGCTTCTTGGGCACAGAGCCCACTGGGGAGGCAGGCATGGGAATTTCTGGGCAGTGCTGCTGTTTATTTATCTCCTTTTCCAGGCACTGCATCTCTATAGATCGCCCTGAGACTAGATCCGAGGAGGAGCAGCGATTCCTCCCCCTAACGGGAACAAACCCAGCAAGGCCCTGAATTTTGGCTTGGCACCTGCAGCTTCCCCACAGGGTTCTGTGAGTTCATCTGCTTCAGCTCCTCCAGCGCCGCCTTGCAGAGATGTCCCACCTGTGCCGGGAAGCTGCCCAGGAGGTTCTGCAAAACAAGGCCCAGGCCTGGCTCAGGAAAAGAGATCACAGAATCGCAGCCCACCTCCCCGCATCCCTAGAGGATCCTTCGGCTCAGAAGCCAGGCACCAGAGGGAGTGCGGGCAATGCCCCGTCTGGCCCCTAGGGGGTGCACGGCATTTGCAAGGTGTCATGGAGTGTGGGGGAGTCAGGGCCCTGCACCTCCCACTTCCTGCAATTCACCATGATTTTCAGCCAGCCAGTACAACGGAAGGTTTATTAGACGACAGGAACACTCTGGGCTTGTAGGTACAACCAGGACCCCTCAGCCAGGTCCCTCTGGGGGGCAAGGAGCTTAGACCCCAGACTCGGGGTTCCCTGTGTCTTCCCAGGCAGCCCCAAACTGGAAACCCCTCCAGCTGACTCACTCCCCGCCCCCCCAGCTCCTCCTCTCTCTTTGTCCAGTTTCCTGGGCAAAGGTGTCACCTGGCCCCACCCTCCTCCTGGCTGCAGGTTACAGGCTCAGGGACCCTCTCACCTAAAGTCACCCCCTGCTCCCCATCCCCCATGCAGACAGCCCCAGTAACACTAGACAATCCGCCCCTGGGGGACGGCGGTTGCAAGCTGAAGTGTGTTGCCGCAGCCTGATGCTGCTGATCCTGGAGGGTGAGAATCACCCCAGGGGCAAAGGCCTGGGCCGTAGCTGGACTGCAGGGGCTCCAGGGACTGGCCACTGGCTCTTTGCCCAGGGGCGAGTTTGGCCCCAGAATCCTTGTGGGGCGAGATCAGTGAAAAGCAACGTGGCACATAAAGGGGAATCGGGGTCTATCCCCCCCCCCAGGGTGTCTGTGCCCCCCTCACCTTGGCTCCGGCAGAGCTGTCATCACCCAGCAGCGGGGGGCAGGTGAGCTCTGGGGATGGAAAGGGAGAAGGAGTGAGAGATGGGGGGGGCGGAAATGCGGGGTCTGGCTGGGTAGGTGCATGCACCAGAGCCAGGCACAGAGAGCAGGACTCACTCTCTCCAGCAGGGGGCAGCAGCAGCCTCCCCTCACTCCCTGCAACAGGGGGAGCAGTGACCCCCCCCACACACACTCAGCCCCACACATGTGCGCAGCCCCTTCTCCCCATCCTCTGCCCACAAGCCGGTCTCTGTGAAAGGAACCGTCCCCCCTCCCCGTCCTAGGGGGACTGAGCCGCAGTGGGGTGGGGGTGGGGGCTGTGGAATCATCCCAGCCGTATCTCCCCTCAGCCCTCTCCCCCCAGCTGTGGGTGGTTCTGGGCTGTGTTGGGGGTGGGGGGAGAATCCAGCAGGGAGCCCCGGGCTGGCCCCACAGTGGCCTCTAGTGGCCCCTAGGCACAGACTGTGCCCCCTGCTGCCTCTTCCCAGGGCAGAGAATCCAGCCGTGCAGCAGGAATACAGGCACTGCTGGGGGGGAGACACCCGGCCCCTGGCTGCCCTGCTCACCCCTCCCCGGCCTGGCCCTGCTCCGCTCCTAGAGCCAGACCTGGGCTCGCTGGTGCCTGTGGCGCTGAGACAACCGGAAACACCCCAGTGGACGGACAGGCTGGGCTGGGGGAGGTGAGGGCCTGGAGGCTGAGCTCCCCCTGGCCAGGGCTGAGACCCAGAGGGACCCCGTCCATGGGGGGCAGGGGGCTGGTGCACTGTCCCAGACCAGTTCCCAGCTCGCTGCCCCCTCGGGCAAGACCTCTGCCTGTGTAACCCCAGACCCTGCCCAGCCCCCCAGCTTCCCCCTCCATGGCCCCCGCGGCAGGACCCACCTTGGCACAGGGTCGTGTTCCTGTTGGAGGGGACGTAGCCGGCCCGGCACTCACACCAGTAGCTCCCGATGGTGTTGATACACGTGGCGTTGGGGCCGCAGATATCTGGGGTCTTGTTGCACTCGTCGATGTCTGAGAGGGGAAAGCAGGGGAGGGGGTCACACACAGCATGGCTGGGGGCGCATGGGGGCGAATGACCATGGAGGCACCTCCCACCCATTGCAGGGGGCGTGGTCTGTCGGTCAGTCTGTCTGCTCCATCTAAACCCACCCATTCTATTCTCCTTTCTTCCCTGCTACATGCAGGGCCCCAGTCCCTGCGGCACAACCCCTCCCCCACCCCCAGAGCAGGGGCCCAACCTTTTCCAGACCAGGACCCTGCGATCTCCCCACTGCACCAGCCCTGACAGAGGGGACTTAAGTGGGGGCCCGATCAGCCAGTTAAGCTGCAAAGGGGAAGTGACTCAGGCTGCGAGCAGGGCGCTGGCTGGAAGGAAGCTCACCTGGGAGGGGGCAGGTGGGGCTTCTCTACAGCCCGAGGGCTGGGCCCAGAGGTGGGGGCCTGAGGCGAGGGGGGCTAGGAAGCCCCGAGGGGGGGCTAGGAGCCCCGGAGGAAGGGTTTCGCTAGCAGGCACAGGACAGAGGGGTCTGACTTTGAAAGGCTCCCCCAGAATGGGGATCACAGCATGACCTGGCCGGACGGCTGAGACACGGGGCAGCCGCGACTCCGGGAGCTGCAATGGTGGAGGAGAAGAAAGGGGGCGCTGAACTGGAGCTAGTCGCCAGAAGGGGGCGCCACGCTCAGCATTACAGACCCCAGCCCCATGGGTCCCCTCCCCGTTCGGGATACACCCAGCCCCGCCCCTCCCCTGGAGCACTAGGAGAAGGGCGGGTGGGCTCTGCCCAGGGGAGTGCAGGGGAATTGGGTGCTGTCCCTTTAAACTAGTTTCTTTGCTCTCTGGTGCGGCTCACGGGGGTCTATGGCAGAAGCCCGCAGACCCCGACATGCGGCCAGGCCCTGCACGGCTAGTAAACGGGTTGTTTGGAAGCCAGCTGGATCCAGGGGATCCCCCTATTCCTAACACTGCGCAGTGAGCAGCAGCCCAACAACGTCCATTCCCGGACCCTGCTGTGACCCCCAGGCCCAGGGCCCCGTGGGGCGAATCCACCGAGCCCTCGGACGGATGACGCCAGCTCGACACTCGCTGCCAATCCGGCCTGTGGAAGCCGAAGCCGGGAGAGACCCGCCCAGCCTGACCCCCAGCATAGCCCCAGCCGGAGTCACCACCCAGCGGGTCACCAATCCAGCCCCAAATGGAGGGGACTTTACTGCCCTCGCTGCCTCCTGGGGCCTTTCACCGCTATGGAGAGTCTGATCTGACAGACGGGCCCCGCCCTGCCCGGGCACAGGGAGCCCTGCCGTGATCTAGCCAAACGCTGGAGGGCCAGGCACTCACCAGGCTGCCAACGCGGGTAGCAGCCAGCTGCCGGGCAGAGGGGGATACACAGGGGATGTCGGCGCTCCATGGTGCAGCGGGGTCACTCACCCCGTGCAGGGAGTGGGGTTTTCTACCTAGGGACCTGGCTTGTTTGTGCAGAGACGCACTTGTTCCGGCCAGCCCCTGGGGAGCCTGGGGCAATGAGAGATGGAGAAGCAGAGCTGGGACGAAAACCCCTTGAAGTCAGTGGTGCTGCACCAATTTAAACCACTGGGGTTCTGGCTCCCGCTTTGTGACCATTTCACATACAGCAGCACTGAGTTTGTGGCGACGCATGGGGGACGGACACATCGTCAGTCATTCCCGCGGGTTGGGGGAAGCGGTTGAGCTGCTGCAGAAATGGCCATGACCGATTCTCCCGGAAATCCAAGCCAGGAACAAGTGCTGGAATTCGACATTCGCCTGCTTATTAACCCAACATTTCAGCCGTCCAATCAGGAAGCAGAGAAAGACCATGGGACTCAGGCAACCAATTGTACAACATCAGTGACAACTTTTCAGAGCAAACAGTTTGCGAATAAAATCACAGACATTTATCCACCCAAACAGTCAAAGGGTCAGCCAGTTTGCAGGCTTGGATCAGCATGCAGAGCTGTTCTGCTGACTCCCCCTGGCGTTCAGATCAACAATGGCCTATCAATCATCATCCCTGGGGACAGATGGGTGGTGACCCTTCATGAGGAAGTAGGGGAAGAGCCTCTAAGCTCTCCCTGATATTTATTCATAACGCTTTTGCTTCTCACAGAAATCAGCAAACAAGTCAATCAGTGGGGAGAGTCAAGAGCGCTCATGGATTCTTCCCTTGGGCCATGTTCCAGCAGCTCTTTCTCAGACTCCCCTTCTCTCTCTTTCCTGTGACAGTGTTGGTGTCACTAGGCATGACTCTAAGAGGGTAACTCAGGAGGGTGGAAAACCATAAGTGTCAATAAAGCCTTCCTGTAGTAGGCCTAAATGAACTAAAGTCACTCCATGTGTGACCAAAGCGCTTCCATGTTTATGTTTGAACTTTAATCAACCTAGCAAGCCAGTGACCGAGAATGGAATGTGTAGCAGCTAGTTATCAGTGCAACACTGATACCAGGAGGCAATAATAAGGCCTGTTTGCACCTGGCAAGAACGGGGGAGGGGGAAGGGCAGGATAACAAATCAGAGGGAGTAAAACAAAATAACCGGTCAAGAAAAAGTCACTAACGAGATGACTTGTTTGTTGCCAGGTATGACTTAACTGCTTAATGTAATTGCTACTTGCATGATGTATTTGCTATAGAAAAATAGACGGGAGGGGGAAGAAGGGGGGGGTAAGGGGGAGGAGTGTGGGGGTAATGGGAATGCTTAGCTGAAATCATGTATAAGAAGGGAAAAACGGCTTGTATCTGTGTGCAGGATTTGAGATTGCTATGTCTCCCTTGCACCTTATTTGGGCTCAACTAAACTTTGTCTGCTTCTCCACCTTGGTGTGTTTATTGGAGCGAAGCACACCGGGCAACGAACCACTGTTGCTGTCCTCGGGCCTCTGTGCCGGCAACAACAGCATTTTGCTATTTTCCGCTACACCCCTTCCCCTCGGTCGTTATTTGCATAAAGGCAGCACACAGAGCGCTGCACCCACACGGCCATAAAGAGTTTCCAGTCTAAATAGACAAGAGGTGGGAGAGAAAACTGAGGCAGGGAATTGCCCAAGGACACCCAGCAGTAACAGAGCTGGGACTAGAACCCAAGTCTCCTGAGTCTCACACCCAACCCCCTAGACCTGTCTCTTTCAGCTTACTTCCTCCAGAGAAGGCCAAGAATGTGTATCCCCTGCCTCACCATGCAGATTTTGCCCTCTGCTCCCCCTCACTGAGAGGAGCTTTGTGTCCCCTGGCTCACGGCCGGGAGTGCATCAGGGCTGGAAAAAATCCCTTGTTCCTTGGCAGGAAACTCAACTTTTGCTCCATTGTTAAACCTCCTGGAAGGCAACGGGCCTACGCCATGCCTGTGAGGGGGCTTGTATGTGCCAGCCACTAGCAAAGGCCGCTGAGTCACGGAACAAGGAGAGAGTTTGTCCTGCTTTGGTGGCTGGTTCCTATAAGTAGATAACAGCTTGCTACAAGGACTGGCTAATGGAGTTACTCCCTTAGCTCTAGCAGCTGAGATCTGTGCTTTTAGGAGGCAGGTCCTAAGTTTGATTCCTGGTAATGACCCAAGCTGGTTCCTTTATGATGCCGGCTCCTTAGCAGCTGCTGAGGGTTCAGTTAATGGAGTTCCAGAAGCTACTGGGCTTTCTGAGCCCAAGCTGTATTAAAGGTTGATCCAACACAGAGTCCTCGGCTCCGTCTCAGCCCCGTTTGCTTTGCAAAGACCTGACCTTTCCCCACCCAAAACTCTGCTATGAAAGAGCATCTTGGGCTCTGATTGCAGCTGCAGGTTTGGGGGGGATGTTGCAGCTCCTAATGACACCCCCTATGCTCGTGCCTCGGTGGAATTAGGCAGCCTGGCAAGAGACATGGCGACCTTCAGTCCCCGGGCTCAGTTTCCAATTCATAAGACAGGTGGGGAGTCAGGACAGATACTTTGCCTGGGTGTGGCACAGAGAAAGAGCGAGACCTCAGGGCAACCTAGTTAGTTTCCCCATCCAGGCATGCGGGTTAGTGTCAGAGATCCTGGCCATGCATTAACAGCATCGCCAACGCCAAGCAATCAATAAAAGCCCCAAACCCTGAGCCAGGCTGCGAAAAAGTCACAAGATTTAAAAAAAAAAATCTCGTCATTTTTAAACCAAAACCCGTTTTGGGTTTGTTTTGACTTTGGTTTGGGAGCTGTTGGTCACCCCAGTGTAACATGGGCCAGGCCCTAATTTTGATTTTAGCCAAAAGCAGAATCACGTGAGTCTGGGAGGTGGGACTTTAAGGCAACACCACGCGTTAGCAACACTGCAGACAAGCCAGAAGCATCATGCCTTTGCCACGACTGTTTCCAACTGCGGTTGTACCTGTGCAGATCTTAGCCGTATCCTTTTGACTCTTCCCAAATCCCCAATTGCATTTACACATGTAACTCCCTGGCATGTTGATGCAGTTCCTGTGCAGATTGTGGCGTTTCGCTGGCACTCGTTGATGTCTGCAAGGAGGGAGAAAGCGCTAGGCCAGGCTGATCTAGGAGCTGGACCTTGGGCACTGGGGTGACGCTGCTGGGGGATAAGCCAGGCCTTCGACATGCACCGTGCTCTGGGGAGACGGGGCTGGTTAGATCCAGGAGTTCAGTGACTGGGTCAGTGAACGGGAGCAAGTGGCTATTGTCCGGAATGAGCCGCTCCAGCTGGGAAGGGAAACGCAGCCCTGCCAGGACACGCGCCTGCTGCTTGCTAAAGCCACCAAGCGGATCTGGCGAGGCCCAGTGCCACAATATCAGTGCAGACGGCAATGCCTGAATGAGCCGTCCGCCCCTGGAGCGGATAAATGTGGAGCTGCTTTGGAGGAAGGGGATAGAGACTAACACGAGGGCTGGTCTAATGCCTGGATATCAGTCAATGAGGTGACCTCCTCTGCAACCCACGAGCTGCCCTGGGCTCCCCCTTGCACACAGGACAGTGCAGAACCAGAGGGATTCAGAGACAGGCAATGAGAATGATCAGGGTCTGGAAAATCCCTCTACGGAGAGAGATTGAAAAGACTGGGACTGTCACCTTAGAGTGAACGTAAGAGGGGACGTGTTAAGAGTCTATAAATGCCTGACGGGGATAGAGAAGGGAGATGGGGAGCTTCTGTTCTTCCCATCTCATAACACGAGAGCCAGGGCCAGTCAGGGAAGGGAGAAGAGAGGAAATTCGAAACTGAGCCAAGGAAAGGCTGTTTCACGCAATGTGTGATTAGCCTGTGGAACTCCCAACCACAGGAGTCCCTGAGGCCAAGAATTTAGATTTAAGTAGCAACTGGACATTCCTATGGATGATGAGAACAGCCACAGTGATCATAGTTAACGGGCACAATTGTTTGGGAAGAGAGAGAAAACCTGCTGTGGGGCTTCAGCCCAGCTGATATTAGAGACCAGGACGTGAGGGCAGATTATCCCCCGGCTGCCACTGCTGGGCTCTTCCACTGTCCTCTGCAGCATCTGGCTCTGGCCTGTTGGAGCTGGGATACCAGGCTAGATGGGCCTCAGCTCTGATCCCGTCTGTACTGTGCAGGTGCCAGCATTACTTGTGTCTCAGCCTGGCCAGTGCCCGGTTTTGCCTCTTCAGAGGCTGAGCTGCTCCCAGGGCAGACTAAACCTGTCAGAACCTACCAGCTGCATCCTGCCAAGTGCTGCCTCCTCCGCCCCTCGACCCTGCGACACTTGCGGGTTCTGACAACACCAAGGTGGCTCCGCATTTCCAGAACCAGCTTTATTCTGGAAACGACACCCCCGAAGGCTTCCAAGAGTCCATGCGGGATGGGAACGGAGTTTCCAGCGTCCTTATCCACCCCGTCCTGGTTCCATTGGGATGTTTATAGCGGGTAGCGCCGCAGCCAGGGCCCCGTGGTGCCAGGTGCTGTACACACATCCAGCCACAGCACAGCCACTGCTCCAAAGCGCTTTCCCCAGCTCCGACGCTCTGTCTGCTGGAGAAGGGGGGCCATGCGCTGGGTTCTCGGTGGTGCGGCCAGAGCTCTCCCCTCCCTCGGGCACACGGGTGTCCCGCGGCTTCCAAACTCGCTCCGTGTTGCAGGGAGCTCTGAGATTGGGTGTCTCTAGGGGCTTAAGTACATGGGGAAATTGAGGGTAACAGCTCCTGTGGAATCGCTCCCCGTCCGGACACTCTGGTCTGGAATAATCAGTGCGCTTCCAAAGAGAACAGCGATCGCCATCAATCCCGCCTGGGGGCAAGCCCTAGGGATTCTCCACACGGCTCCCGATACCAGCTATCCCCGCACAGTCCCCGGGACGCTGGCTGAGATCCCTGCGGCGCTTATTTCTTCTTGTGCCTAGACCCGCCCCAGGGCACTGGCTGGGGTGATCCCACGCGGCCTGGGGCTGGCGCAGGAACGGCTGGGCGAGTTCTCTGCCAGGGGAAGCGTTTGAACCAATGGGCTCCTGAGTTCTCCCAGTGCTACGGGCCCTGTGCTCTGTGCCCCCCAAACGGGGGTGTAATGGGCGGTTTCCATGGGAACGGCCGGCTGGGACTTGATACAAGCTCTAACTACCGGCTGAACGTCGCAAACAAGGGCCTGGAAGGCCCCGGCCCCTTCCCCTGGCTGCCTAAGGGGGCATAATGGCCCCCTAGGAAACACCCTCCCAGCCAGGGGGCTCCCTGTCAGTGTGGGGCTGGAAAAGGCTCTGCTCCCAGCCCTGAGGGAGGGGGCAGATTGGGGGCGTAGCCGGGGTGCCCTGCGCTGGGGCTATTCCCTGCCCCCCAGGCCCATAGGTGGCAGAGCGCACTGCGCTGTACGTGGACCATCCACGAGGCCCCTTCCCAGGCTCAGGGGCCACTAGAAGACCAGATGCTGCGTGCTGGGGCCAGTGAGGGTCCTCTACACTGAAGGCAGCACGCGAGCTGAGTTTCAGTGGCACTCACACTGCCCAGGTCCTGGCCACTGGTCCGGGGGATTCTGCATTTTAATTTAATTTTAAATGAAGCTTCTTAAACATTTAAAAAAACGTATTTACTTTACATACAACAATAGCTTAGTTCTATATTATAGACTTATAGAAAGAGACCTTCTAAAAACGTTAATATGTATGACTGGCACGTGAAACCTTAAATTAGACTGAATAAATGAAGACTTGGCCCAGCACTTCTGAAAGGTTGCCGACCCCTGGTGTAACCACATCCCAGCACAAGATTCCCCTGCCTGGCGCAGGATCAGATGGTTTGGTGGGTGGGGAATGTTTTGTCTGAAGCAGCAGGAGAAAGGCACAAGGGGGGTAACAAGCATGTTGTGAAACACACAAGCTGGGACGTCGGTTGTTTATCCCGGATGGTTTGTCTCAGTCTGTAACTGTCGGGGTCCATTGGCAGAGGAAGACGTGTGGCCGTGTCCCTGTGGCATCTCTGGGCGCTGGCACTGGGCTGCATTGGCGATAAACCTGGCCGAGCGCCTTGGCCACTGACGCGACTCTGGGCTGTCTGGGCACTTCGCTGGAGGTCTGCCGGGCCGGCGACCCGCCCAGAGCCAGGACAGCACACGGAGCCGACGAACGCCAACCCCACGTCCCCGCCCCAGACTGCTGGAACTCGGGGGGCCTCAGGGCAGCCTGGGGCTGGGCTGGCAATGCCAGTCACAGCACATGCCCCTCCCAGCGCTGCCCACGCAGGGAGCTTGGGGCAGTGGGAGGGTCCCGCGAACTAGCAGCTGCGCCCCCTAGAGGCCAGAGCAGAGCATGGCTGCCTGCCCCCAGAGAAGCTCAAGCAATAGGGGACAGGGGTCAAATTCAAGAACGCTTTAGCCCAATTCCCACAGCCATTCCCGGGGCCCCTTCCCAGGCTCAGCGGGGCACGAGCAGCCCAGATGCTGCGTGCTGGGGCCAGCGAGGGGCCCCTCCCCTCTCCCCAGCACATAACTGCAGCACAAGGAGTTTGCTCCGTGGGTCTGTTTCTAACCCTGAGGGTTTACTCCCTGTCCAAGTGCTGGGCACAGGGGTGAGCCCGGCCCCATGCTCTGTGGGAGCAGGCGAGGGTCACGTCTCATCACAGCCTCGCTGAGGCCTCGGGCCACTGCCAAAGCCGGCAGCAGCCCCAGTGCAGCGCCAGGCCTGGAACGAGCATTTGTGTGTGCGAGGGGGGGGGGGGTCTCAGCAGGTGGGGGCAGGGGAGAGCTCACCCTGGCAGCTGTTCTCACTCGCGTGCGTGAAGTTGGCTTTCCCAGAGCTGGGCTTGTAGCCATCGATGCAGCTGCAGGAGTAACTCCCAGGCATGTTGGTGCAGTTTGCGTGGGGTCCGCAGTCTGGCGGGTTCGGGCCCCGACACTTGTCAATATCTGCAACACAAGAGGGGACGCTCTGTACAGTCCTGGTAGGGAGACGTTTCTGTATCACCCACCTATACTGAGCTGAGTGACAGGACCCAGGTGACCGGGCCCCTGGCAGCTTAACAATCACAGGCCTGATTCTCAGCTGCACCCAGGCAGCACTAGGCTGCTCTAGCAGGGAACGGCCACTGGAGAATCCCCCACCCTGCAAAAGGGGCCACCCCAACTAGTGGGGAGCTGCTGTTGGGGTCCTGCACCCACCCTGCTGCTAGCCCCTGATGTAGGGGCCGAGGCTGGTGCCCAGCACTGCAGCTATTCCCTGCCCCCCAGAACCCATTAGGAGGATCGGGGGTGGGGCTGAGGCACACTGTGCTGTGGCTATTCTCTCCTCACCAGGGCTCATAGGGGGCAGAGCGCACGGTGCTATTTCCATGGTTCATACACGAGGCCCCTTCCCAGCTCAGGGGGACACTAGCAGCCCAGATGCTGCGTGCTGGGGCCAGCGAGGGTCCCCTCCCCTCCCCAGCGCATCTCTGCAGCACAAGGAGTTTGCTCCGTGGGTCTGTTTATTACCCATCCAAGCGCTGGGCACGGGGTGAGCCTGGCCCCATATGCTGTAGGAGCAGACAAGGCCACGGCCAATCAGAGAGGGGCCAGGAGGCCATTTGGCCTGGGCTGTAAGCTCAAAGGGGGCCTCAAATTTAAACTCTTAATTTTGTGGCATTTGATAAGTTTTGCAACTTCTTTTTATGCGCGTCCCTATCGGACCAAAATCAACGTGACCCACCTTCCCTCAGCTTAGAGCTGCAAATTCAAGGAAATAAGAGATGTGGTTTGGTGAGATAATTTTTTTGTTAACTGATACAGATTTTGTCATATTAAAGAGTAAAAAATGCTCATAGATATTGCGTGTTTTTGTCAGTTTGCCTGCGTCAGTGGCTTCAGGTGAAGGCACCTTCAAGGTGTTGAAGCAGGGAAAGAACTATCCCCATTCAGCTATGGGACAGGAGCGTGTGAATGGGCTCCCCATGCTTAACGTCAGCTGTGACATTGCACAACAGTGAGATTTTTCCTCAGTAATTAGTGCATTTGCACAGAAAAAGGGTACGAAAGCATTTGTTAAATAAACAATACTCAAATTACGTCTCACTCTTTTTTTGGTGCCTTATTTTGTTTTCATGTGTCGTCATCTTGTACGTTTCTTATGGCTGGAGGTCTCAACAGCTGGAAGTGGCCTGCGCCTCTCTGGACCTCTGAGAGAGTCTGGGCGAGGGTCACGTCTCATCACAGCCTC
Source organism: Mauremys mutica (assembly GCF_020497125.1). NCBI lineage: Eukaryota > Metazoa > Chordata > Testudines > Geoemydidae > Mauremys > Mauremys mutica. The sequence continues at coordinate 26,614,923 of NC_059091.1, forward strand.
ACTGAGGCCTCGGGCCACTGCCAAAGCCGGCAGCAGCCTCGGTGCAGCGCCAGGCCTGGAAGGAGCATTTGTGTGTGCGGGGGGGGGGGGGGGGGGGTCAGCAGGTGGGGGCCAGGGGAGAGCTCACCCTGGCAGCTGTCCTCACTCGCATGCGTGAACTTGGCTTTCCCAGAGCTGAGCTCATAGCCAACGATGCAGGTGCAGTAGTAACTCCCTGGCACGTTGCTGCAGTTTGCGTGGGGTCCACAGTCTGCCAGGCTCGGGCCCTGACACTCGTCAATATCTGCAACACAAGAGGGGATGCTCTGTACAGTCCTGGCAGGGAGACGTTTCTGTATCACCCACCTGTACTGAGCTGGGTGATTGGACCCAGGCGACCAGGCCCCTGGGAGCTTAACAATCACAGGCCTGATTCTCAGCTACGCTCAGGCGGCACTAGGCTGCTCTGGCAGCAGAACGGCCACTCGAGAATATGGTGTATTGAAAACTGTGTTAGCATCACAAGCTCTCACTTAACATCTGCAAGGGCTTTCCTGGACCTGCCTGCGGGCTAGGGGGTTTGGGTGACAAACACATGATTTGGAGGTTTCAGCAGTGTGTCTGCCAAAGAGCCAGACCAGAGCAAAGTGGGGTTAGTTTTGCCCGTCTGCCTTCAGGAGCAGCCTGCTTTGTCACTCTCTGTTTGGGGTCCTCATGTGTTAGGGTTCTGGATTCTAAGAATAACCCTGTGTTGAGCTGCAGCCTGCCAGCGAGAGGATGTGATGCTTTGTTTCTAACTTTGTGTGTGTGCTGTGAACATAACAGAGGGAAGGGGACCTTCGGACCCCAGAACAGCCACTGTGGCCTCTATGGGCCAAGCCCCAATGGGGCCAAGATTTGGTGAGATTTAGGAGTCCATGTGTGAAGCTGCTGTGGGGTGGGGGCTGTGGAATCATCCCAGCCATGTATCCCCTCAACCCTCTCCCCCCAGCTGTGGGTGGTACTGGGGTGTGTTGTCGGGGGAGGGGGGAGAATCCAGCAGGGAGCCCCGGGCTGGCCCCACAGTGGCCTCTAGTGGCCCCTAGGCACAGACTGCGCCCCCTGCTGCCTCTTCCCAGGACAGAGAATCCAGCCGTGCAGCAGGAATACAGGCACTGCTGGGGGGGAGACGCCCGGCCCCTGGCTGCCTGTGTAACCCCAGACCCTGCCAAGCCCCCCAGGTGCTCCCCCCACACCGCCAGTGGCAGGACCCACCTTCGCACAGGGTCGTGCTCCTCTTGAAGAGGATGTAGCCGGCCCGGCACTCACACAAGTAGCTCCCATTGGTGTTGATGCATGTGGCCTTGAGGCTGCAGGTAACTGGGATCCTGCGGCAGTCGCTGATGTCTGAGAGGAGAAAGCGGGGGAGGGGGTCACACACAGCACGGCTGGGGGCACAGGGGTGAATGACCATGGAGGCACCCCCCACCCATTGCAGGGGGCGTGGTCTGTCAGTCAGTCTGTCTACTTCATCTAACCAGGGCCGGCTCTAGGTTTTTTGCCGCCCCAAGCAAAAAAATTTTTGGCTGCCTCCCCCCTCCCCCCCGACATGAGCACCCCCCCGCCCACCAGTGCCCCCCACTCACGCCCCCTGCTGCCCCCGCACTGGGCTCCCCCCCAAATGTGGGATCCGCTACCAGCACACTGCAGCCGAGCCCTGGCCCAGCTGCGACTCTGTCCCCATGCGGGTGGAGCTGCTGGGCAGCACGGAGCGGGAGTACTTCCAGGTGGCGGCGCGGCTACGGGGTGGCGCAAAGAACACGGCCCCCTCCCTGGGCTTCGCAGCACTGCTGGTGGCCAAGGTGGATCAGTTCGCGCTCACTGCCCTCACCCCCGACATGCTGGCCGCTGAGGACCTGGAGAGCCCCCTGGACCTGCTGCTCTTCAGCCTCACGGTGCCCTGGCCCAGCCCCGGCAGGAGGGAAGGCGAGGATCTCCGGCTGCGGGGCTACCTGCTCAGCACCGACGAACCCAGTCGGCCGCTCACCTCCTCACACACTCCAGGAGCCCCTCGCCACCATCGCAGCCCGGGCTCGGCTCCAGGGGACCCCGTTTCCCTCCCTCCTCGGCTCCTCACACACACTGGGTAGGGCCACCCAGAGGATTCAGGGGGCCTGGGGCAAAGCAATTTTGGGGGCCCCTTCCATAAAAAAAGTTGCAATACTAGAGTAACATGTGTTTGGAAATGTAAAAAATAACTAGTGAAAATTAATTTGTAATAATTTGAAAATACACCAAATACATTATTTAAAAACATTAAATGCTTTACTGGTCTGTCTACATTTGCAATTACATAATGGGCTGTTGCTGGGTGATGGTGATGGTTGGTGCCAATGGGCTGTCGCTGCCTGGAGGTGGTGCTGCTGTTGCCCAGGGCTGGGTGGGGAGCTGGGCTCTGGGGGGTGCCCGGCTCACAGGGGCTGGGCTCAGGACTGTGAGGAGATGGGGTCGGAGATTGTCTGGCTCAGAGGGGCTCGCCTCAGAGCTGGGGGTCTGGGGTGGGGGGGAATGGGGTCAGGGGAGTGTCCGGATCAGAGGGGCTGGGCTCGGAGCTGGGGGTCAGGGCTGTGGGGGGAATGGGGTCAGAGGGGTGTCCGGATCAGAGGGGCTGGGCTCAGAGCTGGGGGTCAGGGCTGTGGGGGGAATGGGGTCAGGGGGGTGTCCGGATCAGAGGGGCTGGGCTCAGAGCTGGGGGTCAGGGCTGTGGGGGGAATGGGGTCAGGGGGGTGTCCGGATCAGAGGGGCTGGGCTCAGAGCTGGGGATCAGGGCAGTGGGGGGAATGGGGTGTCCGGATCAGAGGGGCTGGGCTCGGAGCTGGGGGTCAGGGCTGTGAGGGGGATGGGGCTGGGGGGGGTGCCCAGGTCCGAGGGGCTGGGCTTGGAGCTGGGGGTCAGGGCTGGGTGGGGAGGATGGGTTTGGGGGGGTGCCCAGCTCAGAGGGGCTGGGCTCGGAGCCGGGGGTCAGGGCTGTGAGGGGGATGGGGCCGGGGGGGATGCCCAGGTCCGAGGGGCTGGGCTTGGAGCTGGGGGTCAGGGCTGGGTGGGGAGGATGGGTTTGGGGGGGTGCCCACCTCAGAGGGGCTGGGTTCGGAGCTGGAGGTCAGGGCTGTGGGGGGAATGAGGTGAGAGGGGTGTCCGGATCAGAGGGGCTGGGCTCGGAGCTGGGGGTCAGGGCTGTGGGGGGAATGGGGTCAGGGGAGTGTCTGGATCAGAGGGGCTGGGCTCGGAGCTGGGGGTCAGGGCTGTGAGGGGGATGGGGCCGGGGGGAGCCAATGACCAAGGGGCTGGGCATTGAGCTGGGGGTCAGGGCTGGGCCTGGGGGGTAATGGGGTCAGGCAGTGTCCGGATCAGAGGGGCTGGGCTTGGAGCTGGGGATCAGGGCTGTGGGGGGAATGGGGTGAGGGGGGTGTCCGGATCAGAGGGGCTGGGCTCGGAGCTGGGGGTCAGGGCTGTGGGGGGAATGGGGTCAGGGGGGTGTCTGGATCAGAGGGGCTGGGCTTGGAGCTGGGGGTCAGGGCTGGGTGGGGAGGATGGGTTGGGGGGGTGCCCACCTCTGAGGGGCTGGACTTGGAGCTGGGGGTCAGGGCTGGGCCTGGGGGGTAATGGGGTCAGGGGGTGTCCGGATCAGAGGGGCTGGGCTTGGAGCTGGGGATCAGGGCTGTGGGGGGAATGGGGTGAGGGGGGTGTCCGGATCAGAGGGGCTGGGCTCGGAGCTGGGGGTCAGGGCTGTGGGGGGAATGGGGTCAGGGGGGTGTCTGGATCAGAGGGGCTGGGCTCGGAGCTGGGGGTCAGCGCTGTGGGGGGAATGGGGTCGGGGGGTGTCCGGATCAGAGGGGCTGGTCTCAGAGCTGGGGGTCAGGGCTGTGGGGGGAATGGGGTCAGGGGGGTGCCCAGGTCCGAGGGGCTGGGCTTGGAGCTGGGGGTCAGGGCTGGGTGGGGAGGATGGGTTGGGGGGGGTGCCCACCTCAGAGTGGCTGGGCTTGGAGCTGGGGGTCAGGGCTGGGTGGGGAGGATGGGTTGGGGGGGTGCCCACCTCTGAGGGGCTGGACTTGGAGCTGGGGGTCAGGGCTGGGCCTGGGGGGTAATGGGGTCAGGGGGTGCCTGACAACCACCTCCCTGAGACCCCCCCAATCCAACCCCCCTTCCCTGGCCCCTGACCGCCCCCCGCAGAACCTGTGCCCCCTCCCTGCCCCCTGAGTGTCCCCGGGACTCCCTGCCCCTTAGCCACCTCCCCGCCCCGGCTGCTTACCCCCCGCTCACCGTGCGCCCGGGTCCTAAACAGCGCTGCAGCCGCATGGCTCCGCAGGGGGCTGAGCTCTTCCCCGCTCAGAGCCGCGTGGTGAGGGGAGGAGCCGCTCGGCCCGGAGCTCGCAGCCCCGCCCCCTGGCCACGCGGCTCGGAGCGGGGCGGAGCTCAGCTCTCCCAGCCAGGCGGCTGCTGCGCTGTTTAAAGGACCGGCGCGTGAACAAGCGGAGGAGGAGCGGCCCGTCCCCTGCAGCCAGGCGGGGCGGCGCTACCGGTAAGGGGCCAGTCCTCTCCCCCAAGCGGAGCCGGTAGCGCGGCCCTGCCCCGGCTGCAGGGAACGGGCCGCTCCTCGGCTCGCAGCGGCAGGATGAGCTGGGGCCCCAGCCTTTTGCCGCCCCCTAGATTTTGCCGCCCTAGGCACCAGCTTGTTTTGCTGGTGCCTAGAGCCGCCCCTGCATCTAACCCCCCCGCATTCTATTCTCCTTCCTTCCCTGCTATGTGCAGGGCCCCAATCCCAGCAGCACAACCCCTCCCCCACCCCCCAGATCAGGGGGACCAACCTTTTCCAGACCAGAAACCTGTGATCCCCTCCCGGCACCAGCCCTGACAGAGGGGGGTTAAGGGGGGGCCGATCAGCCAGTTAAGCTGCAAAGGGGAAGTGACTCAGGCTGCGTGCAGGGCGCTGGCTAGAAGGAAGCTCGCCTGGGAGGGGACAGGTGGGGCTTCTCTACAGCCCGAGGGCTGGGCCCAGAGGTGGGGGCCTGAGGCGAGGGGGGCTAGGAAGGCCCGGGGGGGGGGGCTGGGAGCCCGGAGGAAGGGTTTCGCTAGCAGGCACAGGACAGAGGGGTCTGACTTTGAAAGGCTCCCCCAGAATGGGGATCACAGCATGACCTGGCCGGACGGCTGAGACACGGGGCAGCCGCGACTCCGGGAGCTGCAATGGTGGAGGAGAAGAAAGGGGGCGCTGAACTGGAGCTAGTTGTCAGAAGGGGGCGCCACGCTCAGCATTACAGACCCCAGCCCGATGGGTCCCCTCCCCGTTCGGGATACACCCAGCTCCGCCCCTCCCCTGGAGCACTAGGAGAAGGGTGGGTGGGCTGTGCCCAGGGGAGTGCAGGGGAATTGGGTGATGTCCCTTTAAACTAGTTTCTTTGCGCTCTGGCGGCGCTCACGGGGGTCTATGGCAGAAGCCCGCAGACCCCGACATGAGGCCAGGTCCTGCACGGCTGGTAAACGGGTTGTTTGGAAGCCAGCTGGACCCAGGAGATCCCCCTATTCCTAACACTGCGCAGTGAGCAGTGGCCTGACAACATCCATTCCCGGACCCTGCTGTGACCCCCCAGGCCCAGGGCCCCGTGGGGTGAATCCACTGAGCCCTTGGACAGATGACGCCAGCTCGACACTCGCTGCTGATCCGGCCTGTGGAAGCTGAAGCCGGGAGAGACCTGCCCAGCCTGACCCCCAGCATAGCCCCAGCCGGAGTCGCCACCCAGCGGGTCACCAATCTAGCCCCAAACAGAGGAGACTTTACTGCCCTCGCTGGCTCCTGGGGCCTTTCACCGCGGTGGAGAGTCTGATCTGACAGACAGGCCCTGCCCTGCCCGGGCACAGAGAGCCCTGCCGTGATCTAGCCAAACGCTGGAGGGACCTGCACCCGCCAGGCTGCCAACGTGGGTAGCACCAGCTGCCAGGCAGAGGGGGATACACGGGGGATGTCAGGGCTCCATGGTGCAGTGGGGTCACTCACCCCGTGCAGGGAGTGGGGTTTACTACCTAGGGACCTGGCTTGTTCGTGCAAAGACACACTCATTCCTGCCAGCCCCTGAGGAGCCTGCAGTCCTTTCTGGGGCAATGAGAGATGGAGAAGCAGAGCTGGGACAAAAACCCCTTGAAGTCAGTGTTGCTGCACCAATTTACACCACTGGGGCTCTGGCCCCCACTTTGTGACCATTTCACACACAGAAGCACTGAGTTGGTGGTGACGCATGGGGGAGGGGCGCATCGTCCTTCATTCCCGTGACCGATTCTCCCGGAAATCCCAGCCAGGAACGAGTGCTGGAATTTGACACTGCTGGGGGGGTGGAGAGAGACTCCCAACCCCATGGTAGCCCTGCTTACCCCCTCCATGGCCTGGCCATGGCACGGCCCCTGCTCCGCTCCCAGAGCCAGACCTGGGCTCGCTGGTGCCTGTGGCTCTGAGACAACTGGAAACACCCCAGTGGACGGACAGGCTGGGCTGGGGGAGGGGAGAGCCTGGAGGCTGAGCCCTCCCCGGCCAGGGCTGAGACCCAGAGGGACCCCGTCCATGGGAGGTAGAGGGGCTGGCGCAACATCCCAGACCAGTTCCCAGCTCCCTGCCCCCTCGGGCAGGACCTCTGCCTGTGTAACCCCAGGCCCTGCCCAGCCCCCCAGGTGCCCCCTCCATGCCCCCCGCGGCAGGACCCACCTTGGCACAGGGTCGTGTTCCTGTTGGAGGGGACGTAGCCGGCCCGGCACTCACACCGGTAGCTCCCGATGGTGTTGATACATGTGGCCTTGGGGCCGCAGATATCTGGGGTCTCCTTGCACTCGTTGATGTCTGAGAGGGGAAAGCGGGGCAGAGGGGTCACACACAGCATGACTGGGGGCGCACAGGGGATGAAGGACCATGGAGACACCCCCCATCGATTGCAGGGGGCGTGGTCTGTCAGTCTGTCTGCTCCATCTAACCCCCCCCCCTGCGTTCAATTCTCCTTTCTTCCCTGCTACGTGCAGGGCCCCAATCCCTGCGGCACAACCCCTCCCCCACCCCCCAGATCGGGGGGCCAACCTTTTCCAGACCAGGAGCCTGCGATCCCCTCCCTGCACCAGCCCTGACAGAGGGAGTTAAGGGGGGGCCGATCAGCCAGTTAAGCTGCAAAGGGGAAGTGACTCAGGCTGCGTGCAGGGCGCTGGCTAGAAGGAAGCTCGCCTGGGAGGGGACAGGTGGGGCTTCTCTACAGCCCGAGGGCTGGGCCCAGTGGTGGGGGCCTGAGGCGAGGGGGGCTAGGATGGACCGAGGGGGGGCTGGGAGCCCGGAGGAAGGGTTTCTCTAGCAGGCACAGGACAGAGGGGTTTGACTTTGAAAGGCTCCCCCAGAATGGGGATCTCAGCGTGACCTGGCCGGACGGCCGAGACACGGGGCAGCCGCGACTCCGGGAGCTGCAATGGTGAAAGAGAAGAAAGGTGGCGCTGAACTGGAGCTAGTCGCCAGAAGGGGGCGCCATGCTCAGCGTTACAGACCCCAGCCCCATCGGTCCCCTCCCCGTTCGGGATACACCCAGCCCCGCCCCTCCCCTGGAGCACTAGGAGAAGGGTGGGTGGGATGCACCCAGGGGAGTGCAGGGGAATTGGGTGATGTTCCTTTAAACTAGTTTCTTTGCTCTCTGGTTGTGCTCTCGGGGGTCTATGGCAGAAGCCCACAGACTCCGACATGCGGCCAGGCCCTGCACGGCTGGTAAACGGGTTGTTTGGAAGCCAGCTGGATCCAGGGGATCCCCCTATTCCTAACACTGCGCAGTGAGCAGTGGCCCGACAACGTTCATTCCCGGACCCTGCTGTGACCCCCAGGCCCAGGGCCCCATGGGGCGAATCCACTGAGCCCTCAGACGGATGACGCCAGCTCGACACTCGCTGCCGATCCAGCCTGTGGAAGCTGAAGCCAGAAGAGACCAGCTCAGCCTGACCCCCAGCAAAGCCCCAGCCGGAGTCGCCACCCAGCGGGTCACCAATCCGGCCCCAAACGGAGGGGACTTTACTGCCCTCGCTGCCTCCTGGGGCCTTTCACCGCGGTGGAGAGTCTGATCTGACAGACAGGCCCCGCCCCACCTGGGCACAGAGAGCCCTGCCGTGATCTAGCCAAACACTGGAGGGACGTGCACCCGCCAGGCTGCCAACGTGGGTAGCGCCAGCTGCCGGGCAGAGGGGGATACATGGGGGATGTCAGGGCTCCATGGTGCAGCGGGGTCACTCACCCTGTGCAGGGAGTGGGGTTTTCTACCTAGGGACCTGGCTTGTTTGTGCAGAGACGCACTCGTTCCGGCCAGCCAGCCCCTGAGGAGCCTGCAGTCCTGTCTGGGGCAATGAGAGTTGGAGAAGCAGAGCTGGGACAAAAACCCCTTGAAGTCAGTGGTGCTGCACCAATTTACACCACTGGGGTTCTGGCTCCCGCTTTGTGACCATTTCACATACAGCAGCACTGAGTTTGTGGCGACGCATGGGAGACGGGGGCATTGTCAGTCATTCCCGCGGGTTGCGGGAAGCGGTTGAGCTGCTGCAGAAATGGCCATGACCGATTCTCCCGGAAATCCCACCCAGGAACAAGTGCTGGAATTCAACATTCGCCTGCTCATTAACCCAACATTTCAGCTGGCCAATCAGGAAGCAGAGAAAGACCATGGGACTCAGGCAAACAATTGTACAACATCTGTGACAAGTTTTTGGAGCAGTTTGCCAATAAAATCACAGACATTTATCTACCCAAACAGTCAAAGGGTCGGCCGGTGAACGAGCAGGTTTGGATCAGCAGGCAGAGCTGTTTTGCTGCCTCCCGCTGGCGTTCAGAGCATCAGTGGCCTATCAGTCACCATCCCTGGGGACAGATGGGTGGTGACCTTTCTTGAGAAAGTAGGAGCAGGGCCACAGAAGCAAGCTAAGCTCTCCCTGATATTTATCCATAACGCTTTTACTTCTCACAGAAATCCTTGTGGCTAAAATCCCCTTCACCTGGACTTCAGCAAACAAGTCAGTCAGCAGGGAGAGTCCAGAGCGCTCATGGATCTTTCCCTTGGGCCGAGTTCCAGCAGCTCTTTCTCAGACTCCCCTTCTCTCGCTTTCCCATGACAGCGTTTTGCTATTTCCCGCTACGCTGCTTTCCCTCGGTCGTTATTTGCATAAAGGCAGCACCCAGAGCACTGCACACACACTGCCATAAAGAGCTTCTAGTCTAAATGGACAAGAGGTGGGAGAGAAAAACAGAGGCAGGGAATTGCCCAAGGACACGTAGCAGGAACAGAGCTGAGACTAGAACCCAACTCTTCTGAGTTCTAGTATCATACTCAACCAACTAAACCTGTCTCTTTCAGTGTGTTTCTTCCATAGAAGGCCAAGAATGTGTCTCTCCTGCCTCACCATGCAGATTTTACCCTCTGCTCCCCCTCACTGAGAGGAGCTTTGTGTCCCCTGGCTCACAGCCGGGAGTGCATCAGGGCTGGAAAAAATCCCTTGTTTCTTTGCCAAGAAACTCAACTTTTGCTCCATTGTTCAACCTCTTTGAAGGCAACAGGCCTACGCCATGCCTGTGAGAGGGCTTGTATGTGCCATGCTCTAGCGAAGGCCACTGAGCCATGGAACAAGGAGAGAGCAAGTTTGTCCTGCTTTGGTGGCTGGTTCCCATAAGTAGATAACAGCCTGCTACAATGACTGGTTAATGGAGTTACTCCCTTAGCTCCAGCAGCTGAGCTGTGTGCTTTCAGCAGGCAGGGTCTGGGTTTGATTCCTGCTAATGACCCAAGCTGGTTCCTTTGTGATACCAGCACCTTCCCCAGCCTTAGCAGCTGCTGAGGGTTTGGTTAATGGGGTTCTACAAACTAAGGGGCTTTTTGAGCCCAAGCTGTATTAAAGGTTGATCCAACACAGAGTCCTTGGCTCTGTCTCAGCCCAGTTTACTTTGCAAAGACCTGACCTGCCCCCACCTCAAAGCTCTACTATGAAAGAGCATCTTGGGCTCTGATTGCAGCTGCAGGTTTGGGGGGATGTTGCAGCTTCTAATGACATCTCCAAGCCCTCTGCTCCTGCCTTGGGGGAATTAAGCAGGCTAGCAAGAGACATGGTGATCCTTCAGTCCCCGGGATCAGTTCTAATTTGTAAGACAGGATCGGAGTCAGAACAGACACTTTGCCTGGGTGTGGCAGAGAGAAAGAGCGAGACCTCAGAGCAACCTGGTTAGTTTCACCATCCAGGCATGCGAGTTAGTTTCAGAGATCCCGGGTAAGCTCAGTGATGGTGCATTAACAGCATCGCCAACGCCAAGCAATCACTAAAAGCCCCAAACCCTGAGCCAGGCTGCAAAAAAGTCATGAGATTTTTTTTTAAATCCATTTTGGGTTTGTTTTGTTTGACTCTGGTTTGGGAGCTGTCGGTCACCCCAGCGTAACGTTTGGCAGTTTTTCCTCCACCACGTGGGCTGGGCACTAATTTTGATTTTAGCCAAAAGCAGAATCACGTGACTCCTGGAGGTGGGGCTTTAAGGCAACACCACGCGTTAGTAACACTGCAGACAAGCCAGCAGGGCCGGCTCCAGACCCCAGCGCGCCAAGCGCGCTTGGGGCAGCATTTTGCCGGGAGGGTGGCATGCGGCTCCGGCGGACCTCCCGGAGACGTGCCTGCGGAGGGGCCGCTGGTCCCGCGGCTTCGGTGGAGCATCCGCAGGCATGCCTGCGGGAGGTCCACCAGTGCCGTGGGACCAGCAGACCCTCCGCAGGCACGTCTGCAGGAGGTCCCCTGGAGCCGCGGGACTGGCTACTGCCAGAGCGCCCCGCACGGCGCACCGCCCTGCTTGGGGCGGCGGAATTCCTAGAGCCGCCCCTGCAAGCCAGAAACATCATGCCTTTGCCACGACTATTTCCAGCTCCTGTTATACCTGTGCAGATCTTAGCCGTATCCTTTTGACTCTTCCCAAATCCCTCACTGCATTTACACGTGTAATTCCCTGGCGTGTTGATGCAGTTCCCGTGGGGCTCACAGATTGTGGTGTTTCGCTGGCACTCGTCAATGTCTGCAAGGAGAGAGAAAGCGCTGGGTCAGGCTGATCTAGGAGCTGGACCTTGGGCACCGGGGGACACTGCTGCAGGATAATCCAGGCGTCCAACATGCACCGTGCTCTGGGGAGACGGGGCTGGTTAGAGCCAGGAATTTGGTTACTGGGTCAGCGAATGGGAGCAAGTGGCTATTGTCCAGAATGAGCCGCTCCAGCTGGGAAGGGAAAAGCAGCCCTGCCAGGACACGGGCCTGCTGCTTACTAAAGCTCCCAAGCAGATCTGGCGATGCCCAGTGCCGCAATATCAGTGCAGACGGCAATGCCTGAATGAGCCGTCCGTCCCTGGAGGGGACAAATGGGGAGCTGCTTTGGAGGAAGGGGATAGAGACTAACATGAGGGCTGGTCTAATGCCTGGATATCAGTCAATGGGGTGACCTCCTCTGCAACCCACGAGCTGCCCTGGGCACCCCCTTGCACACAGGACAGTGCAGAACCAGAGGGGTTCAGAGACAGGCAATGAGAATGATTAAGGGCTGGAAAATCCCTCTAGGGGGAGAGCCTGAAAAGACTGGGACTGTCACCTTAGAGTGAACGTAAGAGGCAGGGCCGGTGCAAGGATATTTTGCGCCCTAGGTGAAACTTCCACCTTGCGCCCCCACGCCCCGAGCATCGCTTGTTAAAAACTTTCAGAAATGAATGCTGCCTAACGTGGCATTGTTCATTAGAATTAATACACATTTGACTTGAATATTTATTAATTGAATTATTTAGTCCACATATTTAATGAAAATAAATGAATAACCTGACAGTGTTGACATTGTTATTGGTTTCACTTTGCACAACATAGCCTGTATCTGAAAATAAATCACATGCCTTCTACACAACGCACTGTCACAGAGTAACACGTTAGAATTACTTTTTCGGCGTTTTCAGTTTAGCAAATTTAGAAACAAATTCCTCCAAGTCCGTGCTGCGAGCAATGTCATGTTCTATTGACAAGGTCGAGAGCCCAACGAGTCTTTATTGCAACACTGATGTCTGCATGTGTGTTTTTATCAACTTGAGCTTCGAGAAGCTTCGCTCACCACTGGCCACAGAAGCTGGGAGAGTCAAGAGGATGAGAAGAGCAATAACTGTGTGGGGACACTATCGGTCAGTTTATTTGTGCATATGAAGTTCAATACAGCTTACGGCGATGCACTCTTTTGGACTCATCGTGCAATAGCTTGCAATTCATTGCACAAGTCAAAGGCATCAGTATCTTTGGATTCACCATGTTGCAAAGCTTGCTCCAGATTCAAGCAATGTTCCATAATTTGCTTTGGTGTTGTATTTTGCAAACGGTAAACATCATATAGGAAGCCAAATACTGAACTAATTTGCTGCATCAGTGTGAATCTTTCTTCAGCTGAATGTATTGCTGTGTCGATGACTGCAAAGTAAAAGTTGACTTTGAATTTTTCTTTCAGATTATAAATAGGTTCGTCATCTGCTTCATATGTGAACTGCTTCCTCTTTTTTCTAATACGGATTGGATCTGGTTCAAAAAGTGCCAGTACATCCAACTCCTCCGCAAGTTCACCTGCATCTACCAATGTTTTCTCAAAGTCTGCGTCACTTCTGCGGCCTACAAGAAACGTCTTGGTTTCTCCACGTTGATTAATGGCGTCACTTATGTCGAATTCTTTCGCCTGAAGTTGTTTGCTAGTCATGTTGATCTCAAACAATATGTCATACCACACAACAAGAGAAACAAGAAACTTGAAACTAGAAATGGCTTTTGCAAGATCCTTTGCATCAAGACTTGCCGTATTGCCAGATGACCCTGTTAGAGTAGTGTCATCATAAATCTCTATCAGAGCATCATAGATGTCACCAAGCTGATAGCGAAGAGGTTTCAAGGCATCAATTTGACTTTCCCATCTTGTTTCATTCAATGGTTTAACTGTGAGATTAGATACGTGGTGTGTTAGAACTTCCCAGCGATGTGTAGAAGCTGAGAAATACACGTACATACGTTGAACTAAATCAAAGAAGGCAGTTGCCTCCAAGCAACACGTTGCAACATCATTAACAACCAAATTCAATGATTGTGCACTGCAAGGAACGAAAAAGGCTCATGGATTAATATCCAGAATTCTTCGCCAGACACCATTTTCTTTCCCTTTCATATTGCTCCCATTATCGTACCCTTGACCAAACAAGTTTTCTATAGGCAGAGACATCTCTTCTAACTGGTGAAGAATCGTTTCTGTCATACCAGCTCCAGTTGTCCCCGTAAGCGACAAATCCCAAGAAGTGTTCCTTTCTGAATACTGATTCAGTCTCATTCTCTGTCTCTGAAGTAGGCCTATCCACAAACCAAATGATTATGGTCATTTGTTCAACGTGGCCTGCATCTGGTGTACAATCTAGAATGATCGAAAAGTATTTTGCAGCATGAGCAGATGCTGGGATTTTTTGTTTGATGGCATTGGATAGAAGCTGAATAAGCTCGTTCTGTATGTCTTTCCCTAGATGATGTAAACATTGAGTAAGATCAGGATGACTTTTCCTGAAAATTAAGCAACGTTGATTGTAATCAGAAATACACCCTTTTTGGTCACCTATACTTCCTTCCTTCCTTCTTTCATATCAAAATCTACTACTTTTTATTCTACCTTTATAATATTGAATTATTGTTATTAATAAAATTTATAAAATTAGAATGGCAGATACTCCGTCATACTGGGGTATTGGGTTAGGTGGGGGAGGGGAGCAGATCGGGTTGAGTCAGTGGGTATTGGGTTAGGTGTGGGAGGGAAGCAGTCTGGGTTTGGGGTCAGTGGGGGTTTGGGTTTGGCTGGGGAGTGCCAGGGGAGCAGACTGGGTTTGGTCAGTGGGGTATCGGGTTAGGTGGGGGAGGGGAGGAGACTGGGTTGAGTCAGTGGGGGTTTGGGTTAGGTGGGGAGGGGAGCAGACCGGGTTTGGTCAGTGGGGGTTCGGGTCTGGCTGGGGAGTGCCAGGGGAGCAGACCGGGTTTGGGGTCAGTGGGGGTTTGGGTTAGGTGGGGGAGGGGAGCAGACCGGGTTTGGTCAGTGGGGGTTCGGGTCTGGCTGGGGAGTGCCAGGGGAGCAGACCGGGTTTGGGGTCAGTGGGGGTTTGGGTTAGGTGGGGGAGGGGAGCAGACCGGGTTTGGGGTCAGTGGGGGTTCGGGTTAGGTGGGGGAGGGGAGCAGACCGGGTTGAGTCAGTGGGGGTTCGGGTTTGGCTGGGGAGTGCCAGGGGAGCAGACCGGGTTTGGGTGAGGAGGGAGGCGGCGGATGGGGTAGGATTCAAAGAGCCGCAAGGTGAAATGGGCGCTCTCCTCTCCAGTCCCTGGCATGCAGCCGTGGGCCAAGTCAGCTGTGGCCTCCCTCCCATCTCTCCCCAGGGAGCAGAGCCTCTGCCCTGGAAAACCTGCAGCCTGCTCTCCGAGGAGCATCCCATGCAAGCCGGCCCCGGCTGCAGCGCACTGACAGCACCGCTCAGCCCCAGCTAGGGGACCAGACAGCAAATGTGAAAAATCAGGACGGGGGCAGGAGGGTAATAGGAGCCTATATAAGAAAAAGACCCAAAAATCGGGACTGTCCCTATAAAATCGGGTCATCTGGTCACCCTAGCCCCAGCAGGGGGTCTTATGTACCCCCCCCACCACCACCAGCTGCTCCATTCTCCTTCTGGCTGCTGCTGTGCAATGTACTACAAGACAGAGGAGCGAGTACTGTAATAATGAACCTACCGACACAGCAATCTGTACAATGAGCGATTCACAATCAAAGGACTTCACATGGCAGGAGTCAGAGAGCAATTGGGACTTCCCTGGTTTTCTGAATGGCAGGAGACAGGAGTCGGGGAGCAATTCACTGGGAGCTGGTTCTTATCACCTCCTCCTCCCTATGGTCTGCGATGGAATCAAAGGACTTCCCTAATCGCTGGCTTTGTAAATGGCAGGAGAGCAATTTATTGGGAGCCTAGTTCTCATCTACGTCCTCCCTACAGTCTGTGATCTGCAGCCTGAGCCTGTGTCTATTTTTAGGCACCGGCTTTTTAGTGCCCCCCAGATCTTGGCGCCCTAGAGGGCTGCCTAACTTGTCTAGTGCTTCCACCGGCCCTGGTGAGAGGGGAGTGTTAAGAGTCTATAAATGCCTGACAGAGATAGAGAAGGGAGATGGGGAGATTCTGTTCTCCCCACCTCATAACACGAGAGCAAGAGCCAGTCAGGGAAGTTAGAAGAGGGGAAATTCAGAACTGAGCCAAGGAAAGGCTGTTTCATGCAATGTGCGATTAGCTTGTGGAACTCCCCACCACAGGAGTCACTGAGGCCAAGAATATAGGAAATTGCAAGGAGCGACTGGACATTCCTACGGATGATGAGAACAGCCAGAGGGATCACAGTTAAAGGCAGAAACATTTGGGAAGAGAGAGAAAACCTCCTGCTGTGGGGCTTCAGCCCAGCTGAGTATTGGAGACCAGGAAGTGAGGGCAGATTATCCCCCAGCTGCCACTGCAGGGCTCTTCCACCGTCCTCTGCAGCATCTGGCTCTGGCCCGTTGGAGCCAGGATACCAGGCTAGATGGGCCTCAGCTCTGATCCCGTCTGTACTGTGCAAGTGCCACGTTACTTGTGTCTCAGCCTGGCCAGTGCCCGGTTTTGCCTCTTCAGAGGCTGAGCTGCTCCCGGGGCAGACTGAACCTGTCAGAACCTACCGGCTGCATCCTGCCAAGTGCTGCCTCCTCCGCCCCTCGACCCTGCGACACTCGCGGGCTCCCCTGACAGCACCAAGGCGGCTCCGCATTTCCAGAACTTGCTTTATTCCGGAAATGACGCACAATCAGATTCCGTCCCTGAAGGCTTCCAAGAGTCCATGCGGGATGGGAACGGAGCTTCCAGAGTCCTTATCCATCCCGTCCTGGTGCCATTGGGATGTTTATAGCGGGTAGCGCCGCAGCCGGGGCCCCGTGGTGCCAGGCGCTGTACACACATCCAGCCACAGCACAGCCGCTGCTCCAAAGCGCTTTCCCCACCTCCGATGCTCTGTCTGCTGGAGAAGGGGGGCCATGCGCTGGATTGTCGGTGGTGCGGCCAGAGCTCTCCCCTCCGTCAGGCACATGGGTGTCCCAAGGCTTCCAAACTCGCTCTGAGTTGCAGGGAGCTCTGAGATTGTGTCTCTCTAGGGGCTTAAGTACACGGGGAAATTGAGGGTAACAATTCCTGTGGAATCGATCCCCGTCCGGACACTCTGGTCTGGAATAATCAGTGCGCTTCCAAAGAGAACAGCGATCGCCATCAATCCCCCCGGGGCCAAGCCCTAGGGATTCTCCACACGGCTCCCGATACCAGCTATCCCCGCACAATCCCTGGGACGCTGGCTGAGATCCCTGCGGTGCTGATTTCTTCTTGTGCCTAGACCCGCCCAAGGGCACTGGCTGGGGTGATCCCACGCGGCCTGGGGCTGGCGCAGGAACAGCTGGGCGAGGTCTCTGCCAGGGGAAGCATTTGAACCAATGGGCTCCTGAGTTCTCCCAGTGCTACGGGCCCGGTGCTCTGCGCCCCCCAAACGGGGGTGTAGAAGGCGGTTTCCATGGGAACGGCCGGCTGGGACTTGACACAAGCTCTAACTACCGGCTGAACGTCGCTAACAAGGGCCTGGAACGCCCCGGCCCCTTCTCTGGTCAGGCCGCCCTGGCTGCCTAAGGGGGCATAATGGCCCCCTAGGAAACACCCTCCCACCCAAGGGGCTCCCTGTCAGTGTGGGGCTGGAAAAGGCTCTGCTTCCAGCCCTGAGGGAGGGGGCAGATTGGGGGCGTGGGCTGAGGTGCCCTGCGCTGGGGCTATTCCCTGCTCCCCAGGCCCATAGGGGGCAGAGCGCACTGTGCTGTACGTGGACCATCCACGAGGCCCCTTCCCAGGCTCAGGGGCACTAGCAGCCTAGATTGTGTGTGCTGGGGACAGCGAGGGCCCCACCCGCCTCCCCGGTGCCCCCCTGCAAACCTAGGGGTTTATTCCTTATCCAAACACCGAGGCAGGGGAGATCGTGGCCCCCACATGCTGGGGCAGAGCTTGAGGGTTACAGCTGATCACAGCCCTGGTGAGTGAATCCGGTGCCTTTGCTGCAGCTGGCAGCAGCCTCTGGTGCAGCACCAGGCCTGGAATGAGCCCAGGAGTGTGGGTGTGTGTGGTGGGGGGAACTGAGGAGGGTGCGGTGGGGGCCAGGGGAGAGCTCACCCTGGTAGGTGTTCCAGCGATCCCCAGACACTCGTTAATATCTGTAATGCAAGAGGGGACGCTCTGTACAGTCCTGGCAGGGAGACATTCCCCATATCACCCTCCCCCAAACCCCCGCACTGAGCTGGGTGACGGGATCCAGGCGACCGGGCCCCCAGGCCGCTTAACAATCACAGGCCTGACTCTCAGCTACGCTCAGGCAGCACTAGGCTGCTCTGGCAGCGGAACGGCCACTGGAGAATCCCCCACCCTGCAAAAGGGGCCACCCCAGGTGGTGGGGAGCTGCTGTTGGGGTCCTGCCCCCACCCTGCTCCTAGCCCCTGATGTAGGGGCCGAGGCCGGGGCCCAGCACTGCAGCTATTCCCTGCCCCCCAGGACCCATGAGGGAGGATCGGGGCTGGGGCTGGGGCACACTGTGCTGTGGCTAGTCTCTCCTCACCAGGGCCCACAGGGGGCAGAGCGCACGGTGCTATTTCCATGGCCCAGACACGAGGCCCCTTCCCAGGCTCAGCAGGGCAGAGATGCAGCGAGGGTCCCCTCCCCTCCCAGCAGTGCATCTCTGCAGCACAAGGAGTTTGCTCCGTGGGTCTGTTTCTAACCCTGAGGGTTTATTCCCTGTCCAAGCACCGGGCACAGGGGGGAGCCCGGCCCCATGTGCTGTCTGACCAGGTGAGGGTCACGTCTCATCACAGCCTCGCTGACACCCTTGGGCCACTGCCAAAGCCGGCAGCAGGCCCGGTGCAGCGCCAGGCCTGGAACAAGCATTTGTGTGTGCGAGGGGGGGGGGTCTCAGCAGGTGGGGGCAGGGGAGAGCTCACCCTGGCAGCTGTTCTCACTCGCGTTCATGAAGGTGGTTTTCCCAGAGCTGGACTCATAGCCATCGATGCAGGTGCAGTTGTAACTCCCGGGCGCGTTCTTGCACTGTGCGTTTTTTCCACAGTCTGGCAGGCTCGGCCCCAGACACTCGTTAATATCTGTAATGCAAGAGGGGACGCTCTGTACAGTCCTGGCAGGGAGATGTTCCCCGTATCACCCCCAGCACCTCCACTGAGCTGGGTGACAGGACCCAGGTTACCGGGCCCCTGAGCGGTTAGCGATTAAGGGCCTGATTCTCAGTTACCCATTTCTGCTGCTGGAGCGTTGGAAACAGCCCCCCCCCCGCCCCCCTGAGCCTCCTGTCCCAGGTACGGGGGGTCAGCCCCACAAACACCCAGATCCTCTATGTGAAGGGAGGGTGGGGAGATGTCCCCCTTGGGGTTCAGGCTCCCTGTGTGTTGGGGGGGTGACAAGTTGCCTCTCCTCTGCCCCCTCCCTCCTTGGATCCCTGCAGGCTGGGGAGGGGGGAGTACAGCCAGACAGGGGCGGCTCCAGGCACCAGCATGCCAAGCGCGTGTCTGGGGCGGCAAGTCACAGGGCCTCTGCCAGTCGCCGGAAGGGCGGCAGGCACTTGCCTTCGGCGGCTTGCCTGCGGAGGGTCCGCTGGTCCCGCAGCTTCGGCGGACCTCCCACAAGCGGGCCGCCAAATCCGCAGGACTGGGGATCTCCCGCAGGGAAGCTGCCAAAGACAGCCTGCCTGCCGTGCTTGGGGCGGCAAAATGCCTAGAGCCGCCCCTGCAGCCAGGGCTGGCCCATTCTGCTCCCGTGGGGCCCCTCTGCCCCTGCACACTCAGGGGCTGATTAGGGCCCAGGCTGGGATTCAGACGGGTCAGTGTGATGGGCCCCCCCCACCAGTGATGAGCTGCCAAAATCTTAACAACGGGTTCCCTATAAAAAGTTCTGATTTAAGGGATGTGCGACAGCATGTATTTTTTGTACCAATAGGGTTACCATACGTCCATATTTTCCCAGGAGGTGATTAAGAACCGAAAAGCCTGACATGTCCAGGAAAATACAGATGTATTTTAACCCTACCTAAAGTTCTTTTTTAAAAAGATGGGGCTGAACTAGAAATGAGCTCCATTTCACATGTGTGGGTGGTGATCAGGGACAGTCTCAATTTTTGGGTCTTTTTCTTATATAGGCTCCTATTACCCCTCACCCCCGTCCCGATTTTTCACACTTGCTGTCTGGTCACTCTAGGGTGTGCACATGTGTGGGTCCCAGCTGCTCCCTGCCCCCCCCCTCATTAAAGCACGTGTGCAGGGTTACTGCCCTGGGAACTGCAGGGCACCAGTGGATGTGGGGCTGGCTGCAGATAGGGGCGTGGGGCAGGGCTAGCTGGAGGCAGGGAGTGACACAGGCTGGCTGTGGGCAGGTGATGCAGACGGGCGGGCTGCGGGTGGCTGTGGGCAGAGGCTGGCTGCAGGCAGGGGGTGGCTGCGGGCGGCTGTGGGCAGAGGCTGGCTGCAGGCAGGGGGTGGCTGTGGCAGGGGCTGCGGGCAGAGGCTGGCTGCGGGCAGAGGGCGGCTGCGGGCAGGGGCTGGGGCAGGGGGTGGCTGCGGGCAGGGGGGTGGCTGCAGGCAGGGGGGTGCCTGGGGGCAGGGGGCAGCTGCGGGCAGGGGCTGGCTGCGGGCAGGGGCTGGCTGTGGGTGGCTGGGGGCAGGGGCTAGCTGGGGGCAGGGGCAGCTGTGGGGCAGGGGGCGGCTGTGGGCTGGGGCTGGCTGGGGGCAGGGGGTGGCTGGGGGCAGGGGGAAGGGGCTGGCTGTGGGTGGCTGGGGCTGGGGGCAGGGGCTGGCTGTGGGTGGCTGGGGGCAGGGGCTGGCAGGGGGCTGGCTGGGGGCAGGGGCTGGCTATGGGTGGCTGGGGGAGGGGCTGGCTGTGGGCAGGGGGTGGAGCAGGGGGCGGCTGTGGGCAGGGGCTGGCTGGGGCTGGCTGGGGGCAGGGGGTGGCAGGGAAGGCGGGGGAGGGGCGCAGATACTCACACTGGGGGGGGGGCTGGGAGCAGCAGGACGCAGCCGGGGACCCACCAAGCAGCAGCCGGAGCCCCAGGGCCAGAGTTCCAAAGAGCAGGAGCAGCAACAGGGCCAGGAGGCAGCTCACATGGCTCTCGCAGCACAGCGCAGCGCCCCCCGGCGGCCGGGAGGAGGAATTACAGGCTTCCCAGGCAGAGCCCATCAAAGCTTCCCTCGCAGGGAAGCTAGTTAACAAGCGGTTCAAAAACCGCTTCTAAATTTAACAACGGGTTCGCGCGAACCAGTGCGAACCGGCTCCAGCTCACCCCTGCCCCCCACCCCGTGTCCCATTCACAGAGCCCAACACTCCTGGCTCCTGCTGCTCACTCTGGAGGCCCCGGTTCGATCCCCAGGAGGGCGGCCCTCACCCGAGCTGCTGCCCCCCCCCCATTCCCCAGCCGGGCTGAGCACCCCCAGCAGGCCCTGCAGTCAGTGGAGTTGGCTGCTCCGGCCCTTAATGCCCTGCTCTGCCCCAGCCCCCCCAGGACAACGTGGGAGCCCCATTACCGTCACAGGTCTCCGTTGTGTCATTGAAGAAGCGATTCCCCCTTGGCAGGTATCCATCCAGGCAGGTGCAGTGGGTGCTGTTCACACACTTGGCGTTTGCTGGGCACAGCATATGGCTGTTGCAGTCGCCAGTGGTACCTGCAGGGGCGGGAACAGCTGGGCAGGGTCAGCCAGTGCAGAGCGGCTCCCCCCCCCACCCCCACACACAGGGGGATCGACTCCTTTCACACGCCCCATTCGCTGATTTTCGTCCCTCGGCGCCTGGCAAACAGCTCCAACGCATCCACCGCCTGGCCACAAGCTGCCCTCGGCTGCACAGGAGGCCTTGGCTCCCCGGGGTGCCCCCGGCACAGACAGGCAGAGCCCCCGGAGCCGGGCGTCGCTTCAAGTGAAAAGTTTTCGATCTCACCCAATTTTTCTCCTTTTTGTTGCTCTCGTCATTACTCTCGTTAGCGTCGGTTTCAAACCCAAACCTCGTTTCAAACCAGAACACGGGAATTGTTCATTTTGAAAATTATTTCATCTCCCCCCTCCTCTGTGCAATTTTTCCAGTAAAACCAAACATTCCTCTGAACCAAATCGGCATTTTCTGGCAAAATATGGTTCCTTGGGAAATCCCTGCCCGGCTCTGCTCAGGATTGACTGAGAGCGGAATCGGGTGGGAGGCTAGTTTGGATCCTGAGCTGCCTCCCATGACCCAGATTGTGACCTGCCTATGGGGGCTCCTGGATCCTTTAGCTGCCCGGTGTTTGTGGCGCCGCTGGGATCCGTCCCTCTGACCAGCCTGAGGGGATGGATCCCAGTGCAGCTCAGCCGGCTGTAGGGCTTGGGATGGAAGCAGACGGAGCAGGGTGGGTGCAGCACTGGGGGACCCCAGTGGGTCAATGGGAGTTTGCCTGAATCCCATCTTGGGATTCACAGCAGAGCTGGACTTGGGGCACAGAATCCTGATCCCAAACACGCCCCAGCTGGGCACGTGGGTCCCAAGTTTCAGTTCAGCCTGATTTTAGGGCGGGGGAGGGCACCTACAAATGCCACTTCTAATGTCTGAGCCATCAGGGGTTTGATTTGGGCTGGTCAGTAACCCGGCCCTTGGCTACAAAGGGGACCTGCCCCTCACTCCAGCCCCCGGTGTAGAGCCCTGGGCCCCAGGGTCTATTCTCTGCTGGCCACGGGGCTGGGAAGGGAAGGGGAGGGGAGGGCTACACAGGGGCCTTCTCCTCTCCCCTGCACGCACCCACCGTGCTCTGTAAACCCACCCCAAGACGCCCACGCCAAGGGGCTGCTCCCGGCTCGCCAGACCCCTGACTCTGCTCTCCTCCCACCAGGGAAAAGGGCCGGAGGGGGCGGAGGCCGGAGCCCGGGCAGCCGGGAGCGCTGGGGAAGGTTAGCCAGGAGGAGTCAGTCTTACCTTGTACACCAGGAGTCTGGGCCACGGTGCCCCACAGGCACAGGGCGATGCAGAGCCCTGGAAGGTAGAGACAGGGTGAGGCCCCAGGGGCAGATGGTAACCACCACTCAGCTGCACACACCCCCAGCCACCCCAGTCCTGCCAATCCCGGGCCAATGGCCAGTCAGGGCCCTGATGATGGTGGAATTAAAAATGCAGAAACATGGTGCACTGGGAAATCAGCCCCAGCTGGGATCCCTGGTCATATTTTTAACTGGTTCCAGTTGGGAACTGGACTTTTGGCCAGGACAACTGGGTCTTTTATTGTGTATATGAGCAACAAAAACCAGGAGCCCCCATTGTCAGGGAGGATGGGGAAACTGAGGCACAGTGAGGGGTAATGACTTACCCAAGGTCACCCAGTGCATCCATGCAATGGCCAAACCCACTTGGAAAGGGGAAGCACCGAGCAGGGGATGGGGCACAACACAGGCTGCTGTTGATCTGCTTTTCACTCAGATATTGCCCCAGATCCGCCCCCTCCTGCTGGTGTTTATTTGTAGCCTGTTGCTCTGAGTCATTAACCACACACAGGTGCGAAGAACCAGTTGCTAAAGGACCCGGGGCCGAGTGCCCGAGGTGCTGTGCAAAGGGGAAGCGCAGCGGGCTGGGGAACCCCATTGTGCTTTCCTAGGACGGGAGCTAGAAAGGGGGTGCGGCTTTGAAATTCAGCTCCGGCCGATCTCCCCCGGGGAGACTCCATGGAGGATGAGGGAGCTGGGGACGGCATCACAGGTCCCCTGGGAGCGAAGGCCGAGCCATTAATTCAGAGAGTCTAAGGCCAGGACGGGAGCAGGCTGATCTGGCCTCTCGCACTGCACGGGCCAGAGAATGACCCAGGGATTCCTGCATCCAGCCCGTAGCTGGGGATGGAGCTAGCGCAGAGCTTGAGAGGGGATAGCCCGTCTGTGCGACTCCACATGATGGAGAAGCTGCCGCGTCCCAGGGCAGTCGGCCCTGAGGGTGACGTCTCCTCCCCGTTAAAACACGAGCGGTCGTCCTGCCCTGAGAGGGGAAGTGTTGGCTATTTGGGCTCTTTATAACAGGGGCAGCAGCAGGGCCTGTTCCCAGGCAGCCCCAGCCTTGCTGGGACTCCCCCCACCCCACCCGGGGCGAAGGGCTTTGCCCCTTGGAGGCCTTTCTTCTGAGATGGGCCATTGGTGTGGGGGCAGAGCTAGGAACAGAACCCAGGAGTCCTGACACCTACCCCTGCTCTAACCACTAGACCCCACTCCCCTCTCCTCTGAGCTGGGGATAGAGCCCAGGAGTCCTGGCTCCCACTGCCTGCTCTAACCTCTAGACCCCACTGCCCTCATCCCAGAGCTGGGACGGAACCCAGGAGTCCTTGTTGGTGCCATTAGGCCTGAATGAACCAAAGTTAATGCTATGTTTGTCCAGAGTGCCTCCATGTCTAAACTCTGATTAAACTCACAGGTCAGAATTGAGAATGGAATGTGTAACAGCTTCTTATCAGTGTAACACTGACACCAGAAGATAGGGCCCCTTTTTACTACTTGTGTTTAGTTGAGAAAGAGGGGAGGGGAGGCAAAGTAATAAATTCAGAAGTAAACCAAGGTAACAGCCTTGAAAAGTTACTAACAAAATGAATTGTCTGCTGTCAAGGATGATTTAATTGTTAACTATACAATGTGTGTACTATATAGGAGGGGGGAGGAGACTAGTGGGGGATAATGAGGATGCCTAGTTGAAGTCATGTATAAGAAGAGACACACAGCTTGCATCTGTGTGCAGGATTTGAGATTGTAATATCTCCCTTGCACCTTTATTTGGGCTCAAATAAACTTTTTCTGCATTCTCCACCTTGGTGTGTTATTTGGAACGAAGCACACCGGGCAACGAACCACTGTTTGCTGCCTCAGGCCTTTTGGGCCGGCAACATCCTGATGCCCAGCTTGGAAGCAGGGCCAAATTCATTCCATACGATGCCTGTCAGCAATTTTTATTCTCCACCATCATGGGCTAGACTGGAGCACAGGGGACCTGATCCCCCAGGCCAGTCCAGCCCCCCAACACCTTCCCCTGCCCCCATCAAACCTTTGTGTCCACAGAGCGGCACTGAACAGCCTCAGCCACTAGGTGGCGCCACAGCCCCACGCCAAGGCCACAGCCCCAGGGTCCATGCTGGGCTGCGTCTGGTCCCTCAATTGTCCCCCAAGTCCCCATAGTGCCTGAGCAGGATAATTACCCACACGCCAGGCACACGCACCGCACACACTAGTGTTCACATGCACACACACTCCGGCATGCACACAAACGTGCAGATGTGTGCTCACGTCTGTGAACAAGTACCGATGTACATACCGGTGCGCCCACACCCACGCATGGGAACACACGTGTGCCGCACACTCATGCACAGACACGTATGTTCACACACACCGGCAGCCTCCTGCAGCATCAGATGCAGGGACAAGGATCCCCCCTGCTGCTCAAACACCAGCCAGGCCGGAATGGAGGGAGAATCCTTCAAACCTTCCCGCCAGCGACAAGCTGCAGTGACTCAGCCCAGAGATAAGCATTTGTGGGGCCCTGCCCCGTCTACCTCCCTGAGACATGGCCAGAATCCCCCAAGCTACCCCCTGCCACCAGCCTCAGTGCAACCCTCTTAGCAGAGAATCAGTATTTTCTCCTGCCCTGATCCCCACAGCGCCCCCTGCTGGGTCAGCCCAGGACTGCAATAATAACACTCCAGCACTTTACCCAGGGCTTGCTGCTGCTGCTGCCCCTGGGGTCCTGTGTAGCCGGCAGGAGCCGGGGTATCGCCACCCCCAGGCTGCCCCCTCAGATGGCAACGGCCGGGCGGTGACCACTACCAGTGAGCGCCGTCCCCTCCCACCGTGCTGGGAAGCCATGAATCATGGAACAACCTCGGCCAAGAGCTGATGCAGGCACTCGAGAGACCCAAACTCCCCCACCCCCTGCATCCAACCTGCCTCCCCTTGACCCTGGATTCCCACCTGAACCCCCAAACTAGCCCCCCTGCTCTCTGGGTCCCACATGGCCTCCCAGACCTCCGGACTCCCACCTACCCCCTGGGTCCAACCGGTCTCCCCTGCTCTCTGGGTCCGAACTGCCCCCTCCTGGGTCTGACAAGCCCCCCCAACCAGTTCCCTGGATCCAGTACAGCTACCCTGGATCTGGCATGCGCCCCCCCGACCCAATGGGGACTCATCCCATCTCCTGTGCTCCCAGGTACGATCCAGCGCCCCCCTTCCAGGGCTGCCACCACCACAGACACACCCTGGCTCCCCTGACGTTTTAAGGCCCCATTGGGGGAAGGGGGTCAATGAGTCATGTCGCCCCCCCCTCCCCGCCCCCGGGAACGTCTCAGGCTCATGTCTCAGCCGGAGGCGGGTGCACAGAATAACTGTCCCTTTGTCCCATCCGGCCCCTCCAGGCCTTGGCCAGCAGCTGCCTCCCAATGGCCAAGAACATTTTCCCAGGGGGCAGAAGGAATGAAAAGGAACATTAAGTGGGGGGGGGGTGTCAAGAGGCCTTAAAAAGAGGCCAGGGCCCCTCCCTCTGCCCCCCCAAACAGCCCCAATCCTGCCCCTCGGCAACCACAGCAGAGACACTCCTGGCTGTTCGGGGTCGGGGGATCTGAACATGGAAAGTTTGGGCGTGGGCTGGGGGGCAGGATTGGGCCCTTGCCGAGCAGAGGGGGCCGGGCAGGTGAAAGACAGAGGAACAAGGTGAGGGGCAGAGATCCAGAAGCCAGGAGAGGTGCCCCGATCTGGCTGCAGGTCTGCACGGAGTCACCCCAGGGAGGGATCTGACCCACAGCCTGGGTACAGGAGAGGCCACACTAACTCCTGGGGTGCCTGGGGGGCACGGGGGGGGGAGCAGCACCCAGACCAGACCGTTCACCCCCAAGGGACCCAGGTCACTTGGCACCATCAGCCTGGGGGGTTGGGGGGGCAAGTCTCCTCTCACTGCCCCCAGGAGCAGCAAAGAATCCTGTGGCACCTTATAGACTAACAGATGTTTTGCAGCATGAGCTTTCGTGGGTGAATACCCACTTCTTCGGATGCAAGTATTCACCCACGAAAGCTCATGCTGCAAAACGTCTGTTAGTCTATAAGGTGCCACAGGATTCTTTGCTGCTTCTACAGAACCAGACTAACACGGCTACCCCTCTGATACTTGCCCCCAGGAGTCACCCCATTGCAAACCAGGCCCAGTTACCGCCACCTGGACAGAAGCTCTTAGTTCCCCTATCCCATGTAGGGGTGTAAATCTGGAGTAACCCTGCTGTGAAACGGTGTAAGGGAGGGATGTGCCCTCCCCGTAACCTGCACGGACTGTCAGAGACCCCCCCCCCCGACACAGCCTCATTGGTACCATCCCTGCCCCGAGGACGTCCCGCCCCTGAGGTCAGTCTGGGGGGTGAAATCAGAGCTGCCTCCCACCTCCGGGGCGCTGGAGGAACAGAGGCTGGCGCTGAGAAATGGTCCCGGGACAAACGGGTGATTCTCCCCATGACACAATGGAAAGGGCCCGACTCCCACAGCCGTGGCCCCAGACAAAGTGCAGACAGTCCCCGTCTCTGCCCTCCCCCACGCCGGACAGACGTGCGATCGCCCTGGGGTGCTGGATCAGAGCCACCGCAGAGCCCGGCTGCTGGGGGGAGGGAGGGATCCGGGCTGGCGTCAGCCTGGGCCCAAACTCTGGGGCAGGAGCACATCCCAAGGGGGGAGGGGCTGGGCCGACGGGGTGGGGGGCTGCTCTGGGAATGGACTATGGAAAAGTGACTCACACACACAGACACACACACACACACACACATGTGTCAGGCAGATCCACTGACTGGAGTGACGGGCACACAACGCTCTCAGCGCTGGCATGAACACACCTCAACCCGGCACAGCCAGCCCAGCTACCGGCGGACGAGCTGAACTCTCATCCGGATCCAGCATCCTCAGACTGAATCGTTAGCCCAGCTCAGTCGGCTGCACCTGCCCAGACCTGGGAAGGTCAATAGGGCCATTAGGGGCACGGAGAGCATCATGGGGGGGGGGACAGGACCATGCAGGGGGCACCGAGGGCAGGATTTCCCTCGCACACCCTTGTCACAATGCACCAGGCTCGCCCAGGGGTGATTGACTCCCCCCTCCATCTGTTTACTGAGTGCCCGTCACATCGCTCCACTGCAGGATAACAGCCTACTCCTCTGCATGCCGAAGGCACTCCCCCCTTAGCTCACCCCGCTGGGCTGCTCTGCTCTGTGCTGGAGCTGGACTCTAAGAAACAACCACCAGAGGCTCTGGCCTCAGGAGAACGGTGCCTCCTGGTGCCACAAGGCGTTAAGATGACAGAGCCTTCCTGGGGTTGGGGACTAAGCCCCCATCCCCCATTTCCTGGCCTGCAGCCCCCCAGAGGCAGCCTGCACAGCTGGGTTGATTTAGCTCTGCACAGTCTGGGCTTCATTTCTCAGGCAGGCTCAGCTGCGGTTTCCTCTGGAATCTGCTGCCCCTTGGGTGTCCCCCTTCCCCTGACGCACACGGGGTCCCGGCAGTGGGCGCCACTTCCCAGATGGGGCCGGAAGCGCCAGCCAAGTCCCCCCAGCGCTGGGGGCTGGTGGCCGGCGGCCATGGCTGGTCAGTCTCTCTCTAGGCTTTCTGTGGGCCCATGAACCCCAATCCCTGGTTGCAGGGAGGAGCCCAGACCGGCTGCTGCTCAAATTCCAACCCAGGAGCTGCTGGCTGGGACCAGCTGGGGGCCGTCTGCAAAGGGCCCCATGGCGTTCCCAGCCCCGGCCGAGCAGCCCCGGCCCCAGGGGCCCGCAGGCCCCAGCAGCACCCCCGCTCTCCTGCAATCAGACATGCAGGGCTGGGCTGGCCCCTGTGCTGAGGCAGGACCAGTTCATCCCTAGCCCATCCCTGTAGGGGTTTGTCCAACCTGTTCTTAACCCCCCCAGGGCTGGGTCTCCACAGCCGCCGCTCTTCCCCCAACAGAAGTTTGTCCAATAAAAGAAATTACCCCTCCCCCCGTCTCTGAAACCCGAGGGCCGACAGGGCTGCACCACCACGGCAAACGTACAGGTAGGAAGGCCCTTCCGTGAACACCTCCGGCCTCTTTGTAACAGCCCTCAGCGTATGTGGGGGCTGCTCTCAGGTCTCTTTAACCTTTCCTCACTGGTCTGGTTTTTTAAACCTCTGCTCATGTTTCTGGCTCCCCTCTGGCCTCTCTCCAACGTGTCCACATCTTCCCGAAAGCGCCAGCGCCCAGAACTGGACACAGGACTCCAGCTGAGGCCTCCCCAGTGCCGAGCAGGGTGGGACAGTCACCTCCCATGTCATACAGAGCAGTGGTTCTCAGCCAGGGGTACGAGTACCCCTGGGGTGACGCACAGGTCTTTCGAGGGTACATCAACGCATCTAGATATCTGCCTAGTTTTACATGTAACCCTTCTGCCCGGCTGCGTTGGCAGCAACAAGGGCCGGGTTCAGTATCTAGCGGTTCCGTTTCAATAACGCAACGCAAAACCGGCTCGAGCCCCCACCCAGTGACCGGGGACAATTAGGCCTGGTCTACACTAGGACTTTAATTCGAATTTAGCAGCGTTAATTCGAACTAACCGCTCAACCGTCCACACCAGGAAGCCATTTAATTCGAACTAGAGGGCTCTTTAGTTCGAATTTGGTACTCCACCCCGGCGGGTGGAGTAACGCTAAGTTCGACATGGCTAGTTCGAATTAGGCTAGGTGTGGATGGAAATCGAACTTAGTAGCTCCGGGAGCTATCCCACACTGCACCACTCTGTTGACGCTCTGGACAGCAGTCCGAGCTTCGATGCTCTGACCAGCCACACAGGAAATGACCCGGGAAAATTTGAATTCCTTTTCCTTTCTGGACAGTTAGAATCTCATTTTGTGGTTGGACATCGGGGCGAGCTCAGCAGCACCGGCAGCAATGCAGAGCTCTCCAGCAGAGGAGTTCATGTAATCTCTGAATGGAAAGAGGGACCTGGCATAGAGTGACCGGGAACTCTTCGATCTGATCGGTGTGTGGGGCGAGGAGTCTGTGCTTTCGGAGCTGCGCTCCAAAACACGGAATGCAAAGACCTACGAGAAGGTCTCCAAAGCCATGATCCAGACAGAGGATACAGCCGTCATGCAACGCAGTGCCGCGTGAAAATCAAGGACCCCAGACAAGGCTACCAAAAAATCAAAGCGGCCAACGGACGCTACGGAGCCTGTCACCACTGCCCCACCAGTGACCATGGACTCTGATGATGGGACAGTGTCGACGGACAGTTATTCGACGATGTTCACGGACGGGGAAGATGAGGAAGGGTTTGTGGAGGACGAGGCAGACGATAGCGCTTACAACGCTGGTTTCCCCGACAGCCAGGATCTCTTCATGACCGTCACGGAGATCCCCTACCAACCCTCCCCGGCCAGGAACCCGGATCCTGAATCAGGGGTAGGATCAGTCGGTAAGTGCTTTAACCATGTTAACTTTTATTCTTAATATAACAGGAATCTGAAGTGTGTGAAAAGGAGGTCTCTGTATATATGGTGATAGAACAGAAATCCTCCTGGGAGAACTCCACGAAGCTCTCCTGCCGTTAATCGATAAGCATCAGCAGGAGGTTCCTGGGGAGAGCTGCCTTATTGGGTGCTCCGTGATAGCACACTTTTCCGCGCGAGGCTTTCATGCGGAATTCAGGGAGCACTGCCTCCCAGAGCATGGCTGCATAGGTCCGTGGTTCGTGCTACATTTCACGCAGCATGCGCTCTCTATCTCCTTCAGTGCCCGTCCTCACGGTTATCTCGCTCGGAGACTCCTGCATCTAAGTAGGGGAAGAAATGTTACGTTACGCCTGGTCCAAAGTATTTTTAATAAATAAACGGACAGACGGCATAGCACAGACTCAGCACGCAGCTGCGTGACGAGCGTAACGGAAAGCCAAAGAATCAAATGGACGCTCATGGAGGGAGGGGGGAACGAGGACGCAAGGTATCCCACAGTTCCTGCTGTCTCCGAAAAGCATTTGCATTCTTGGCTGATCTCCAAATGCTTCTAGGGTCAAACACAGTGTCCGCGGTGGGTCGGGGCATAGCTCGGCAATTTACGCACCCCCCCGACCCCCAGAAGTTAAAGGGAAAACAATCCTCTGTTGACTCTTTTACATGTCACCGTATCTGTACTGAATGCTGCAGATAGACGCGATGGTGCAGCACTCAACACCAACATCCTTGCTCCCCCCACGCTATGGATGGCTGATGATGAGGATGCATTTCCATCTTATTGTACCATCAGCCTATTGGCAATGGGGCAGTGCAAAAGGGCTGGTAACCATGACAACCATACCAACTTGCTTGGGACCGGTCAGTCAAGGCCGCCTGGTGCTAATTTTTCATGGTAGATGGTGCAGTATGGCTGGTAACCGTCCTCATCATTGCAACAGGGGGCTGAGCTCCATCAGCCCCCACCCTTCATTGTAAAGAAAAGATTCAATTGCCCCTGGACTAGCAGAGGGATGAGTGGCTCCCTTCTCCACACCCCTTAATGTCATCTCTGGACTATCATTGCAGCTGGAGGCTTCCTTCCACTCATTTCTCACAAACGACTACCTGTGTCTTATTCATGCATTCTATATTACTTCATCACACAAGTGGGGGGACAATGGTATTGGAACCCAGGAAGGCTGGGGGAAGAACGGAATGAACAGCTGGGGTTGTTTCAGGAGCACACCCTGTGTATAGCATTCAGCTCAAAATTTATGCAGGATTGGACAGAGAGCAGCTGTGGTCTCTGGTTGTATGATACAGTGGTTCTCTAGTACACTTGCCCATAATCTAGGCAGGACTGATTCTATTTTTAGATACCCAAAAAGGAGGGATTGACTCGGGGAGTCATTCCCAAATTTTGCTTTTGCGCCCCTGGCTGATCGACCAGGGGCACTTATGACAGCACCAAATGGCGCAGTGCAAAAGGACAGGTAACCATGACCATCTTATTACCGTCTTCTTACCAGTTCATGGTATGGTAGACGGTGCAGTATGCCTGGTAACCATCGCTGCTGTCATGCAAAAGCATAAGCATGCTGCTGTGTAGCGCTGCTGGTCCGCCTCTGTCAGCGGCATCCAGTACACATACGGTGACATACACAAAAGGCAAAATAGGGTCCATTGTTGCCACGCTATGGCGTGTGCCAGGGCATTTCATGGAAAACGTGCTCGAAATGATTGTCTGCCGTTGCTTTCCCGGAGGAAGGAATGACTGGCGACATTTACCCAGAATCCACCGTGCAAATGATTTGTGCAACAACAGGCACAGGGGTCTCAACAAAAAATTCACAGAGACAGCCTAGACTCAGTTAATTGTTCGCAAAAAAGTATCATTGCAAGGAATTAACTAACTGTTTCCCATCTCACAGCTTCCACTGTCTCCAGACCTTCCACAGCATCCACCTCGCAGAGGCTGGCGAAGATTAGGCGGCGAAAGAAAAAGACAAGGGACACGATTTTCGATGAATGTGTGGGCTGCTACCTAGCCGAGGCGGACCAGCAGAGGCAGTGGAGGGAGAAAGTCTCTCTGTACCAGCGCTCACACAGCGAATGGGAGGAGAGGTGGCGTGAGGAACACAAGCAGGCGACTCAAGCAATGCTTGTACTACTGAGGGAGCAAACGGACACGCTCCGGCGACTTGTGTATGTTCTACAGGACCGCTGCAGGACAGAGCCCCCGGCAGTATCTCTGCAACAGCCCTCCCCCGCCACAAAGTCACATACCCCCCTCACCCTAAATAACCAGGAGGATGCCCGCCCTGGGCCGTGAATACTGTCACTGCACCCCAGCAGAGTGCTCAAGTAACCAAAAGCTCTCATACCCTACGTTTGCATAAGTCCTTCCCTTCCGGACTCAAACAAGTCCCAATCCCAGTCCCATCCCATAACTGTGTACTTAAGTAATAAAAATACTTTGCTGTTAAGTACTGTTTCCGTCATGTTTCTTCACTGAAGACTGTGTTTGAATGGGGTGCGTGGGGAAGTGCGTTGCTAATTGCATAGGACAGGCACCTTTCGCAG
Organism: Mauremys mutica; assembly: GCF_020497125.1. Classification (NCBI taxonomy): domain Eukaryota; kingdom Metazoa; phylum Chordata; order Testudines; family Geoemydidae; genus Mauremys; species Mauremys mutica. The sequence goes on from NC_059091.1 coordinate 26,647,110, forward strand.
GGTACAGACACGGGGGCCGGATCAGCAGCGGGTAACACACACAGTGCAGTCAGCAGGCACCGTGGTCGGTATGGGAGGTGGTTTCCAGGTTCTGTGTGGGCGGTGGGGATGTGACTTTTTAGCGGGGGAGGGCGGGTACAGATCTTATACAGCGGTCCTTGTCGTGGACCGCTGAGTCACGCAGCAGAGGAATCTGTATCCGTCCTCCTCCACCACAAGGCCACATAGCCCCCCGCACACAGAATCCCAAAAAGGAGGGATGGCAGGCTCCGTTGAAACAAGCAGTCCGGCAATGCGGACCACTGTAGGAGCAGGAGCCTGTCATTCCTTGAGTTTAGAGGCGGTCTTTACATCAGCGCACACCCTACCCACCGCAGTCTGCGTTCCAGTTTCGACCCTTTAACGAAAAGTCATGAATAAAGAAACCTCTCCTCAGTAACAGTGTGACATGTATTTTATTTTTACATGTGTCTTGGAAGTGGAGGAAACGGGGAGAACGGGGTATTTAACCGAAGAGGAGAGTCAACAGTAACTGGGTAAAGAATAAGGGCCAGGTTCAGCTTCTCAGTAAAGAAACTGAACAGTCACAGGTCACGCTGCTCGCTGCTCGCTGGTATTTAAAGAGTTCCTTGTCGCTGTCCCAGGCGCCTGTATAGGGCTTCATGAGCAAGTGCATTAGCGGGCAGGCTGGGTCACCGAGGATCACTATAGGCAAATGCAGATCCACAACAGTTATTTCGTGGTACGGGAAGAAACTACCTTCCAGCAGGCGTCTGAGCATCCCACAGTTCCTGAGAACACACGCATCAGGAACCTTGCCCGGCCATAAGACGTTCATGTTGGTAAAAAGGCCCCTATGGTCCCCCAGTGCTTGCAGAACCATTGAAAAGTAGCCCAATTTCTCAGCAGCTGAATGTGGAAGAGGTGGACGATAAAGTGCGAGGAGGAGAAAACGGCGAGGATCGCAGCGGGCTCCATGCTTGCAGTGCTGTGGCGTCCACGCTGTCACTGACCAGAAAAGTGCACGAACAGATTGCCCGCAGGCGCTTTCAGGGAGGGAGGGAGTGAGGGCGTGATTGACGGTTCAATGACGACAGTTACCCAAAACCACCCTCGACACATTTTTTCCCCCAGCAGGCATTGGGGGCTCTACCCAGCATTCCAATGGGCAGCAGGGACTGCGGGAACTGTGGGATAGCTTCCCACAGTGCACCGCTTCGAAAGTCGACGCCGGCCCCGTTAATGTGGACTCAGAAGTTCGAATTAGTGTATTTAGTATGGATCCACAAATTCGACTTCATAAGGTCGAATCCACAAATTCGAATTAAGTAGATTCGAAATAGTCCTGTAGTGTAGACAAGGCCTTACATACCCCCCGGGCGCCTCTAGGAGGCAGTACTTCCCCTCTCGCAAGCACGGAGTCTGAGTGTAGCAAAAGCCTTTCAATAAAGGAGGGAAACAATGCGGCATCATGTTGGGGAAACCCCACAAACAGGATTCATAACACAAACCATGAGCAAAAGACCCACCCCCAAGTGAGTCTGGCAGTGTCCTTTCCCCCTCGGGGTCTTTTTTTTTTTTTATAGACTCATAGACTCTAAGGTCAGAAGGGACCATTATGATCATCTAGTCTGACCTCCTGCACAATGCAGGCCACAGAATCCTACCCATCCACTTCTATAACAAACCCCTAACCTATGTCTGAGTTACTGAAGTCTTCAAATTGTGGTTTGAAGACCTCAAGCTGCAGAGAATCCTCCAGCAAGTGACCTGTGCCCCACGCTGCAGAGGAAGGCGAAAAACCTCCAGGGCCTCTGCCAATCTGCCCTGGAGGAAAATTCCTTCCCGACCCCAAATATGGCGACCAGTTAAACCCTGAGCATGTGGGCAAGACTCACCCGCCAGCCCCCAGGAAAGAATTCTCTGCAGTAACTCAGATCCCATCCCATCTAACATCCCATCCCAGACCACTGATAATCAAAGATCAATTGCCAAAATTAGGCTATCCCATCATACCATCCCCTCCATAAACTTATCAAGCTTAGTCTTAAAGCCAGATATGTCTTTTGCCCCCACTACTCCCCTTGAAAGGCTGTTCCAGAACTTCACTCCTCTTAAGCCCAGCCACCCAAAAAAACACTCAAAGTCCCAAAAGTCCAACACCCCAAAAGTCTCTGGTCCTGGTCAGTGCAGCCTCAGAGTTCAACAGTTTATCTGCAGAGTTTTACCTCCCAGCCTGGGGATGGGCGGGGGGGGGGGGCGGGGGGAGGTGCAGGGGTGTTAAGGAGCATCTTACGTGGTCCGAGGCCGACTGCCCCAGTTTGTGCAGCACCCGGCGCATGGGGCCCCGCATCTCAGTCTGGGGTCTGTAGCTGCTACCATAATACACCTAATGCATGAGAGGAAGTGACCTGACCCAGTCTCAGTAGAAAGGCCAAAGACGGGCTGCACATAGAGACCCAACACCCAGGCCTGAAGCAGAGGGGCCGGGAGGGGCGGGGGGGCAGGGGGAGAAGGGAGGGGGCAGTAGTTTGCTAGGCCAATGGAGCGAGGCTGTCACCCCAGCTCGGGGGCTGCCCCACGGAGCGAGACCGTGGGATCTGGGGAAAGCACCAGGGCTGGCTCTGTTGTGAAAACATCCGGGGGGTAACTAGGGGTTTTATCGGTTCCCTTTTCACGAGGCCACTTATCTCCTGGCTACTTCCCCCAACTTCTCTGAAGGGCAGGACTCAAGCGGTGTCGAAAGCCCTGAGCCGTTAGGGGCGGCAGTGGGGCCGGTTGCTAACAAGGCTCGCTGAGGTCATCTCAGCTACAAGTGCTGAGCACAGAGCCTGTCCCACTAGGGAGCCTGGCCGTACGGCAGCTGTTGTGAGGGACTCGGTGCTAGTGCCCAGGTTTGCAAGGACACCCAGAGGATGGGGATTGGAGCGAGGGACCCAGGTGCTAGTGCCCAGGTGTGCGAGGACACCCAGAGGCTGGGGATTGGTGCGAGGGACCCAGGTGCTAGTGCCCAGGTGTGCAAGGACACCCAGAGTGCTGGGTCTCCCCCACCCGACACCTCTCAAAGCAGACTTTTTTCTCGGATTCAATCCCAGTGGGTGTAAACCGGCCCAGCCCCATTGAGCTCAGTGGAAGGAGGCCAATTCACACCAGCCGGGCTCTGGCCCCCCTGTGCTTTCCTCTGCCCTGGGTAGTTTCCAGGAATCGCTGTCACCTCAGCATCTCGCTGCTACTGAGTAACCCTGCGGGGATCCGGAGAACTGCCCCCCCCCATGATACTGTATCTGCCTTTCTGCCCAGCCCCCGCATCTCACAACGGGGGCCTGATCCCCACTGTACCAGAACGACGGCCCCTGGCAAAGAGGAGACAGGCCAAGGAGGAATCTGCCGACAGATCCCGGCAGCTCAGTTCCCACCCAGGCCTGTAGCTCAGGACGCTGGTGAGACTAGACACGTTCGCTCCGTCAGTTCTCGCGTTACAGCCCTGCCAGCCAAGGGGCGATGGGGAGAGATGCTGCCAGGCCGAGGCCGACACCCGGACACGAGCGCTGCCGGCCCCTCCCTGATGGCGCGTTGGCGGCACTTCGGCCCCATCCAGCCCTAACGCGCCTCATGGGCATTCACAGCCCGCACAGCCCCACCTGCTGAGAAAGAGCTGCCACCAGCCCCATTTTACAGGTGGGAAAACTGAGGCACTGAGCGACAAATCACCCACTGTCTCAGAGCAAATGGCAGCTGGGAAGAGAAACCAGGAGTCCTGGCTCCCATCTCCCTGCTGCTTTATGAAACCAGGAAATCAAATACAAAAAACAAAGCCACTGATCAAACAAATGGCTGGCACCAATCCTACTGTCACAGACACAAGCCACAGCTGGTATTTATTAGCCAGACTGCTCTGGCACCAAGGCCCCATTGTACCGAGCTTGGCACCTACAAGCCTTGGCATTGAGAGCCAATGGCCCAAACAGACAAGGAAAGTGAAGGACCATTTGCCCCATTTTACTGCTGTGGAAACTGAGGCACAGAGCAATTCAGTGCCAGAGCTGAGAACTGAAGCTGGATTTTCCCTGTGCCATTGCAGCCCCTGAACCACTTGGGCACCTGTGCCACAGAGCCGCTGCCAGCTGGGCTGTGCCACACAGATCTCAGGAGGCATCAAAGATAACAGCAGCTACAGGAGCTCAAACTACCCCTGGATCCAATCCTGAGCCCATCGCACCAGCAGGACAGCGCCTGCCTCCAACGGGAGCTGAGTTGGAACATGCAGTGCAGGATCGAGCCTCCAGCTGGGGACCCACGTGCCAAACTTGGGCACCTAAAATCTGACACCTAAATCTACATCCTAAAATAGCTGGCCTGGCTGGCTGGTTATGCCCAGATTCTGAAAGTGTTTATTATTAAGTGAATTACGGTAGCAACTATCAGCCCTGACCAAAATTGAAGCCCTATTGTGCCAGGGGCTGCACAGACCCACAGCAAGAGACAGCCCCTGCCCCAAAGGGCTCCCAGTCTCAACTGACAAAAGGGAAGTGAGGAAACTGAGGCACAGAGCAGGGAAACAACTTGCGAAATCAGTGGAAAGAACCCAGGTGTTCTGACTCCCACCCCGACACTCTGTTGACTAGACGGCGCTGCCTGCCTACAAATCACAGCCCCTTTGTAAGTCAGGCTTCTCATTTCAGAAGCCTAAATCTGGATTGAAAACCAGACCCCCCAAAGCTCTGGGAAGGTGGGTGGGCACAGACCCAGGGCAGCACTGATGTCTCCCTCTCCCTCCCTCCTTCCCCAGAGGGTGGCTGGACTGGCAGGGCCAAGCAGGGCAAGGAATGCTCCATTTTATTAATCACTTGGCACCACATGGACAGAAATATTTCTGAAAACGAGGCTCCTCTGCTGACGTCACAGGCGTGGCACCTCCCCCCACAGGGCATAGGACGCACAGAGAGGTGCAGCACTGAGCACCCAACAGGATCCAGCCCTTTGTACAGCCAGCCACTTAGACAACAACTCATGACCAACACCCCTCCCCCAGCTGTGGGGATAGAACCCAGGAATCCGGGCTCCCAGCTGCCTCTGCTCTAGCCACTAGACCCCACTCCCCTCCCACTGCCGGGATAGAACCCAGGAGTCCTAGGTTTGCTTCTAGCCCTGAAGGCATCTAAAGCCAGGCAAATGCTCCTTTAAGTGAAAGACATAAGAACATAAGAACGGCCCTACTGGGTCATTAAGAACTATTATTACTGTAGTAATATTTCAGAACCCCGGCTTTGTGCCGCTACAGAAAGCTGCCTCACCCAGCTACCTGGAAATGCCCCTCCTGTACTAGCTCTATGCTACAGCCCCCAGGCACAGTGGGCATTCCCAGAGGTGAGTGGTCTGGCCAACGTACTCCTCTACTCTGGCTCTTGCCAGCTGCTGGACTGGTCCCTCGGGGCTACGGACAGTGGGGGATGAATCAGGGAAGGCTTTGGGCTGCTCTGCTTCCAGGGACCAGACTGATCTGCAGTTATCCCCTGGGATTCAGTAGCTGTGAACGTGGTGAAAAGCCATCTGGGACCTCTCCACGCTCTGGTCTCATAGTGAGCCCATCTCAGATGAGCCCATCTCAGTCAGCACCAGGAATCTGGCCCGGTAAATCTAAGGGTGTTTCAGTGATCTGGATGGAGTCTGAGTTGGTGCAACATGAACACTGGAGGGAGCAGAGGAAATTGCACGTTACACCAATGTAGCGTATGCCTAAGTGTAAATTCTAGCTCAGGGAGAGAGACCAGGGCTTGCTCTGACCCAGCTGGCATGCCAAAAATTGAAGCGTGGCCGTGCTTGGGCAAGTAACAGGAGAGGCTCCCTGCCCCAACTACGATCCCGTCCAAGACAACAGATACGCCCTCAGGCCGGCCGCCCCTCCCACCCCATAGCGACACTTCTATTTCTAGCCAGATGAGAGCTAGCGTGACTATGTCTTCTTCAGATGGAATATTCACCTTCCAGCCCCAGTGCAGACAGACCTGTGGGCAGCTCTGCACTCTCCTAACCCCACCCGAGTTCAGCCCATGGACTTTGTTCCACTCACCCAATGGATACACGTCACCTCGGGTTCCCATGGTGGCTCAGACGCTATCAGGGCAGGTCGAATTCTGAGGATTTTGAGCTTTGCAGCTTCCTTATCTTGAGGAAATTAGACAAGAAGCCAAGTTGACTCATGTCCTGTTGCATTATATCGTATCAACTGACAGCACTGCACACAGGAAAGCACCGTCTTCCCAGCATGCCCTGCTCTCCTTCCTTCCGCCCTACCACTTCTCCCAGCCCCATAAGCATTTACCTTGCTGAGTACCTATGGGGGAAACTAACCACAGTGCAGAGGGCCTAGCACTGCTTCACAGAATCACTGGAATGTGGAGTTGAAGGGACCCCAGGAGGTCAAACAATCCTTCCCCATGTGCTGAGGCAGGACCAAGTGCACCAAGACCATCCCTGGCAGATGTTTGTCCAGCCTTAAATCCCTCAATAACAGGGATTCCACAACCTCCCTAGTAACCTGTTCCTGTGCTGAACCATCCTTAGAGTTAGAAAGTTTTTATAAATATCTAACCTAAATTTCCCTTGCTGCTCACTAAGCCAATTCCCTCTTGTCCTACCCTTGGTGGACATGGGCACCAATTCATCACACTCCTCTTTATAACGACCTTTTGCATATTTGCAGATTGTTATCATGTCCCCACTCAGCCGTCTTGTCTCTGGACAAAACATGCCCAATTCTTTCAACCTTTCCTCACAGGTCATGTTTTCTAAACCTCTGATCATTTCTGTTGCTCTCCTCTGGACTCTGCACAATTTGCCCTCATCCTTCCTGAAGCGCAGCACCCAAACCTGGACATGGCTCTCCCACCCCGAATAGAGGAGAACAGTCACCTCCCATCTCTGACCCACCCCACTCCTGTCAATACATCCCAGAATGGCATTTTCCCTTTTTCAACAGCATCACACTGTAGACTCACTTTCCATTTGTGGTTCACCAGAAACCTCACACCCTTTTCTGCAGTTCTGCTGCCAAGCCAGTGAGTCCCCATCCCTCCCCTGCGAGTAACGACTTCCAACTAGCTTTGCGCCCTCCTTCTGGTAGTTTCATCTAGTCCATATTTCCTTAGCTTGAGTAGGAAAATGTCATGTGGGACTGTGTCAAAAGACTGACTAAATTCAAGATACATCACGTCCACCTCTTCCCTGCATCCACTAGACTGGGTACCCAATCAAAGAAGGAAAATATGTTCATTCGTCAGGACTTGTTCTTATCACTTATTATCCTCTAGGTTTTAATAAATTGGCAGTTTAATCAATTGTTCCAGTATCTTTCTGGGTATTGAAGTTGGATTCTCTGGTCTGTACTTCCCTGAGAGGTCCTTTACCCTTTTTTGAAGTTTTCCTTGTTATGAACCTCACCCACCCTCCATGAGTTCTGGAAGATCATTGCCAATGGTTCAGAGATTGCTTCAGCTAGTTTCTTCAGCACTCTAGGGTGTACCCTGCCGAGTTGCATAGATCTAACTTATCTAAAGAGTCTTTATCTGTTAACTTATCTGTTATTTCCCTGTTCTGGCCAGTTTCCTTCCCTCTTGTTAAAATTAACTGATGTGAAGGATCTGGTCACAAAATTACCTTTTTAATCCTGCAGTCAGTAAAACTGCAGAGGTGCCCATACTGAGTGGCTGGTTGCTGACGTAATGGTCAGAGATGCCAGTGGCCTGGGGGTGTTACTGAGTCTTGCTGTAAGCAGTCATCTAAGGTGGTGCAGCTGTAATGCCCGAGGGCTTGGCTACACGTGCAGATGTAGAGCGCTGGGAGTTAAACCCGCCTTCGGAGAGCGCAGTAGGGAAAGCGCCGCAGTCTGTCCACACTGACAGCTGCTTGCGCACTGGCGTGGCCACATTTGTGGCACTTGCAGTGACATTGGGAGCAGTGCATTATGGGCAGCTATCCCAGCATGCAAGTGATGGCAATGTGCTTTTCAAATGGGGGTGGGATGGGATGAGTGTGACTGGGAGTGTGTGTGAATGTGAGGGGAGAGAGAGTGGGTTTTTGGTTCTTGTAAGTTCAGACAGTAGCAGACCCCCCTTTCCCTCCCGCCTCTCTCTCTCACACAGCATTCCACCGTACTGGTTGCTTTGTCTTGGGGCAGACAAGCAGCCGGCTGTCAGAAAGGGAGTTTTGAAAGGGCATTTCCGCATTCCTGCAGCGATTCAAAAACAATGACAAGAGTGGCCACTTGACTTAAGGGGATTATGGGACGTTTCCGGAGGCCGATCAGAGCGCAGTAATGCAACACCTCGTCCACACTAGCCCCGCGGTGCTCCAGCGGGGGCGCAGCAAATGTTATTCCACTCGCCGAGGTGGAGAACCAGGTGCGCTCTAGCAGCGGAGTCAGAGCGCTCTGTGTGCCTTGCCAGTGTGTACACGGAGTGAACTGGGGCGCCCGGGGCTCCTTTATTGCGCTGTAACTCACAAGTGTAGCCAAGGCCTTAGTCACTTTCTGAGCAGTAGCTCTTCTTAACAGAAACAAACAGAAGAACAGATCTTCATCCAGCTCACAGTGCAGCTCCCTATGCGTGAGATGGTGCTGTCCAAGTCTCAGCTGTGATTGTAGCTCCTGTCTGCAGCTGTCGTCTTGGAGACACAGACAGAACATCAGTCCCGTTCCAGGTGGTGCCGTAGTAACAGGGTTAACACAGGAAGAAGATGGAAGAGGCGGCTAATGACTATCCGTGCTTGACGGTGTCAGAGAGCGGGATGTGGGTGGTCAGGTCTAGTGGTCAGAGCAGGACCTAGTAGCCAAGAACCAGAGCCACAGGTCAGAGCCAGGGGCCAAATACCAGCACCACGGGTCAGAGCTGGGGCAGGAGCCCGGAGTCGGAACCCATTGTCAGAATCGGGGTTGGAGCCGATGTTGGAGATGAGGAATCGGAGCTGAGGGTCAGAACCAGGTTACCTGGAGAGAGACAAGGCAGGAGCCGGGCTGCACCAAGGCCGGAGCTACCATAGCTGTGGGCACAAGCTTTGAGCAGCTACTGAACTGCCACTGCTGGGCTTAGGAGCCTGTCTGCTGATCCTTCCCACCAATCAGGCAGCTTGGTACAGGCCAGCAGCGCTCGTTAGGTTACCCAGAGACTGGGTCTGCTGCAAGCCCTGATTCCTGACAGATGGTCCTTGGCAATGGTCCCATATAGCAAGGTCTTCAAGGGAGAGTCCTCAGGACCTGGGGCTCTCCAGTCCTCCCAACCAGGTGTCCATAAGATCAAGGCGAAGAGAGGCAAAGAAATACACTCAAGCTCCTCCTCCTATGATCACTCTCATGTGTGGGTCTTACCAGGTCCCCTTTTCTTGTGGCCCCTCCTAGAAGAACAGCTCTGGTCAGTGTCACAAACGTGCTTCTTCCAAATAGATCAACCTTCCCCTGAGGAAAAACACTGCACACACATGTGGGTTTGCCCATTGTGGCAGGGCAGGGGTGAAACCCCTTGACTGCCCTGCTAAAATGCTGGCTGAGCCCTCCCTTCGGGCAGAGGCCAGGGCAGAGGCTCAAAGCAGCCAGCGGGGAGCCCAGCTGCAGGCCCTAACAAGGCCTCACTGCAATAGACTCAGTCAGGAGGCTAATCGGGGAGGGGACAGGAGGCGACAGCTCTGTCTCCTCACCACAGGACGGGAGCCTCAAGGGCCAGGAGACCCTGGAACGGGGTGGAAAGGGGATAAGTGTTGGGGGATAAAGGGGACTGCACGGTGGCCCTGTAACACAAAGCACAAGGGTGAAACCCCAGGAGAAGGCGTGAGGACTCTTATTTTACCAGCCTCAGCACAGGGCGGGAAGGCGGAAACCTGTGTGGACCCTGTGACACCCACGTAAAGTCCGTTTCGGCTCAGTGAATTCCCCTTTCATGGTGGTTCGCTCTGTCCTGGGTGGATTGTGGTGAGCAGTGGGGGGTGGTTCACCTGCCTTATTTCCTCCTCTGGCTGCTTTAGAACAACACATTCCCTGTGGCTAAAGACATTTCTTTGTTCTCCTGGTTGCCATTGGCCAGCGGAGTCTATGATGACGTGTGCTGAGGTCATTAGTCGGGGCTCCACTATATTGTCCTGCCAACCAAGACTTCATTCTCCAAAGCTTCCTCGTTCGAGTGCGTTCCTGAAGACAGGTGTAAACTCAGCTGTCCCTGCCTGAATGAGCATCGGCAAAGCTGTTCTGAGCAGGCGCCCGTAAGGGTTAGATTCACAAACACAAGTTACCAGTGTAGAACTACAGATGTTCCCAGCTCCCCAACTGGTGCAAATCGGCATCGGTCCAAAGGCGTCCACGCACCCACTTACACCAACTGAGGGTCTGGCCTCATATTATGAACTTCCAGGAATGGAGTCATGCCCCAAACTGTAGGGGTTAAATGCTATTATTTTTAATGTTTAATCTGAATTAAAAAATTGGGATAGTAGTTAGTAGCGGCCAGTCCACAGTACGTAGAGGGTGATCTCCAAAAAACTTTTTATGTGCCTGGGGATGGACTGGGAATCCTCCATGGATATTTCTAGGAAGCTCTCCCGGAGGTTCTCTGCAATCCTGTGCAGGAGGTTTCTGGGAAGAGATGCCTTATTTCGTCCACCATGGTGGGACGCTTTCCCACGCCGCTCCAGTGTTAACTCTTCTGGCGTCATTGCGGCACACAGCACTGCAGCATAAGGGCCAGGTCTGGACCTAGACGCTTGCAGCATCTGCTCCCTTTCCACCTCTCTTACCCTCAGGAGAGTGATGTCGCATATGGTTCCCTAGGGGACCTGGGGGAAGTTATAAGTGCTAGCCCCTAAGCCGCAAGTAACCCACCCCGGTTTGGTGAACTCTGGGTCACACAACCTCGCTTTCCCGGGCACGCCCTGTTTGTGGGATCACCGCACACTGCAGCCAGCATTTAAAAGGGGGGGCGGCAAACTTCCTGTTCCTTTCCACCCCAACCCCTTGCTGCTTCTTTAACAAGCAAAGTGTCTGTGTGGGGCTTGACGTTGGTGCCTGTCCTCAAGCACTGTCCAGGTTGCTATGGGAAAGGGGCTGTGCTGAGACTGGAACCATTGATCCCAGATGTCTGAAAAGCTGCAGCACGAGACCTCCTGCCCCTGCCTCGTGGGCTCACTCACCATGGCTGCGGCAGCAGAGTGACTCTTGCAGTAGCCAGTGGTTCTGCTTATGTTGCGGCTTGTGGGGAAGTGCATTGGGGGCTGTTTCTTTTATGACTGTGACGGGTTGGATCACAGAACCCCGCTGGGAGCTGCCGCCTGATGTGCCGAGACTACTTCTGCTCCTGCTTTCCCTGCCAGCTCAGGACTCAGCACCCTGTGAGCCAGACACTCCCGACTGCTCCAACACAGATCCAGGGTCTGAATTACCTGCCCCAAAGCTGCAGGTTTACCTGAAAGCAGCTCACAGAAGTGTTCCTGCCTTTAACACCCAGATGCCCAACTCTCATTGGGGTCTAAGCCCAAATAAATCCGTTTTACCCTGTATAAGCTCATAAATTGTTCACCCTCTATAGCACTGATAGAGAAATATGCACAGCTGTTTGCTCCCCCAGGTATTAATACACACTCTGAGTTAATAAGTAAAAAGTGATTTTATTAAATACAGAAAGTAGGATTTAAGTGGTTCCAAGTAGTATCAGACAGAACAAAGTAAGTCACCAAGCAAAATAAAATAAAATGTGCAAATCTATGTCTAATCAAACTGAATACAGATAAGATCCTCACCAGTTCCAGAATGCTCCCTTTTACAGACTAATCTCCTTTTCGCCTGGGTCCAGCAATCACTCACACCCACTGTAGTTACTGTCCTGTGTTCCAGTTTCCTTCAAGTATCCTGGGGGGTGAAGAGGCTCCTTCTTTAGCCAGCTGAAGACCCAATGGAGGGGTCTCTCAGGTTTAAAAAGACTTTCTCTTGTGGATGGAGATCCCCCTCCTTGCTGCTATGCAAATCCAGCTCTGACATGGAGTTCTGGAGTCATCTGGGCAAGTCACATGTCCATACATGACTCACAGTCAATAGCAGAAGCTATTGTCCACATGGTGTCTTGTATATCTCCAGGAAGACTTATGTGGATTGGAGCCTTCCAAGATGCATTGTTCCCCAAGTGCTTCCTGATCAGGTACTTAACCTTGTGAATTCCTTCCTAAAGAAACTGACCAAATGCCTCACAAAGCTTACTTAGAAACCAAGCAAGTATACAGCCAATATTCTTAACCTCAAGTAGAAAATGATATTTGTGTACAAATAGGATGAACAGATATAGCAGACCATAACCTTTTCAGAGATATGTTACATGGCACAGGCAGCACAAAACATATTCCAGTTATGTCATATTCCCATAAAGCCTTATGGGAGGCACCGTCACAGTAGCTCTTGGGGAAGTGCATTGAGGGCTGTTTCTTTTATGAAAAGATTTAACCTTGCACCTCAAACAATGTCTGCACTGTCAACGCTACCCTTGTGCTTTGCATTCTTTGCAGCTGAAACCTTGTCCGTGGTCGCATCCTCCACACCAGGACAGTGACTTTTCCAGACTAGAAGGTGGAAAAAGAAGGCTCGGGAGGACGTGTTCAATGAGTTAATGCCTGGCTCCGAGAGTGACAAGCCCGAGCTCAGTGCATGGAGGATTGCACTGTCGGAGAACATGCACAGTGACCGTGAGGCTAGGAGAGTATGCAGGGAACAGGAGCATGACACGCAGGACGAGATGGTTTGGATTATGAGGGATCAAACAGACATGTTGAGGCGTCTGGTTGAGGTTGAAGAAAGGCAGCTGGACACTAGAATCCCGCTGCACCCTATGCTGAACCTGCTGCCCTTGTTGCCAAGTCCCACATCCTTCTCTCCCAGACTTCCTAAGATGGGGGCGGGGGGAGAGGGGAAGCTCCGGTATCCCTTGTACTCAACTCCAGGGGAGGGGACAAGGAACAGAAGGGGCCCATGCCCACAGCTTTGATTGTCATTGCAGTACAAATCGTAAGCAACGGGTCCTTGTTTCTCCCCCACCTCACAGTGTTATCAGCCCCATAGCCCCAGTTTCTCTTTACTTTTCTTTGCTGACTCTCAACAGTGTTTGTAAGACTAATAAAAGTTAATGGATTGAGGATAACAGGCTCTTTATTCGCTCAGCACACTGTGGTCAGCAGGGGTGTAGTTTACAGGGGAGGACATGCAATGAAGGGGGAAGCTTGGTAAGCAACAACACATGTAAGTTTCACATCACTGTGGCTCAGGGATGAAACTAGTTTTCAAAGCCTCACGGAGACGGAGTGCGCCTCAATGTGCTCTTCTTATTGCCCTGGTGTCTGGCTGCTCAGAGTTGGCTGCCAGGCAATCTGCCTCCACCCCTCACCCCACCGGAAACTTTTCTCCCTTTGTTTCACAGATATTATGGAGCACACAGCAAGCAGCAACAACAAGGGGAATACTGCTTTCACTGAGATCTAAATTAGTTAGCAAACTACACCAGCGGGCTTTTAAACGTCCAAAGGCACATTCCACCACCATTCTGCACTTGCTCAGCCTATGGTTAAACTGCTCCTTACAGCTGTGCAGGCTGCCTGTGTATGGCTTCATGAGCCATGGGAGCAAGGGGTAGGCTGGGTCTCCAAGGATAGCCGCTGGCATTTCAACGTCAACAATGGTTATTTTGCAGTCTGGAAAGAAAGTTCCTTCTTGCGGCTTTCTGAAGAGACTGGAGTTCCTAAAGCTGCCGGCGTCATGTACATTTCCTGACCATTCCACACTGATGTCGGTGAAACGGCCCTTGTGATCCACCAGCACCTGCAACACCATTGAGAAGTATCCCTTTCGGTTTATGTTCTCTTTGGCAAGGTGGTCTGGTGCCAAGATAGGGATATGTGTTCCGTCTATCGCCCCACTTGTTTCCCAGGAACCTTATGTAACATGGGGATACGGATAATGGCCTCCTTGGTAAAGGACATTGAGACCTTCTGAGGAAATGAGCTACAGAGGAGGTAGATAGTCTTAGGGTGCAGGTCCAACACAGGCTGGTCTGGCCCCTCTCATCAACAAGGGGTCAGCTGCTGCTCTGGCGGTGAAAGGTTCTTGGTATCTCCTCAACCTCCAGGCCTTGTAATGTCCTAGGGACGATCTCCCTCTGGGTTCCTCACCAGGACGTCGGTTATTCCTTCCCCTGAGAATCCACCCTTGAGATTGGAGACTGGCCACTTCCCAGGGCTTTGGGAGACGAGTCAGAGCTGCGGGACACCAGTGCGGGGCTGAGGTGGGCCAGCTACTGCTCTCAGTTACCCGGGTGCAGGGCAGAGTAACTCTACCGATTTTAATGGGGTTACGCCTGATTTTTCTGTGGAATATTCCAGCTGCTGGGGGTGGTTCTAACAGGGCTTCCCACGCCCAAGAAAGACACTGCTCAATATATTCTGGGGTAGGAGTTTGCTCATGGCTAAAGCTACGATTATGTCCCGGAGGTCACGGACATGAGGTCTTTCCCCTCCAATTAGCGTTGCCCCCCAATAATCCCCACCCCAGAACTGGCCAGGGGGCGGGAAGCTTCCTAGTCTGATGGGGGAGGAAGGCCATGGGGCACCCCCCGGACGCCTCCGCTGGACCCTACCTGGCGTGTCCCCGCTGCCCAGGCCCATTTCCTCCCCGAGGGGCTCAGCCGCAATGCCGATCATCTTGACGCGGTGGAAGGGGGTTGCATGTGGCGCGGCGGCCTGGATGGGGAAGGCCGTCTCCACCACCAAGCGTCCCCGGCTGCCCTGCTGTTGGTAGTCGGGGACCCCCTGTAGTTGCCCAGCCATGGCAGGAAGAGGGGGACCCCCGGGGCTCTCAGCTGCTGTGGGAGATGAGAAGGCCCTGCAGCAGCCCTCCCTCATGGGCAGTGGGGGACCCTAGACCTCCCACTTGCCGCAGGTGGCGGGGAACTGGAGCTCCCTGCTGCTGCAGGCAGTAGGATCCCCCACAACTGCTCAGCTGCCGTGGGGAGCAGGGAACCTCAGAGCTCCCACACACCCAAACAATTCATGTAAACAAATAGGATGAACACACTTTGCAGATTACAAGCTTTCTAAAGACACCATCCAAGGGATATTTAGCGTAAAGCATATTCCAGTTATGTCATATTCATAAGCATATTTCCATAAAGCACATGGAGCACAACGTCACGGGGGGCTCCAGCCGGTTCGGTTTTGTATTGGAACCCACTAGGTATTGACCCCGGCCCTGGTTGCTTCCGACTCCACCTGGCAGAAGGGTTACTCCTGGCAAGAAAAGCAGAAAAATGACAGTAGGTTCCAAGGCCACTGAGAGTGTAATGTGCGAACTGGTGGGTTGTCTCTGGGAGGCGACACACAAAGCCCCTGGACCCTGACCCATCGGGATAATGGAGCCAAGAGAAATTCTTCACGGTGCTCACTGCCCATTGGGGATGATCCGTCTGCACTGACAAGGTTTCAATCCCAGGGGACAATCGGATATAATCAGATCATTACACTGCAAGAGCCAATGCCTGCCACAGTGAGTGACCCCTGGAGCTCCCAGGAGAGCCAAGGGAAGGGAACACGGAGGTGCCAGGACAGGACATTCTGTTCTGGTGCCTAAGACATCTAGGATACACCTCAACAGTGACCGACTCTCACTGACACTTGCAGTGACGTTCCCAGCTGGCTCATAACCAATCCTGCATCACTAAGGGGGCAAAGCACCTTTACAGCAGTGATGAGACCCAGCTAGAGATGACTGTGTTACAGGCTGGTATTGGAGCAGAGCAGAGGACCTCTTACCGTCTTGGTGCTGGTGGTGGGGACAGCAGACATGGACAGATCGGATGGCTGAGATTTCGTGCGGAACATTCGGAATCCCTTGATCCATCTCCTGTATTCCTGTCTCACCTGGAGAGTGAGGGACATGGTCACTGCACTATGTAACTAACACTGAGAAGATCAGACATGGCCACCAAGAGGCCGGTGAAGGTACTGGGTGGGCGCTGACGGGCCGTGGGTGTTACCTGGTGATTGAGGAGACAGTGCACCAGGAAGATGAAGGCTCCCTGCAGGCTGTTGATGATGGTGAATAAATACGCCATGACCGTGGCTGCTGGGCCGACTTGGAGGAGACCAAGGCTCCATGAGCAGCCCAGAATGAAGAGCTGGGCGATGGCTTTAAAGGTCAGTAACCTGGATAAAGGCAGATGGTGAGATCTCGTTACAATAACCCTATGGAGAGCAATCGGGTCAGGAGGATCCAGGCAGAGTGGGGTGGAGCTACTGGCCCCTGCTTTCCTATATGGGACAGGGTTACTCTCAATGCAAACAAACTGGGAATTCATTCCCATGGATCCTAGATATGCTGTTCCCCTCCTGAAATCCCTCACACCCTCCGGTGCCAAGGACTCTCCAATCCAAGGCATCTGACCCTCCAGGATTGTTTTGTTGCCTTCTCACCTGTGGTCTCTGAGGGTGGACACATCTGCATTGAGGGAGGAGAGTCTGTTTCTCAGGATCCACAGGGTCAGGGCAAAGAATGTTATATTTATCTGTGGGAAGAGTGGGAAATATTTCCTGTAAAACATCCCATCCGGGGCTGGTGACTCCAGCTGTGGCACAGAACGATCCCAGGGGACCGAGCCGAACACTGCAGAACCAGGGACTGCTCATTTCTGGTGGGAATCATCCCCTCTATTGTAATATCCCCTGGCAGCTCTCGGTCCCTCCCCATGCATGGTGCTGACAGCACAGCCAGGGCTGAGATGGATCAATGGGATCACAGAGGCCAGATGCTGCTCAGAGTTCAATATGGAGCCTCTCCAGTGGTGTCAGGAGTTATTTTGGGTTTACACTGGTGTAACTGAGAGCAGGATCTGGCTCAGAGATTCCAGATCCTGCCTCTAGAATATTTCCTGCCACTTCCAGGCTGTAACAAATCCCCCTGCCCCTCCTCCCCAACTTCCCCAGGGGTAGGGAGGAATATGGAGGGACATTTGTTTCCGCCCTACAAAAACCACTGCAGAGTGCAGCCCTCTCCTTTCCTCATTCCTTGGGTCATTAACTCGACTAGACCAAACTCTTCTGTCTTCACTTGGCAAAACTCCTGCTGACGTCCCTGGGAGCTATGCCCGATTAACGGCTGCAGGCCTGGGGACACAGCACAGGGACTCATCCCGGGACTGACCACAGCAGATGAGCCAGGTGGGACCTAACTGGGTCTTTCCTTGTGTTTTATGGGCCACGTTCCCCTCCCTGCTTCACTGAAATCAATGGGGTCGCAGAGGGGAGAGGAGAATGGGGCCCTGTGGTTCTGTGAGGTACCCACCAGGATTATGGCACAGACTGGTCCCAGGAAGCTCCAATGAAAGCCTCTGTCCAGGCTGAGCCAGCAGCTACAGGGAGGGAGGAAGAAGAAGGTGACTTTAATGGGATTACTGCCCTTTTTCAGCCCCGGGGCAGAGAGGGGGTGTCACAGGGCAGCTGGCTCTCAAAAGCGAGATGGATCTCAGCCTGCCTGTGACATGGCTGACTCTCTTGCGGGCACCAGGCTAACAGCCCTTCCCATGTACCTCAGCATCTCCTGCTTTCAGCCACCACTTCCTCTTCCACCTCCTCACATGACCCTTTCTGGTGGATGGGCGCAGTATTGATGGAGGGCCAGACATGCAGCGGAGGGACATTGGCCTAGCTGCACTGAAGGAAGTGGGGCTGCCCTGATTTACACCAGCTGAGGATCTCGCCTGGGGTGTCTAGAACACGCCACACCCTGTTTTAGTGGCGTCGCTCACTTTAGAGAGAGGATGCTCAGGGATTTGCACACAGGAAGAAGGTGCATTTGTTTCCTACCCACCAGCCCCACAAACCCAACCTGGGATCTGGAGTCAAGCTGGGATCTTTCTGGCTTGTTCTTCCACATCGTCAGTGGGGTGAGGAGTGTAGATGTCTGACAGGGGGCAACTCAACTACAGCACTCGGGGCAGCTTCGTGTCCCTGGGGATGGGAAGGGTCCCAGGGGGACATTCAGCTCCCAGGCAGGGCGAGCCGGGAAATCTAGGTTCAAGTCAGACCTGGGGTGAGCCGGACAAGCACATGGAAGCCACATCCCAGCTCCCCTTCGGGATGGGCACTGCACGTACTGTGTGGAAGTTCCGTAGCCACCAGGATTCACCGCTGCAGAAATAGCCACCACCAGGGCTGGGAATCCGTAGCCGAACGGGTACATGAATCTCTTCTTGAACCGGCTGGCGCTGGTGTAATTCACGACCTTCAGGTTCCTGACAGTGAGGAAGAGGTGCAGCCCCTCCAGGAACATCCAGCTGAAGCAGGCCAGGAAGAGGTAGTGTAGGAAGCCAGCAATGACAGCACACGCCACCTGGGGAAGACAGAGAGCCCAGGGGCACTGCAGTGGGGAAGGGAAATGCTGAGTATGGGGAGGCCTGCTGTGGGGGTCACACCGGGATTCTTGCTAGCACAGCTCTCCAGGTACAGCGCTCCGTGACCCAGAGACGGCAGGTTCGTCGGTCTACAGAAGGTCCTGTGGGTGCACATTGCTGATGCAGGAAGGGAGCAGAGATTAGTGGTTAGAGCAGGGCAGCAGGGCTCAGGGGATCCAGGTTCTGTTCCCAGCCCTGCCATAGAGTCCCTGGGTGACCATGGGCAAATCACGTAGGAGAGGAATCGAGACACAGGGAAATTGTGACATAGAGATAGAACTGGCTGAACTGCAGGGGTTGTGGAAACTCAGAGCACTGTGCCCAGTGTGAAGGGGCCTAACGGGGTGGAAATGTCCCTGTGGGAATCCCCCCAGTGTCCTGCACAGCCCAGAATCCAGGGAGCACAAAGGGGTTCAAAGCCACACACCCCAGCCCTGCTGCGAGTGGAGGAACAGGGCAGAGGAGAATCAGGCCGTACCTGACTGCCAGGGCGGGTCACCTGGGTGAGGAAGAGCAGGTCGGCCAGGAAGAGGCAGAGGCAGAGCTGCAGGTGGAGGGAGGTGCTGACGTTGCGGATGGAGCGGCACAGGAGGAAGGTGAGGATGGCCAGGAAGAGGCACAGCAGAGAGAGGGTCAGTCCCACGTAGGTGATGATGGTCAGTGGGTAACTCTCCTGTAACACAGCAAAGGGAGAATCACCAGTGACCCCAGCCCAGCCCCCTCGGCTCCGACTCAGCCTTTTCCCCAGCAAAGCCTCCAGTCGCTCCAGGGAGAGCTTTGCCCACGGCTGAGTGCGGAGCTCAGGGTCCTGCCCTGTGACCCGAGTCTCACGGTGAGATACCGTCACTGCGGTGGGAGCCATTAGGACGGCGAAGCTGGAGAGATGGTCACAGCTGCAGGTGGTGTGAGTGCTGTTCGTGTGCACGGTGGTGCAGCCGTCTGGAGACCAGCTGCCGCTCTCGGCCACCACTTTCCAGTAGACACAGAGAGCCTCTTCCTCCTCTTTTTTGGCCTGGAAACACAACAGAATCATCCTCATCCTCACAGAACCACAGAACGTCGTTTCTGCTATCACATGTCTATAGCAAACCCGAGGCCACTGACAGCTCCACGGCTCTCCCCACGCAGCCCCCAGTGCCCACTGGGGCCATCCCGGTGACAGCAGAGAGAGAACACAGATCCTGCTGCTCCAAAAGCCCAGGCCCTGCTATTGGAGTGAAAGGGTAATAAATCCTTGCTAGCCGTTAGCACTATGAGGAACCTGGCACAAGGCTGAGCAGTTCCGACAGCATCCAGCAGAGGGCAGTGCTGTGTGCACACATACACATACTCACCCTAACCACGTCATTACCGTATCAAAGAGTTTCATGCTGATTCCCTGAACCCCACTATCTACAGAAAGCGGCTTTCCAGTTATTCCGGCTCAGGGGTGAGCTAGGCGGAGCTGTTACCCTAGAGCACTTTGCACAGCCCTGTGTCGTGGTGCGACCCCCGGTAACCTCCTCCAGTAACACAGCGCCAACGCATCAGGAATAAGGAGGCCTCCTCTTCTCAGGACCATCAGGAACCAGAAAGGCAGCACGGCCCAAATGCCCGGCAGGAGATGGTACCTTCTATAGGTCCCTCTGGAGCTCCAGCTAGGGAGCAAAGCGAGGGGATCTCCCTCCACGCACCTGTCTGTGGCGCAGGGTGAAGTTTGCGGGGCTGGAGAGGTTAATGGGTCTCCCATCTCCGATGGCCCCACTCACCACCCTGGAGTTGAGGTGACTCTTCTCCAGCTTCACACCAGCCGGTAGGTTTCCATCTCTGAGACGTCTCGCACTGATGATGGAGTCCAGGGTGGAGTAGGAAATGAAAGCAGCAGCCCCCAAACCTGCTGGGAGAGGAGATGATCCCTCGTTAGGGAGCTGGGGACACAATGGCAAAGAACGAGCCGGCCAGGTGCCCAGGGGTCACAGTAAGTCTGTGGCAGATCTGGGAATGGAACCCAGGATCCTGGCCACAACTCTTAAGATTTAGCCACTGGACTAACTGGCTGGAAATGTCGAGCTGCAGGAT
Source organism: Mauremys mutica (assembly GCF_020497125.1). Classification (NCBI taxonomy): domain Eukaryota; kingdom Metazoa; phylum Chordata; order Testudines; family Geoemydidae; genus Mauremys; species Mauremys mutica. The sequence continues at coordinate 26,667,623 of NC_059091.1, forward strand.
GCAGAGATGAAGATACGGATTTTCTCAGTGAGACCAGGAGAGGGGGTGGCCAGGGATGAGCTTCCCCTGGTGCCGGAGGATTCGGGGCCCTGAATATGGCAACTGAGGGTACACGTTACCCTAGTCCCCCATATCTCCATTTGGGGGTCTAGCTAGACTAGTGAGTCTCTGCCCTTTCCAGTCTCTGGACCCACTTAATACCAGAGACCCTCTCATGAGCCGTTTCCCCTCTGTGCCCCCAACTCCTCACTGCTGGGGGCTCAAGCTGTGGGACAGGCAGGAACGAAGGTGTCAGCTCCATGGCCACAGCCTGAGAACCACTGGCTCAGCCAGCAAGGAGCACTCCAGGGCTAGAGACAGAGGCCAGGGCTGGCCAGGGGATCCATGGGGAGGGAGGGAGGGAGGAAGGGGGGAACCCAGTCTGGGGTTCGGTGCCAGGGAATTTCTCTGTGCCGTGGTTTGGTCCGTGGGTGTCGCCCTCCCCAGGATGGTACCTTGTATGGCTGCCCCGGTGACGGTATCACAGTGCACGACCATTGTCTCCTCGTGAGCTCTCAGCGTAAAGACCTCGCTGGGTTGGCTGCAGTTCCCTGTGACGAGCCGCGTCTGGATAGCTGTGGGGGGTGGGGGTGAGGAATGACAGAGCCCCTCGCTGTGAAACCACTTCCCTGGGAATCTGTCCGTTCCGGGCCAGATCCACCCCCCTCCCACTCCACTTGGAGCCGGGGGGCTTCAGGGCACTTTACACTGTGGGAGGGGGAAGTTTGGAGCCCCCCCTAGTTCCACTGATCACCCCCCATCTCCCCTCCCCCCATTCTGGCTGTCTCTCCCTGGGGATGCTGCGTCCCCAGCAGGGGGAGTAGTGGGGGTGGGGGGAGGCTCCTGGCTCAGCGTGGCAGCCCCTAGTGGTGAAATGCCAAATATCACATTTAAACCCCTCTCAGGCTTTGCTGTTGCTCCTGGGGGCACTGGCGGGGCAGGGTTATATTTCCTGGTGCAGGGGCCGTGCTGTTCTGTGTCTGTACTGAACACAGGCTCACATCACAATGGTATAAAGGCTCTAACTTCCAGTGGATTTGGGGCACAGTGTGTAACCCCGTATCTCACGGCAGCCAGCAGGTGGCGCTGAGAGCCACACGTCCCCCCTCACCCAGAGACTCTGTCGTCACGTTCTGTGTTGTCCTCTCCGGAGACCGGAGCGCAGTGGCCAGCGCGGCCCGTTCCACGCTCTGCAGCAGGACCGTCACGGCCGACACCATCTCCCACTTGTCTCCGCCGTCCCAGAGGGAGGTGCTGTTCAGGAGAGCGTTGAAACGGAGAGTCACGTTCTGGGGACAGGAAAGGAAAAGCTCTGGGAGTGAGGAGTCCGGGGGTTCAGGTGCCACGTCCCCTGTGTTCCCAGGGGGCATTGGGCATCACAGCCTCTCCCAGTTCAGGGGGCTGCAGTGCTCTCAGGGGGGGAGCCCTTTACAAAGGGGGTCCACTGAGGCTGACTTGGGACCCCACTGGGACCTGAAGCCAACTGGGGCTAGAAACCTTTGTCATTCGTTCTTCGCTCCTCCATTTCAGAGGCCAGGGAACAACATTGTCACAAGCCCACGGCTTCATAGGCTGTCTCTATGCTGCATTCGGCAGCTGCTTGGAAATATCTGGCAGGGCCGGGATAGAGCCCAGATCCTGCTGCCTGAAAAACTCAGGTCACTGACAGATGAGCTGAGGGAGAATCCCCATTAACTGTTAGCACTATAGCATCTCTGATGAACAACAACAGTTCTGAACACTAAAGGGTGCATGTGGGTGGACAAACACAAACGTGCACTCACACCACTTGAGGGCATGTGCGCGCAGACACAGACAAACACCACTAGAGGGTGCACCCCCCTCCCCACGGCAGTGGAGGGCACAGATCTTTTCTGAGGAGTATCTACATGTCTCCCTCCCCCCAGTGAGACTCCTAACCCGGCACAGCAGCACGCAGGGCTTTGGGACGCACACGGGGCACTAGTCTGCAGGGCACATTCCAGGGGCAGAGCCTCTCACCTCCAGTGATAACGCTGTACTCCCGTCTCCAAACGTGGACATCAAAATTTCTAAGGTTGAATTAAAGAAAGAGCAAAAACTGCTGCTTCTGCTGCTCCACTTTCCCTGCAGAGAGACCCAGGGCAGAGGGTGAGTTCTGCAGGCACTGAAGGGCGACCAACACGGGTGTTTGCCTTATGCCGGGGCCTGATCCCGACACCCCTCATTGAGTGAATAAAGCTTTAATATCAGGACATGTACAATGGCGCTGTTGCCACAGCAAGAGGTTCATGTGGAGAAAGGGAACAGTTTCTTGTAACAGCTGGAATACATCAAGGCTTTGGACTAAGCCCCTTTTTGTTCACATCGGTGCTGGATGCATTGACAGAAAGCAGCCAGAAAGTGGCCCCCTGGCACATGTCTTTTGCAGATGATGTCGTGCTAGTGGGGGAGAGGAAAGAGGAAGTGAAGGAAGACGCAGAGAGACATGAAGGTGCATATAGGAAAGAAATGGCATGAAAATCAGCAGAAGAAATCAGAGTACATGATCTGTAGATTCAATGCTCTCCTGCAGGAAGACAATGCGGGTGTAAGTCTGGGGACCAGCCACTAGCAAAGCTACAGAAGTTTTAGAAGGTTTGATATCGATTTGCAAACACCTAGAAGATGATAAGGTGATAAGTAACAGTCAGCATGGATTGTCAAGAACAAATCCTGTCAGATCAACCTGACAGCTTCCTTTGGCAGGGTAACAAGCCTGGGATGGGGGGAAGCAGTAGACGTGGTATATCTTGACTTTAGTGAGGCTTTTGACACTGTCTCATGTGACCTCATAAACAAACTAGGGAAATACAACCTATATGGAGCCACTCTAAGGTAGGTGCATAACTAGTTGGAAAACCGTTCCCAGCGCATAGTTATCAGTGGTTCACAGTCAAGCTGGAAGGGAATATCGAGTGGGGTCCGGTTCTGTTCAATATCTTCATCAGTGATTTAGATCATGGCATAGAGAGAACACTTATAAGTTTGTGGATGATACCAAGCCGGGAGGGGTTGCAAGTGCTTTGGAGAATAGGATTAAAGTTCAAAATGATCTGGACAAACTGGAGAAATGGTCTGAAGTAAATAATATGAAATTCAACAAGGACAAATGCCAAGTTCTCCATTTAGGAAAGAACAATCTGTTGCTCACATTCCAAATGGGAAATGACTGCCTAGGAAGGAGCACTGTGGAAAGGGATCTGGGGGGTCATAATGGACCACAAGCTAAATATGAGTCAACAGTGTAAATCTGTTGCAAAAAAAGTGAATCTTATTCTGGGATGTATTAGCAGGAATGTTGTAAGGAAGACATGAGATGTAATTCTTTCGCTCTACTACGCTCTGATTAAGCCTCAACTGGAGTACTGTGTCCAGTTCTGGTGCCACATTTCAGGAAGGATGTGGACAAGTTGGAGAAAGTCCAGAGAAGAGTGACAACAATGATTAATGGTCTAGAAAACATGGGTTTGTTTAGTCTGGAAAACAGAAAATTGAGAAGGGGCATGATACAGTTTTCAAACAGATGAAGGGTTGTTACAAGGAGGAGGGAGAAGAATTGTTCTCCTTAACCTCTGACGATAGGACAAGAATCAATGGGCTTAAGATGCAGCAAGGGCAGTTTAAATTGGACGTTAGGAAAAGCTTCCTGTCAGGATAGTTAAGAACTAGAATAAATTCCCTAGGGAGATTGTAGAATCTCCATCATTGGAGATTTTTAAGAGCAGGTTAGACAAACACCTGTCAGGGATAGTCTAGATCAGGGGTAGGCAAAGTTTTTGGCCCGAGGGCCACTTCGAGGTTGCAAAACAGTATGGAGGGCCAGGTAGGGATGGCTGTGCCTCCCCAAACAGCCTGGTCCCTGCCCCCTCCCACTTCCCACCCCCTGACTGCCCTCCTCAGAACCCCTGACTCATCCAACCCCCCCTGCTCCTTGATCACCACCCCCGGGACCCCACCCCCTATCCAACCCCCCCCTCCTTGTCCCCTGACTGCCCCCTCCCGGGACCCCCATCCCTAACTGCCCCTCCAGGACCCCACCCCCTATCCCACTCCCCCTTCTCCCTGTCGTCCCCCCAGGATCTCCCCAAACCTCTGTCCCATCCAACTGCTCCCATCCCCTGACTGCCCCCCTGCACCTTATCCATCCCCCCATCCCCTCACCCCCTTACCATGCCACTCAGAGCGGCAGGACAGGTTTATTGGAAAGCCTGAGAGGTGAGCGGGCGCAAACTGTGCTACCCGCGCGGCAGCACCACTGCAGGGAAGGGGGCACAGCAGGGGAGGGGCTGGGGGTGAGCCTCCCCAGCCAGGAGCTCAAGGGCTGGGCAGGTCGGTCGCCGTAGTTTGCCCACCTCTGGTCTAGATAATACTTAGCCCTGCCATGAGTGCAGGGGACTGGACGAGGTGGCCTCTCGAGGTCCCTTCCATTCCTACAATTCTATGATAGTACAAGAAAAAGATGAACTCAACAAAATACTTATAAGCAGACTGGGAAAGGCCTGGAGTAAAGGGAGAGAAGGGAGGGAGTCAGGGGCGGCTGTAGGCATTTTGCCGCCCCAAGCACGCAGGGCCGGCTCCAGGCACCAGCAAACCAAGCAGGTGCTTGGGGCGGCACATTTTCAGGGGCAGCACGTCCAGCCAGCTTTTTTTTTTTTTTTTGCGCTTGTGGTGGCAAAAGCCTAGAGCTGCCCCTGGCAGCAGCAGTGCGTCCTGCACGGGGGTTTCCCCTGGGGCCACTGTAGTTTGCGTCATGGAGCAGCACTTGCATCTTACCGCCGGGCGGGCTCCGAGCACGGGACACTCGGGCTGAGGGCCACCCCCCAGGACGCACAGAGCCGCCTGCAGGTGCCGCAAGGCAGCCTCCCCCGAGCACCACAGCCGGGGCTGGGCGAAGCAGCCCGAGCCACCCAGGGACTGCGGCAGGGCGGCCAGCAGCAGCAGCAGCGGGGTCCTAGTGGGGACCAGTGCCCGGGGTGCTGCCGTGCAGGGTCTGTGTCCCGCTCTCCGGGCTCTGCTCCCTCTGGGGCTGCCCTGCCCTGCTCCTCAACCCTCTGCCGGGCGGTCCCCCAGCTCTGCCGTCCCGGGTCCCGGCCGGTCCTGGAGGCAGGAGCCCCGGCTGGAGGGACCCGGGGCTGAGGTGTGGCCTGGGAGCCCCGCTGCTCTCCCCAACCCTGCCAGCGCTGGACTGACTGGAGGCGAGGGGGGAAGTGGGCGGAGTCAGCACTGGTGTGGGGAAGGGCTGGGGCAGCAGGGAGTGAGGGTGGGGTGGGGGGGAGAGGCCAGAGTTTGGGCAGCAGGGGGTGCGGGTGGGGGGCAGAGCCCAGGGTTGGGATGGCAGGGGGTGCGGGTGGGGGAGGGGGCAGAGCCCAGTGCTGGGGAGGCACGGGGGGGGAGCCCAGGGCTGGGGTGGGGGGGCAGCCAAAATTTTTTTTGCTTGGGGCAGCAAAAAACCTAAACCCGGCCCTGCAAGCACGGCAGGCAGGTTGCCTTCGGCGGCTTGCCTAAGGAGGGTCCGCTGGTCCCGCGGCTTCGGCGTGCCTGTGGGAGGTCCGCTGAAGCCACGAGACCAGCGGACCCTCCGCAGGCAAGCCGCCGAAGGTAACCTGCCTGCCGCCCTCGCGGCAACCGGCAGAGCGCCCCCAGTGGCTTGCTGCCCCAAGCACGCGCTTGGCATGCTGGGGTCTGGAGCCACCCCTGGAAGGAGTGTTCTGCGATAGGTGAATGCCTGTCAAACAGAAAAGTAAGATCTAGAGGACATTGGCCAGGCCTGCACTTTTGTATGACTCTGAAAGCCGGGACTGAGGAAGAGCCAGGAGCTATTCTTGAAGACAGAGGAAGTGAAAATGTTAAGATGGATGCTTGGAGATACAAGGACGGACCATGTTCGAAATGAGCGAACTAGGGAAGAGTGAAAGTAGGATGAATGATAGAAAAACTGAGGGAACCAGGCTCAGATGGTGTGGGTGTGTGAAAAGGTCCGAAAACAAACAGGAAACAAGGTGCTAAACTTAGCTGCAGAAGATAAGGGGATTGGGAGACTCCAGACTAGATGGGTGACTGTCACGCAAAAGGATGTGATGAGCTATGGAGTTTCTGAGGAACCGCTTCAAGACAAACTGGAATGGAGAAGGACTTGAACAGCTGATCGCATGTAGATGGGACCAGCCGAGAAGGATGAGGAGGATCGAGTCCCAGGGATGAAAGGAACAAACACAGAATTGCCCTGATCTTGGATGGGGTTTACAGAGGTCACCGTAATTCCAACAGCAAAGGTTTTGGTCTGGGAATTTCCATATTGGTGGTAAAAAACACAGAGCAAAATCCCCAACAAATGAATGATGGGGTCAAACGTACCTGCAGAGAGAAATTCCTGCACGTCTCTTTGATTCCCTTGAACTCAGCGCTGGAGTTAATGCTGGTGACTTGGAGCTCTGGGAAGAGAGGAGCAGACGTTAGAGCTTTCATATCAGATTTTCATATCAACTCATTCCTGCCTAGGGCAGGGCCGGCTCTAGGTTTTTTGCCGCTCCAAGCAACAAAATTTTTGGCTGCCCCCACCCCCAGCCCTGGGCTCCCACCCGCACCCCCCTGTGGCCTCAGCCCTGGGCTCTCCTCCCCCTCACCTGCACCCCTTGCCGCCCCGGCTCTGGGCCAAAGCCTTCTACTCCTTGGGCATACTTGTTCCCCATTCTAGGGTTACCTACCATACGTCCATATTTTCACGGACATGTCCGGTTTTGGGGGTTTTAAATAGCCGTCTGGGAGGAATTTGTAAAACTCTCAAAAGGTCCGGGATTTCCCTCCCAATGCAGCGGGAGGGAGTGGATAAGGGGCGGGGCTACCCCATCTCTTTTTTCAATGTTAAAATATGGTATCTCTACCGTTCACAGTGCCACTCCGCTCTAGCAGTGAGCCCTCCATTCACAGCAAGCTGCAGCAGAAGGTCTCAGCTACCTCCCTCCCTCCCCCTCCCTTTCCTCTTGATAGCGGCCAAGGGAAACCTGGGAAATGTAGTTCTTTCCCTGCTCCAGGGCTGGCTCTATAGGCAGGGTACTAACTAAAGAACTAGAGCTCCCAGGGCCCCCGATTGGTTCTCAGCTCCCAGGCTGGATCCCTGCCGCCCCTGCAAATGTGCTGCCCCAAGCACATGCTTGCTTTGCGGCTGTCTAGAGCCAGCCCTGGCAGTGGCCTATCAGTCACCACCCCTTAGGACAGATGGGTGGCAACCTTTCTTGACAAAATAGGGGCAGCTCTATAGAAGAAAGCTAAGCTCTCCCCAATATTTATTCATAACACTTCTGCATTTCACAGAAATCCTTGTGGCTAAAATCTTCCCTGGACATCAGCAAACAAGTCAGTCAGCGGGGAGAGTCCAGAGCACTCACGGATCCTTCCCGTGGGCCGAGTTCCAGCAGCTCTTTCTCAGACTCCCCTTCTCTCTCTTTCCCGTGGCAGCGTTTTGCTATTTCCCGCTACGACCCTTCCCCTCCGTCATTATTTGCATAAAGGCAGCACCCAGAGCGCTGCACCCACACGGCCATAAAGAGCTTCCAGTCTAAATAGCCAGGAGGTGGGAGAGAAATCTGAGGCAGGGAATTGCCCAAGGAGACCCAGCAGTAACAGAGCTGAGACTAGAGTCTCAGTCTCACATCTGACCCATTAAGCTTTCAGCTTCCTTCCTCAATAGGAGAGCAAGAATGTGTCTCCCCTGCCTCACCATACAGATTTTACCCTCTGCTCCCCCCCACTGAGAGGAGCTTTGTGTCTCCTGGCTCACGGCCGGAAGTGCATCAGGGCTGGAACAAAACCCTTGTTCCTTTGGCAGAAAACTCAACTTTTGCTCCATTGTTAAACCTCTTGGAAGCAACGGGCCTACGCCATGCCTGTGAGGGGCCTTGTATGTGCCGACCTCTTGATGATGATGTTGTGCCTCAGAACAAGGAGAGAGCAAGTTTGTCCTGGTCTAGTGGCTGGTTCCCATAAGTTGATAACAGCCTGCTACAATGACTGGCTAATGGAGTTACTCCCTTAGCTGCAGCAGCCAAGATGTGAGTTTTCAGCAGACAGGTCCTGAGTTTGATTCCTGCTGATGACCCAAGCTGGTTCCTTTGTGATACCAGCTCCTTAGCAGCTGCTGAGGGTTCGGTTAATGGAGTTCAGAAACTAAGGGGCTTTTTGAGCCCAAGCTGTATTAAAGGTTGATCCAACACAGAGTCCTTGGTTCTGTCTCAGCCCAGTTTGCTTTGCAAAGACCTGACCTTCCCCCACCTCAAAGCTCTGCTACGAAAGAGCATCCTGGGCTCTGATTGCAGGATTGGGCGGATGTTCCAGCTTCTAACGACATACCTACGCTTGTGCCTCGGTGGAATTAGGCAGCATGGCAAGAGACATGGCGACCTTCCATCCACAGGCTCAGTTTCCAATTTGTAAGACAGGCTGGGAGTCAGAACAGACACTTTGCCCGGGTGTGGTGTAGACAAAGAGCGAGACCTCAGGGCAACCTTGGTTAGTTTCACCCTCCAGGCATATAGGTTAGTTTCAGAGATCCTGGGTAAGCTTAATGACGGTGCATTAACAACATCACCAACGCCAAGCAATCAATAAAAGTCCCAAACCACGAACCAGGCTGCAAAAAAGTCACGAGATTGGTTTAAAAATCACAACACTTTTTTAAAAAAATCCATTTGATTTTAGCCAAAAGCAGAATCACGTGACTCCGGGAGGTGGGGCTTTAAGGCAACTCCACATGTTAGCAAAGGCTATTGTAGTGCCCATCTTTAAAAAAGGGAAGAAGGAGGATCTGGGGAACTACAGGCCAGTCAGCCTCACCTCAGTCCCTGGAAAAATCATGGAGCAGGTCCTCAAGGAATCAATTCTGAAGCACTTAGAGGAGAGGAAGGTGATCAGGAACAGTCAGCATGGATTGACCAAGGGCAAGTCATGCCTGACTAACCTAATTGCCTTCTATGGATAACTGGCTCTGTGGATGTGGGGAAAGCAGTGGACGTGTTATTCCTTGACTTTAGCAAAGCTTTTGATACAGTCTCCCACAGTATTCTTGCCGGCAAGTTAAAGAAATATGGGCTGGACGAATGGACTATAAGGTCGATAGAAAGCTGGCTAGATCGTCGTGCTCAACAGGTAACGATCAATGGCTCCATGTCTATTTGGCAGATGGTATCAAGCGGTGTACCCCAAGGGTCAGTCCTGGGGCCGGTTTTGTTCAATATCTTCATTAATGATCCGGAAGATGGCATGGACTGCACCCTCAGCAAGTTTGCAGATGACACTAAACTGGGAGGAGTGGTAGATATGCTGAAGGATAGGGATAGAATACAGAGGGACCTAGACAAATTAAAGGATTGGGCCAAAAGAAATCTGATGCAGTTCAACAAGGACAAGTGCAGAGTCCTGCATTTAGGATGGGAGAATCCCATGCACTGCTACAGACTAAGGACTGAGTGGCTAGGCAGCAGTTCTGCAGAAAAGGGGTTACAGTGGACAAGGAGCTGGATATGCCAAGAAGGCTAATGGCATTTTGGGCTGTATAAGTAGAGGCATTGCCAGCAGATCGAGGGATGTGATCATTCCCCTCTATTCGACATTGGTGAGGCCTCATCTGGAGTCCTGTGTCCAGTTTTCGGCCCCACACTACAAGAAGGATGTGGAAAAATTGGAAAGAGTCCAGCGGAGGGCAACAAAAATGATTAGGGGGCTGGAGCACATGACTTATGAGGAGAGGCTGAGGGAACTGGGATTGTTTAGTCTGCAGAAGAGAAGGGTGAGGGGGGATTTGATAGCTGCTTTCAACTACCTGAAGGGAGGTTCCAAAGAGGATGGATCTAGACTGTTCTCAGTGGTACCAAATGACAGAACAAGGAGTAATGGTCTCAAATTGCAGTCTAGGTTGGATATTAGGAAACACTATTTCACTAGGAGGGTGGTGAAGCACTGGAATGGGTTACCTAGGGAGGTGAGTGGACCGGGTGCCTTTGCCGCAGATGGCAGCAGCCTCTGGTGCAGCACCAGGCCTGGAATGAGCCTATGGGCGGAGAGGCGAACTGAGCAGGGTGCGGTGGGGGCAGAGGAGAGCTCACCGTGGCAGCTGTTCTCACTCGCGTGCGTGAAGTTGGCTTTCCCAGCGCGGGGCTCGTAGCCATCAGTGCAGGTGCAGTAGTAACTCCCAGGAGTGTTGGTGCAGTTTGCGTGGGGTCCGCAGTCTGCCGGGCTTGGGCCCTGACACTCGTCAATATCTGCAACACAAGAGGGGATGATCTGTACAGTCCTGCTAGGGAGACGTTCCCCGTATCACACCCCCCAACCCCCCGCACTGAGCCGGGTGATGTTAACTGCTCCCAAATCCTTTCATGCCACGGCTGCAAGCTAAGAAGAGCTGGAGCTGTGAGATGCACGAACTTCCCCAATGAATCTCTCTTGTGCAGTGCCTCAGGCAGGTTTGCACTGTGTGACCCAGATGAAAAGCCCAGCAGAGAAAGCTTGCAACTTTCCCGGCTCTTTCAGTTGTGTTTGGGGCCTTTAAATCGCTCAGGCTGCATCTTCCAAATAAAATGCATTAATAATACAGCCCAGGCAAGCGGGCGGGTGCTGTGCAGGCTGCCTGGGCCAGCTGATAGCACTTCCCGCTGACAGCTGCTTTTATGTGCTTGTGTTTTGCTGTTGGAAAGAGGCCCAGACTTCCTCCCCTGCCGGCTTTAGGAAGTGCGGGGCCCAATTCGAACAGTTTCGACGGGGCCCCGGAAGGGATGACAAAAAAAACCCAACAATACGTGGGGCTTGTACTCACTGGGCGGTGCTCCGAGTCTTCAGTAGCACTTCGGCAGTGGGTCCTTCACTCACTCCAGGTCTTCGGCGGCACTGAAGGACCCACCGCCGAAGACCCAAGCGCAAGCGAAGGACCCACCGCCTAAGTGCCGCCAAAGATCCGGAGCGCCGCCAGGTGAGTAAAAATTAAAAAGGCGCCTCTAGCCAGGGAAGAGATTCTCACTGGGCACGGGGCCCTCTTAGGCGCAGGGCCCGATTCGCGGGAATTGGTGGAATTGGCCTAAAGCCGGCCCTGCCTGTAACCCCCCTCTCTCCCTGACTGCCCCAGCCCCGCTCCACACCTCCAGCCCCGAACCATCCAACCCTCCCCCTGCTCCGACTGCCCCAGCCCCTCTCCATACCCCCACCCCTGAACCATCCAACCCTCCCCCTGCTCCGACTGCTCCAGCCCCTCTCCACACCCCCACCCCTGAACCATCCAACCCTCCCCCTGCTCTGACTGCCCCAGCCCCTCTCCACACCCCCACCCCTGAACCATCCAACCCTCCCCCTGCTCCGACTGCTCCAGCCCCTCTCCACACCCCCACCCCTGAACCATCCAACCCTCCCCCTGCTCTGACTGCCCCAGCCCCTCTCCACACCCCCACCCCTGAACCATCCAACCCTCCCCCTGCTCTGACTGCCCCAGCCCCTCTCCACACCCCCTCACCTGAACCATCCAACTCTCCCCCTGCTCCCTGACTGCCCCAGCCCCTCTCCACACCCCCACCCCTGAACCATCCAACCCTCCCCCTGCTCCCTGACTGCCGCCCCAGACTCCCCTCGCCCCCAGCAGCTCCAGCTCCCGGCTGCCTCTGGAGTCAAAGTTAAACACGTGCCAGCGCACAGCCCCTCCCCCGCAGCGTGCTGAGGGAGCGCGAGGGGCGGGGTCTGGCTGCTGGAGGCCCAATGGGATCAGCTTAATCAGGCCCCGGTGGCCAATCAGCAGCGCCGCACTCTGCAGGGTGGGAGGAAAGAATCCCGGACCTTTCTGCTACACTCAGGCGGCACTAGGCTGCTTTCAACTACCTGAAGGGAGGTTCCAAAGAGGATGGATCTAGACTGTTCTCAGTGGTACCAAATGACAGAACAAGGAGTAATGGTCTCCAATTGCAGTCTAGGTTGGATATTAGGAAACACTATTTCACTAGGAGGGTGGTGAAGCCTCCAGATTGAGCTGTCGGGGTCCTGCCCCCACCCTGCTCCTAGCCCCTGATGTAGGGCCAAGGCCGGGGCCCAGCACTGCAGCTATTCCCTGCCCCCCAGGACCCGTGGGGGAGGATCGGGGGTGGGGCTGGAGCACACTGTGCTGTGGCTATTCTCTCCTCCCCAGGGCCCGTAGGGGGCAGAGCGCACGGTGCTATTTCCATGGCCCAGACACGAGGCCCCTTCCCAGGCTCAGGGGGACACTAGCAGCCGAGATGCTGCGTGCTGGGGCCAGCGAGGGTCCCCTCCCCTCTCCCCAGTGCATCTCTGCAGCACAAGGAGTTTGCTCTGTGGGTCTGTTTATTCCCCATCCAAGTGCCGGAGCACAGGGGTGAGCCCGGCCCCATGCTCTGTGGGAGCAGGCGAGGGTCACATCTCATCACAGCCTCACTGAGGCCCTCGGGTCACTGCCAAAGCCGGCAGCAGCCACAGTGCAGCACCAGACCTGGAACGAGCATTTGTGTGTGCGAGGGGGGGGTGTCAGCAGGTGGGGCCAGGGGAGAGCTCACCCCGGCAGCTGTTCTCACTCGCGTGCGTGAAGTTGGCTTTCCCAGAGCTGGGCTCGTAGCCATCGGTGCAGGTGCAGTAGTAACTCCCAGGCACGTTGGTGCAGTGAGTGTTGACTCCGCAGTCTGGCGGGCTCGGCCCCAGACACTCGTTAATATCTGTAATGCAAGAGGGGACGCTCTGTACAGTCCTGGCAGGGAGACGTTCCCCGTATCAGCCCCCAACCCCCACACTGAGCTGGGTGATGGGACCCAGGTGATTGGGGCCCTGAGCGGTTAGTGCTTAAGGGCCTGATTCTGAGGTGGGGGAGACTCCCCCTGGGACTACAGGCTCCCTGTGTATTGTGGGGTGTGTGACAAGCTGCCTGTTCTCTGCCCCCTCCCTCCTTGGATCCCTGCGTGGCACGAGGGGGCGGAAGTACAGCCAGGGTTGCCCCATTCTGCTCCCGTGGGGCCCCTCTGCCCCTACACACCCAGGGGCTGATTAGGGCCCAGGCTGGGATTCAGACGGGTCAGTGTGATGGGCCCCCCCCACCCGTGCCCCATTCACAGAGCCCAACACTCCTGGCTCCTGCTGCTCACTCTGGAGGCCCCGGTTCGATCCCCAGGAGGGTGGCCCTCACCCGAGCTGCTGCCTCCCCTCATTCCCCAGCCGGGCTGAGCACCCCCAACAGGCCCTGGAGTCAGTGGAGTCGGCTGCTCCGGCCCTTAATGCCCTGCTCTGTCCCAGCTCCCGCAGCACAACGTGGGAGCCCCGTTACCGTCACAGGTCTCTGTTGGGTCGGTGAAGAAGTGATTCCCCGTTGGCTGGTATCCATCCAGGCAGGTGCAGTGGGTGCTGTTCACACACGTGGCGTTTGCTGGGCACAGCAGATGGTTGTTGCAGTCCCCAGTGGTACCTGCAGGGGTGGGAACAGCTGGGCAGGGTCAGCCAGTGCAGAGTGGCTCCCCCCCACACACAGGGGGATCGACTCCTTTCACACGCCCCATTCGCTGATTTTCATCCCTGGGCGCCTGGCAAACAGCTCCGACGCCTCCACCGCCTGGCCACAAGCTGCCCTCGGCTGCACAGGAGGCCTTGGCTCCCCGGGGTGCCCCAGGCCAGGGCGGCCCAGAGGATTCGGGGGCCTGGGGCAATGCAATTTTGGGGGCCCTTCCATAAAACAATTGCAATATTATAGAATACTGTATTCTCGTGGGGGCCTGGGGCAAACTGCCCCACTTGCACACACACACACACACACCCCCCGCCACGGGCGGACCTGCCTCAGGCACAGACAGGCAGAGCTGCCAGAGCCGGGCATCAGTTCAAGTGAAACGTTTCGATCTCACCCAGTTTTTCTCCTTTTTGTTGCTGTCGTCGTTACTCTCGTTAGCGTCAACTTCAAACCGAAACATCGTTTCATACCGGAAAACGGGAATTGTTCGTTTTGAAAATTGTTTTCACCCCCCCAAAATCAGCATTTTCTGGCCAAAAAATGGTTCCTTGGGAAATCCCTGCCCAGCTCTGCTCTGGATTGACTGAGAGCGGAATCGGGCGCGAGGCTAGTTTGGATCCTGAGCTGCCTCCCATGACCCAGATTGTGACCTGCCTACGGGGGCTCCTGGATCCTTGAGCTGCCCCGTGTTTGGGGCTCCGCTGGGATCCGTCCCTCTGACCAGCGTGAGGGGAAGGATCCCAGCGCAGCTTAGCTGGCTGCAGGGCTTGGGGTTTGCAGCAGAGCTGGGCTCGGGGTGCAGAGTCCGGATCCCAAACGCTCCCCCCCCCAAGCTGGGCACGTGGGTCCCAGGTTTCAGTTCAGCCTGATTTTAGAGGGGGAGGGGCACCTACAAATGCCACTTCTAACGTCTGAGCCATCAGGGGTTTGATTCGGTTTGGTCAGTAACCCGGCCCTTGGCTACAAAGGGGACCTGCCCCTCACTCCAGCCCCCAGTGTAGAGCCCTGGGCCCCAGGGTCTATTCTCTGCCGGCCACAGGGCTGGGAAGGGAAGGGGAGGGCTACACAGGGGCCTTCTCCTCTCCCCTGCACGCACCCACCGTGCTCTGTAAACCCACCCCAAGACGCCCACGCCAAGGGGCTGCTCCCGGCTCACCAGACCCCTGACTCTGCTCTCCTCCCACAAGGGAAAGGGGCCGGAGGGGGTGGAGGCAGGAGCCCGGGCAGCCGGGAGCGCTGGGAAGGTTAGCCAGGAGGAGTCAGTCTTACCTTGTACACCAGGAGTCTGGGCCACGGTGCCCCACAGGCACAGGGCGATGCAGAGCCCTGGAAGGCAGAGACAGGGTGAGGCCCCATGGGCAGATAGATGGTAACCGCCACTCAGCTGCACACACCCCCAGCAGCCCCAGTCCTGCCAATCCCAGGCCAATGGCCAGTCAGGGCCCTGCCGATGGTGGAATTAAAAATGCAGAAACCTGGTGCACTGGGAAATCAGCCCCAGCTGGGATTCCTGGTCATATTTTTTTTAACTGGTTCCAGTTGAGAACTGGGCTTTTGGACAGGACAACTGGGTCTTTTATTGTGTGTATGAGCAACAAAGACCAGGAGCCCCCATTGTCAGGGAGGATGGGGAAACTGAGGCACAGTGAGGGGTAATGACTTACCCAAGGTCACCCAGTGCGTCCATGCAATGGCCAAACCCACTTGGAAAGGGGAAGCACCAAGGGGGGGATGGGGCACAACACAGGCTGCTGTTGATCTGCTTTTCACTCAGGTGTCACCCCAGATCCGCCCCCTCCTGCTGGTGTTTATTTGTAGCCTGTTGCTCTGAGTCATTAACCACACGCGGGTGCGAAGAACCAGATGCTAAAGGACCTGGGGCCGAGTGCCCGAGGTGCTGTGCAAAGGGGAAGCCCAGCGGGCTGGGGAACCCCATTGTGCTTTCCTAGGACGGGAGCTAGAAAGGGGGCGCGGCTTTGAAATTCAGATCCGGCCGATCTCCCCCGGGGAGACTCCATGGAGGACGAGGGAACTGGGGGGTTCCCCTGGGAGCGAAGGCCGAGCCATTAATTCAGAGAGTCTAAGGCCAGGACGGGAGCAGGCTGATCCGGCCTCTTGCACTGCATGGGCCAGAGAATGACCCAGGGATTCCTGCATCCAGCCCATAGCTGGGGATGGAGCTAGCGCAGAGCTGGAGAGGGGACAGCCCGTCTGTGCGACTCCACGTGATGGAGAAGCTGCCACGTCCCAGGGCAGTCGGCCCTGAGGGTGACGTCCCCTCCCCGTTAAAACACGAGCCGGCGTCCTGCCCTGAGAGGGGACGTGTTGGCTATTCGGGCTCTTTATAACAGGGGCAGCAGCAGGGCCTGTTCCCAGGCAGCCCCAGACTTGCTGGGACACCCCCCACCCCACCCAGGGCGAAGGGCTTTGCCCCTTGGAGGCCTTTTTTCTGAGATGGGCCATTGGTGCGGGGGCAGAGCTAGGAACAGAACCCAGGAGTCCTGATACCTACCCCTGCTCTAACCACTAGACCCCACTCCCCTCTCCTCTGAGCTGGGGATAGAGCCCAGGAGTCCTGGGTCTCAGCCTCCAATCTAACGTCTAGACCCCACTCCCCCATCCCAGAGCCGGGATGGAACCCAGGAGTCCTGATGCCCAGCTTGGAAGCAGGGCCAAACTCATTTCATATGATGCCTGTCAGCAATTTTTAGTCTCCACCATCATGGGCTAGACTGGAGCACAGGGGACCTGATCCCCAAGGCCAGTCCAGCCCCCCAACACCTTCCCCTCCCCCATCAAAACTTTGTGTTCACAGAGCGGCACTGCACAGCCTCAGCCACTAGGGGGCACCACAGCCCCCACATCAAGGCCCTATTCCCAGAGTCCATGCTGGGCTGGGTCTGGTCCCTCAGCTGTCCCCCGAGTCCCCATAGTGCCTGAACAGGATAATTACCCCACGCCAGGCACACACACCACACACACTAGTGTTCACATGCACACACACTGCGGCATGCACACAAACATGCAGATGTGTGCTCACGTCTGTGAACAAGTACCTATGTACATACCGGAGCGCCCACACCCATGCACGGGCACAAACGTGTACCACACACTCATGCACGGGCACAGAGGTACAGACACGTACGTTCACACATACTGGCAGCCTGCTGTAGCATCAGATGCAGGGACAAGGAGCCCCCAGGACCCTCCCTGCTGCTCAAACACCAGCCATGCCGGAATTGAGGGAGAATCCTTCAAACCCTCCTGCCGGCGACGAGCTGCCGTGACTCTGCCCAGAGAGACGTAATCGTGGGGCCCTGAACCCTCTGCCCCCCCGCCCCCAGGGACATGGCCAGATTCCCCCATGCAGCTCCCACCCTCCAGCCCCTGTGCAACCCTCTTAGCAGGGAATCAGTCCTCCCCTGCCCCCCAAGTATCCCACAGCCAGAGCTCCCATCCTGCTCCCCACAGCGCCCCCTGCTGGGTCAGCCCAGGACTGCAATAATAACACTCCAGCACTTTACCCAGGGCTTGCTGCTGCTGCTGCTGCCCCTGGGGTCCCATGTAGCCGGCAGGAGCCGGGGTATCGCGCCACCCCCAGGCTGCCCCCTCAGACGGCAACGGCCGGGCGGTGACCACTACCAGTGAGCGCCGTCCCTTCCCACCGCGTGGGGAAGCCGTGAATCATGGAACAACCTCGGCCAAGAGCTGACGCAGGCACTCGAGAGAGCCAAACTCCCCCACCTGCTGGATTCCCACATGACCCCCCTCGACCCCTGCATCCAACCTGCCCCCCTTGACCCCGGATTCCCACCTGAACCCCCAAACTAGCCCCCCTGCTCTCTGGGTCCCACATGGCCCTCCAGACCTCCGGATTCCCACCTACCCCCGGGTCCAACCTGTCTCCCCTGCTCTCTAGGTCTGAACTGCCCCCTCCTGGGTCTGACAAGCCCCCCCCCCCACAACCAGTTCCCTGGATCCAATACACCTACCCTGGATCTGGCATGCGCCCCCTGACCCAATGGGGACTCATCCCATCTCCTGTGCTCCCAGGTACGATCCAGCGCCCCCCTTCCAGGTCTGCCACCACCATAGACACACCCCGGCTCCCCTGAGGTTTTAAGGCCCCATTGGGGGCAGGGGGGTGATGAGCCATGTTGGCCCCCCCTCCGCCCCCCGGGAACGTCTCAGGCTCATGTCTCAGCCGGAGGCGGGCGCACAGAATAACTGTCCCTTTGTCCCATCTGGCCCCTCTAGGCCTTGGCCAGCAGCTGCCTCCCAATGGCCAAGAACATTTTCCCAGGGGGCAGAAGGGGTGAAAAGGAACATGAATGGGGGGCAGGGGGGGCAGGAGGCCTTAAAGTGACAGTGTGCAGCTAGCCAGAGCCCCTCCCTCTGCCTCCCCAACAGCCCCGATCCTGCCCCTCAGCAGACACAGCAGAGACACCCCTGGCTGTTACAGGGGGTGGCAGATCTGAGCATGGAAAGTTTGGGAGCGGGCCAGGGGGCAGGGAGGTGAATGAGAGAGGAGCAGGGTGAGGGGCAGAGACTCAGAGGCCAGGAAACACACCCAGATCCGGCTCCAGGCTTGCGTGGAGTCACCCCAGGGATCTGACCCACAGCCTGGGTACAGGACAGGCCATGCTAACTCATGGGGTGCCTGGGGGGCATGAGGGGGGCGGGGCGAGATAGCAGCACCCAGACCAGACATTTCACCCCCAAGGGACCCATGGTGTTTGGCACCATCAGCCCGGGGGGTACAGGGTGGGGGGCAGGGTCTCCTCTCACTGCCCCTAGGAGTCACCCCATTGTAAACCAGGCCCAGTTACCACCACCTGGACAGAAGCTCTTAGTTCCCCTATCCCATGTGGCGGTGTAAATCTGGAGTAACCCTGCTGTGAAACGGTGTAATTGGGGGGATGTGCTCTTCCCCCAACCTGTGTGGACTGTCAGAGACCCTGTAGTTAGATTTCCAGAAAGCCTTTGACAAGGTCCCTCACCAAAGGCTCTTACGTAAATTAAGTTGTCATGGGATAAGAGGGAAGATCTTCTCATGGATTGAGAACTGGTTAAAAGACAGAGAACAAAGGGTAGGAATTAATGGTAAATTCTCAGAATGGAGAGGGGTAACTAGTGGTGTTCCCCAAGGGTCAGTCCTAGGACCAGTCCTATTCACCTTATTCATAAATGATCTGGAGAAAGGGGTAAACAGTGAGGGGGCAAAGTTTGCAGATGATACTAAACTGCTCAAGATAGTTAGGACCAAAGCAGACTGTGAAGAACTTCAAAAAGATCCCACAAAACTAAGTGATTGGGCAACAAAACGACAAATGAAATGTAATGTGGATAAATGTAAAGTAATGCACATTGGAAAAAATAACCCCAACTATACATACAACATGATGGGGGCTAATTTAGCTACAATGAGTCAGGAAAAAGATCTTGGAGTCATCATGGATAGTTCTCTGAAGATGTCCACGCAGTGTGCAGAGGCGGTCAAAAAAGCAAACAGGATGTTAGGAATCATTAAAAAGGGGATAGAGAATAAGACGGAGAATATATTATTGCCCTTATATAAATCAATGGTACACCCACATCTCGAATACTGTGTACAGATGTGGTCTCCTCCTCTCAAAAAAGATATATTGGCTCTAGAAAAGGTTCAGAGAAGGGCAACTAAAATGATTAGGTGTTTGGAATGGCTCCCATATGAGGAGAGATTAAAGAGGCTGGGACTCTTCAGCTTGGAAAAGAGGAGACTAAGGGGGGATATGATAGAGGTGTATAAAATCATGAGTGATGTGGAGAAAGTAGATAAGGAAAAGTTATTTACTTGTTCCCTTAATACAAGAACTAGGGGTCACCAAATGAAATTAATGGGTAGCAGGTTTAAAACAAATAAAAGGAAGTTCTTCTTCACGCAGCGCACAATAAACTTGTGGAACTCCTTACCTGAGGAGGTTGTGAAGGTTAGGACTATAACAGCATTGGAAAGAGAACTGGATAAATTCATGGTGGTTAAGTCCATTAATGGCTATTAGCCAGGATGGGTAAGGAATGGTGTCCCTAGCCTCTGTTTGTCAGAGGATGGAGATGGATGGCAGGAGAGAGATCACTTGATCATTGCCTGTTAGGTTCACTCCCTCTGGGGCACCTGGCATTGGCCACTGTCAGTAGACAGATACTGGGCTGGATGGACCTTTGGTCTGACCCAGTATGGCCATTCTTATGTTCTTATGACCCCCTCCCCCTTACACAGCCCCATCGGTACCACCCCAGCCCCGAGGATGCCCCGCCCCCGAGGCAGTCTTGGGGGGTGGAATCAGAGCTGCCCCCCACCTCCAGGGCGCTGGAGGAACAGAGACTGGTGCTGAGAAATGAATTGGGCCCAGTTGCTCCAGATTTCCACGGGGTGGGGGAGAGAATCAGCCCCCCGGCAGCACTGGCTGGGCCCGATCCTGCCCACACTCGGTCACGACACTGTCAAGGCAGCGAGTGTAAATGAGCGTCATTCCCCGGGAGTCTGGGCAGCAAAACACACCAGCCGAGGACCCGCCCCGGGGATTTAGGAGCGTAGCTGGGGAGGGGAGCAGCCCCTCCCCCACTGAGCACAGGCCCCCATGTGGCACCTTATTACAAATTTGTAAGAAGGCAGAAAGGTCCGGGATTCTCCCCCCCCCCCCACCTGCAGAGTGCGGCGCTGCTGATTGGCCGCCGGGGCCTGATTAAGCTGATCCCATTGGGCCTCCAGCAGCCAGACCCCGCCCCTCGCGCTCCCTCAGCACGCTGCGGGGGAGGGGATGTGCGCTGGCACATGTTTAACTTTGACTCCAGAGGCAGCCGGGGGCTGGAGCTGCTGGGGGCGAGGGGAGTCTGGGGCGGCAGTCAGGGAGCAGGGGGAGGGTTGGATGGTTCAGGGGTGGGGGTGTGGAGAGGGGCTGGGGCAGTCAGGGAGCAGGGGGAGAGTTGGATGGTTTAGGGGTGGGGTTGTGGAGAGGGGCTGGGGCAGTCAGGGAGCCGGGGGAGGGTTGGATGGTTCAGGGGTGGGGGTGTGGAGAGGGGCTGGGGCAGTCAGAGCAGGGGGAGGGTTGGATGGTTCAGGGGTGGGGGTGTGGAGAGGGGCTGGAGCAGTCGGAGCAGGGGGAGGGTTGGATGGTTCGGGGCTGGGGTTGTGGAGAGGGGCTGGGGCAGTCGGAGCAGGGGGAGGGTTGGATGGTTCGGGGCTGGAGGTGTGGAGCGGGGCTGGGGCAGTCAGGGAGAGAGGGGGGTTACAGGCAGGGCCGGCTTTAGGCCAATTCCACCAATTCCCCCGAATCGGGCCCTGCGCCTAAGAGGGCCCCGTGCCCAGTGAGAATCTCTTCCCTGGCTAGAGGCGCCTTTTTAATTTTTACTCACCTGGCAGCGCTCCGGATCTTTGGTGGCACTTAGGCGGTGGGTCCTTCGCTTGCGCTTGGGTCTTCGGCGGTGGGTCCTTCAGTGCCGCCGAAGACCTGGAGTGAGTGAAGGACCCACTGCCGAAGTGCTACTGAAGACTCGGAGCACCGCCCAGTGAGTACAAGCCCCACATATTGTTGGGGTTTTTTTGTCATCCCTGCCGGGGCCCGTCGAAACTGTTCAAATTGGGCCCCACACTTCCTAAAGCCGGCAGGGGAGGAAGTCTGGGCCTCTTTCCAACAGCAAAACACAAGCACATAAAAGCAGCTGTCAGCGGGAAGTGCTATCAGCTGGCCCAGGCAGCCTGCACAGCACCCGCCCGCTTGCCTGGGCTGTATTATTAATGCATTTTATTTGGAAGATGCAGCCTGAGCGATTTAAAGGCCCCAAACACGACTGAAAGAGCCGGGAAAGTTGCAAGCTATCTCTGCTGGGCTTTTCATCTGGGTCACACAGTGCAAACCTGCCTGAGGCACTGCACAAGAGAGATTCATTGGGGAAGTTCGTGCATCTCACAGCTCCAGCTCTTCTAAGCTTGCAGCCGTGGCATGAAAGGATTTGGGAGCAGTTAACAATTCTGTGCGGTTAAGAGATTTTCATTTCTTGGGCCCTGCTACCCAGTGCCACAGGGGAGACTGAGTGAGTAGCCTGGCTTGTCCTCTGCCCAGACCCAGTCCCTTCCCTGCTTCTTTCCCTTGACTTTGCGAGGAGGGTCTCGTTAACATGCTCCTCCCCCAGGCCTTCCCTCCAGACACACAGCCTCCTGCCTTCTCCTTCCTCACTTCCCCTTCCCTCCGTCTCTGTGGGTTTTTCTCCATGCTCGGTCCCTTGTCTGTACCCCCAGCCCATGCACTGTATTAAGCAAGTCTCTGCCTCTCTTGTTTATGGGCTCTGTGCTGGGATGGCAGAGGCAGCGCTATTGTTGTGTTCTCTGCTGGGTCTGTTTGGATCAGACTCTAAAATCAAGTTCCCCCTTTGCTAGCAGTATCCCTCGGCCTGCTCGCAAGGGCTTCTGGCTAAACACTGAAGCCAGGTGCTAGGGCAGAGGCAGCTGCCCATTCTGATCCTCTGTCCATTCACGTCTCCGGGTGGAGTTCCTCTGGGCGGCGTCCACTGGCTCCCTTGATGCCTTCGAGGAGCAGTGGGCGCTGTCCGGGGTTCTCTGCTCGGTGTCCCCGTCAGGCTCCCTTCTTATGACCCTTTGACCGCACTCCTGTCCCTGTTCTTTTATTAGTTGTCCCCCAGAATCAGTTGGGTTTTTGAGGTCCAGTAGATCCTCCCCTGAGGCTGGGGTGGATCCGTTAGCCCGCCCAGTTCCCAGAAACCCAATAGGTACCTTCAATGGCAGGAGCTGTGTGTGGTCCCTCGCCCCCCCCTTTGGATTACGGGGTGTGTCTCGGTGTATATCGGGGGGGGTCCTGTCAGGGGTCGGGGAGTCGTTGGATAAGCATGGGAGTCCTGGGGGTCTGTCGGGGTGTGGATAAGGGTCGGGGCAGTCAGGGGACAGGTAGGAGGGCCCTAGGGGGACAGTTAGGGTGGGGGGATCTCAGGAGGGGGCAGTCAGGGAACAAGGAGTGGGGAGTGTTGGGGTTCTGAGGGGGCAGGAAGTGGGAGGGAGTGGATGTAATTAGTCATTTGATATGTCGGGTGGCGCCTTTTTTTGTGTGTTCGCTCCCCTTGATGTTAGAACCTGGCTATGCCACTAAGGGGCGTCAGAATCGGGCCCATCCCCCACGGGCCCCAGCTCTGCTCTTGCCCCTGGACTCGGAGCGCAGCCCATGGGGATCCCAGCTCTACCGGGGGCCGGAGCCCGCCGGCAGCCATGGTGGAGCGACACCGGAGTCGCTCCCCCAGATTTACACCCGGGGAACCGAGCTCAGCAACGCGCGCGGGGAGCAGCAGCCCGGGCCGAGCACATGGTGCAGCCGGGCGGCGGGGCCGGGGTCGGGGGCTCACCGAGGGGCAGCAGGCAGCGAGCCGGGTCCATGCTGCGGGGCGAGGGAGTCCAGCGAGCGGCGTGCACCGAGCTGCAGCCAGAGGGCAGCGCCCCCGAGCCAGGGCCGGCTCCATGGGGGGTGGGGGGCCCCGCCCAGGAAGGCTGGGGCCGGAACCTGGGGGGAGGAGAGCGGGATCGGGGGAGGGAAGGGCCGTGTGCGGGGAGATGGGAGGCGGAGACCTCAGGGGAGGGAGAGCCGTGGGGGTGTGAGAAAAGGGGCCCAGCTGACAGGCAGGTGCGGGCAATATTTTAACCAGGGGCTCCCACTAAATGACAGACTCTGGTCTGGCTGAGCCCCCATTCCAGGGGGGTTCACGGGGGCGGGGCATGGATTCGGTTGGGATGGCGCAGGGGGCTGGATGGGGGGGTGTTTGGATATGGAGGGGGAGTGGTGTGGGGCTGAAGGGGGGAGGGGAAGGCGGGGTGGGGTGAGTGAGTGGATGGAGGGGTGAGTGGCGGATTGAGGGAGGTTGGCTGGGAGGGAGGGGTCCGGTGTATATGGGGATATCTGCATTGGAGACCAACGTGCTGGGCTCCCATCCACTCTGACACACACAGACACTGCTCTAAACTCCCCAGGCCCAGGGCTCCTTCTTTGGACCAGAGACACCCCTACCCCTGGACGCTTCCCCTGAGATGGCCCCAGGAATGACCCAGCAGGGCCGTACCAGCCCGGCCCCCAGTCTCCACCCCATGCTGCCTCTGCTCCTGTCTGTGCTGCCCCCCCCTACACCCCTGTTGTCCCCCCTCGTGCCTCCTGGAACGCAGCCCCAGCACGGTGCAGAGCCCAGATTAGCAGGGCCGGGCAGCCGGGGGCTGCTTTTCCCCTTGGAGCCCAACAGCTGAAGAGCTGCTGACATTCCAGCCCAGCTGGGGCCAGATCCAAGTCCTGGGGCAGATCTGTGCTTGGCTGGGAGCTCACAACCTGCACTCACCCCCACCATTACCTGTAAATCCCTTCAGCCTTGTGTTGTTAACCGGGGGAACTCCCTGCCACAGGAGAGTGGGGGAAGGCAAGAGCTTCCCAGGGTTTGGAAAGGGCTGCGATATTGATACGGGGCAATGGGGCCGTCCAGTGTGATGCTCTTTGTGAGGAGAGAGAGATGGTAAAGAAGTGACCAGAACCCACGAGTCCTGATGCCAAGTCCCCCTGCTCTAACCACTAGACCAGGGGTGGGCAAACTTTTTGGCCCGAGGGCCACATTGGGGTGTGAAACTGTATGGAGGGCCAGGTAGGGAAGGCCGTGCCTCCCCAAACAGCCTGGCCCCCATCCCCTATCCACCCCCTCCCACTTCCTGCCCCCTGACTGCCCCCCTCAGAACTCCAGACCTATCCAACACCCCCTGCCCCTTGTCCTCTGACTGCCCCCTCCCAGGACCCTGCCCCTAACCGCTCCCCCGGGACCCCACCCCCTATCCAACCCTGCCTGTTCCCTGTCCTCTGACTGCCCCAACCCCTATCCACAGCCCCACCCCCTGACAGGCCCCCCAGGACTCCACCCCCTATCAACCCTCCACTGTTCCCCATCCCCTGTCTCCTCCACCCTGAACCTCCGCCCCCTGTGCTCTGACTGCCCCCTGGAATGTCATGCCCCTTATACAACCACCATCCCCGCTTCCCGTCCCCTTACCATGCGCTCAGTGCAGCAGAAACTCACAGCCCTGCTGCCCAGCCAGAGCCCCTGCTTGGTGGCGTGGCTGCAGGGGAAGGGGGACAGCAGGGAGGGGCCGGGGGCTAGCCTCCCTGGGCAGGAGCTCAGGGGCCGGGCAGGAGGGTCCCGCAGGCTGGATGTGGCCCACGGGCTGTTGTTTGCCCACCTCTGCACTAGACCCCACTTCCCTCCTCCAGCTGAGACTAGAACCCAGGAGTCCTGACCCCCAGTCTGCTCTCACCCCACAGGATGCCTCCTGCTTGGCAGGGTCGTGCCCTGTGGGATGGGGGGCAGTTCAGGTCAGACTGCTGGGGCCCCATGGCTGGAGCCCGGGGGATTGTGTCACTGCGGGGATATCCTGGCCACCTCTTGGGCAGGCACTAGAGACCTCATGGAAACATTGCCCCAGCAGAAACAGGAACCGGCGGGTGAGATCAGCTGGCGGGATGGGGGTGGGGGGAATGTCCAGCTGTGGGTCGCCGGGCTGGGATAGCAGGGGCCTGTGAGTCAGGACTGAGGGGCATCAGCAAAGTTGGGGGACAGGGCTGGAATAGCGGGGGGCTGCGGGTCACAGTCCCCCGCCCTAAAATACTCTGTAGTGCTGGGCAGCTCTGACACAATCCAACCCCCCTTTGGACCCCCCATCAATACACCCCAACCCCTTGTACCCCCCAAGTGTATTCTGACCCCCCCACCAACACCTCAAATACACCCCATCTCCTGTGCCCCCTCAGCCCTCTCCCCACGGTATTGGGGGTCAGGCCCCAGCAGCAGGGCTCTCCCCAGTGTGAGGTTAGAGGCCGGGTGCCCGGGGCCCCGTCCAGTCGGGGGCAGGTTTCCTGATTGCGATTGTCATTCTGTGGAGTTCCTCAACCCCCTCCTGCCCCAGTCGGCCCCGGGGCTTTTCCATGGGCAGTTTCATGCCAAGGGGATCAGTTTCCCCCCGGCTGGCCTGGATTCCGGGGGGTGGGAATTGGCGCTGACCCTGCTGCTCCGGAACCAGGCAATCGAACCACAAACCAGCCCGGCCCCAGGGGTTCATGCTTCACTGGAGCGAGAGAGGCCGAGAGCAATGAGAGACGAGCGCCAAACGCTGCGGCTAGGCCCACGGGCCCGATCCTGAGATGGGCCCCAAGTGACTAGAGAGGAGAGAGGACGTGACCAGGGCATTGGGGGCAGCACCCCAGCAGCACAGCGCCCCCTGGTGCCAGGCTGGGGTGTGTTTGTGGACGGGGAACAGCCAGGGTGAAAGCGCCGACAAACCAGGGCCCCTCCTCACTCATGGGCTCCTGCTGTTGTTCTGGGGGAAGTGGTTGCCCTGAGCCGGCTGCAGTGCAGGCACTCGGACACCCTGGCGCTGGCGCTGGGTGACGCCTCTATTATGCTGGAGCGTGGGCCGGCTCCTTCCTCTGGCATCCATGCTCAGCCCATGTCTGTGCTGCATGGGCAGCTCCTGCCCAGGAGCTGGGGGGGGGGGGGGGGCGGGAAACAGGGCATCCCACAAATGGGCTGGGGGGACGCAGTCTTGGGAAATCAGAGCCATAGATTGGATCTAGCTACCCGCACAGAGCAGGGTCTAATGTTGTCCAGCATCTTCTACGTTTCTGGTGCAAATGACAGACCAGAAATAAGATGCAAATTTTTAACAGTGTGGGGGACGAAGCTTTGGAACAACTTACCAAGGGCCATGGTGTATTCTCTCTCGCTGGCTATTTTTAGATCTAGCAGATCTGCTCCAGTTCCCACAGGAATTAAGCCGGGGATGTCCTAGGGCCTGCGTTAACCAGGCGGTCGGATGGGATGGTCACACTGGTCCCATCTGGCTTTAGAACGTACGAATGGTGTTAGGTGCTGTACAAACCCGCACCCAGAAATCCAGCCGCCCATCAGCTGTAGATGAAAGAAAGGTGGAGGTTTGTGTCTCCTCGGTGCTGCATGTGGTCGTCACACCTCAGCCCCTCAGAGAATCACCAGCGCAGCTTGCAAACCAGGCGATCCTCTAAAATCACACCCACTGGGCTCTGTTCATTTGCCATCTGCCTCCCAGTCAGTTTCCAGCCCAAACTGGGTCCTGCACAAAGCATCATGGGGGGGAGGTGCCGCACTTATCCCACTGGTCAGAGCCTTTTCCAGGATGTGGGAGACTCAGGTTCTAATCTCCACTGTGCCAGATGCAGCACAGGGCTCCCAAACAAGCACCTTATGGGATATTCAGAGCTGGGGTGTTCTCACCTGCTCCCCTTGGAGCTGCTCTGCTCTGTAGAAATACTTAAATCCACATTGGAGGAGGGGGACTGGACCTGAGCTAGCAAGTAATTCTCAATCGCAGCCCAGAGTTTCCCAGAATGCACTGGGACAAACTCCAGCAGCCAGGATGAGGCAGGTGGGAAAGGATGTTGTGTGGACACCAGCCTGCGTGTTGTTAGTGGGTCAGCTGAGAGAGTCACAGCCAGGGCACAAGGGCTGGACACAAACGAGTCTCCTGCAGAGCAATGGGCTTAGGCAGTTTCAGTGTATTGTGCTTGCACATCTATAGTTGCACAGTGCTCTTGGAGCCTAGTGTGGTTGCACTGGTAGCATATTGTGTTTGCAGACTAGTACTTTCAGTGTGGTGTGCTTGCACTGCTGTCATTATACTTGTGAGCTTGCCAGGTTGTTGTACAACTGCACTTTCAGCATAAAGGTGCTTGCAGTTGCACCGTTGCATTTGTAGCGTATGGTGCTCGCATGGTTGCGCTTGTAGTATAGTGCACTTCACAGCTGTGCAATTTTCCTTGCAGTGTTGTTGTGCACAGTGGTAGTTGCACAGATGCACTTGGAGCATTGCGTGCTTGTACGGGTTTAGCTGCACCATTGTCCCATTGCACTTCCAGCATTGTGCTAGACCTTGACAGTTGTCCAGCTGTACTTGCAGCAGATTGTGTTTGCACAGCTGTAGCTACGGCAGCTTACACGGTTGTCGTCACACAATTGCATTTGTGGCATCGTGTGTTTATACAGTTGTACTTAACCTAGAAGTACAACCTGTTCCTCAAACCCACATACCCCCGCAGTGGGCCAGGCTAGTTCCTCTTTCTTATAGAGCCAATGGGTGCCGCGGTGGGGGGAGGTGGGGCAGGCTGGAAATAGCAGCATTGATAAGGCTGGCACCGGCTGAGGAAGTTGCACCCAGAGCGAGAGAGCAACACAGAGGGAGCGAGGGAGCGAGAGCCTGACACCATCAGCCTGAACCATGTTGGTGCCTCCATGGGGCGTGTAACAGCCAGGGCTAATGGGAAATAATCACCAAGGATTGATACTAATCAGATATTATACGTCACCAAGCAAACAGCTCCCCCTAGAGGCCAGGTGGGTCAGGCTCTCTCTGCTCTCGGTGGGAGCTGATCACTAACAGCGCCAGATCAAGTGAGACAAACCCCAAAATCAGGAGCTCGGTCCCCAAATTGGGAGATTTTACTAAAAAAAAGATGAGATTGTGGTGTGGGGGTTTGTCTGTTGCTATGAATGAAATAACTTGCAGTGGATGCGTGAAGAGGGGAAGCTCAGGTAGGAGTAGGGAGGTTATTTTACTCTGTATCTGGCACTGGTCTGAGTGCCGCTTAACTAGTGTCCAGTTCTGGTGTCCCCACTTCCAGACAGATGCTGATAAATTGGAGAGAGGCCAGAAGGCCCGTGAGGATTCGCAAACCTGCCCTGTAGGACAGACTCCAGGAGCTCAATTGGATTAGCAGAGAGACAGGGAAAGGGTGACTTGGTCAGTCTGTGGCAGGGGTTCTCAGACCTTTGTACTGGTGACCCCTTTCCTATACCAAGCTTCTGAATGTGACCCCCCCTTATAAATTACAAACACATTTTTATATATTTAACACCATTATAAATGCTGGGGGCAAAGTGGGGTTTTGGGTGGAGGCTGATAGCATGTGACCCCCCCCCCATGTAATAATCTTGTGACCCCTTGAGGGGTCCTGACCCCAGTTTGAGAATCCCTGGTCTATGGGGACTTTGATAATGGGCTCTCCAATCTAGCAGCCTGTCATAGGTTTCACCCCTACTCTGAACTTTAGGGTACAGATCTGGGGACCTGCATGAACACCTCTAAGCTTAACTACCAGCTTAGATCTGGTCTCGCTGCCACCATCCAGATTTCTGAGTTATCTGGAAAACTCTCTCCCCCCAAAAAACCTTCCCCTCCCTGGGTAGCCTTGAGAGACTCCTCCACCAATTCCCTGGTGAGTCCAGATCCAATTCCCTTGGATCTAAAAAACAGGGAAAAATCAATCAGGTTCTTAAAAAGAAGGCTTTTAATTAAAGAAAAGAAAGGTAAAAAAAAACCTCTGGGAGATAGCATACAGCTGATTTCACAGACAACAGATTTAAAACACAGGATGTTCCCCTGGGCAAAAACCTTAATACACACAAGAATTCCCAATTTGATAATTCCCCTAATTGCAGAAAGACAAGTTACAAAAGAAAATAAACATGAACCTATTTATTCATTTCTAAAACCTGATAAGAGGCTGGTTCCTTGATCTTTTCCACGCCTGAAACTGAAACTGCCTCTAAACAAAGGAAACTTCCCTCCTTCCTTTTGAAATATCTTGTTCCCCCACTGGTTCCTCTGGTCAGGTGTCAGCTAGACTAGGTGAACTTCTTAACCCTTTGCAGGTAAGAGAGGCATTAACCCTCTTAAGACCGTCACACTGGAAATGGGCAGGGAGGGTAAATTAACCCCGGAACAGCTTCCCCGGGGGTGTGGTGGATTCTCAGCCCTGGCCCTTTCCAAATGGAGCCGGGACGTTCTGCTCTCAATGGAGCAGGAGTTAATCCAGGGAGGGCGGGGGCCTGTTCCGCAGCTGGTTGAACTCAGAGGATCACGGTGGGCCCAGCTGCCCTTAGAATGTGTCATCTAGAGCAGGGCTAGGCAACCTATGGCACGTGTGCTGAAGACGGCGCGCGAGTTGATTTTCAGTGGCACTCACACTGCCTGGGTCCTGGCCACCGGTCTGCATTTTATTTAATTTTAAATGAAGCTTCTTAAACATTTTAAAAACCTTATTTACCTTACATACAACAATAGTTTAGTTATATATTATAGACTTATAGAAAGAGACCTTCTAAGAACGTTACAATGTATTACTGGCGCGCAAAACCTTAAATTAGAGTGAATAAATGAAGACTCGGCACAGCACTTCTGAAAGGTTGCCGACCCCTGACCTAGAGGGTTAGAGCAGCGGGGGCTGGGACTCAGGACTCCTGGGTTCTCTCCAGCCACCTCACACGTGGCTCCTCGAAGCAGCTGTTTTTGTCACAAAACTTAATATTTTAATAACTTTAAAAAGATCATTTAAAAAAGAACAGTGCCACCAGTGAGATACAGACAGCCGAGCCCTGGGGGCTACCGCAGGCTGGGGCCGCTTGCCTCCTTCAGCTCAGGCCGTGTTGTACCGTCATCAAAGCCAAGGGCGGTGGCTGATGCTGCAGTCCCTGAGGGGAGGGCAGGGTCCTCTGGGGGGTGGATTAATCTCCACTGCCCACGCTCAGCCCGGCCCAGCATCGCACCGCAGGCGGGGCCAGGGACCCGTTCGTACCGAAGGGAAAGGCGCCCCCTGTGGCCAGAGTACGTCGTGTCGGAGCTGAGCGGCTGCCCTGCTGCCCGTCGCTATTGCTGGTGATGCTGGCAGCGCGCAGGCCTGGGGCTGGTGAGTGCCCAGCGGGTGGGGGCAGCTGGGCAGCGTAACGGTTCCACTGGGCAACGTTGAAGCATCTGCATGCGGCGAGTCCAGGTGCAAGGTGGGTCTCTGCTCACGGGCAGGGCCAGGCCGGGGGCAGTGGGCCGGGTTTTCTCATGTGCAAAGCTGCGGTGTCCAGAAATGGGCTGAGTGCAAGAGATCTACAACCCTGAGTCCTGCGACAGCTGGAGCCCCTGATGGAAGGGGGGGGAGGGTTAGAGCAGGAGTCAACCCTCCACTGTCCCCTCCCCCCAGGCTGCCTCATGGGGAGTCATAATGACAAATGGGGTCCTGGCTCTCAGCCCCACTCAGAGCAGGGGCAGACCCAGGGGTCCTGGCTCCTAGATCCCCCACCCCCTTCCAGAGCTGGGGACAGACCCCAGGGCTCCCAGCCCCTCTCTCTGGCTTTTCATTCCTTTTCAGCCCAGCTCTGCCTCATTTCTCTTCTTAACCTCCCCCCAACACAGGCAGGAGGCAGTGAGCACTTGCTGGGTGGGGTTTGGCCATGGGGGCTGCAGGGCAGAAGGCTCCTGCGCTGTTGTGGAGCTCGGCACGGCCCGCCCCCACCCCCTTACCCGCGTGGAGGTCGAGCTGGAGAACTCGGAGGACTTGGCCGGTCCTTTGAGGCCGCCGCAGCTCAGCCACCTGCGGTACTCGTCCCTCACCTGGCAGGAGAGAGGAGAGGGCTGGTCACCCCACGGCGCAGGGGAGCTCGCGGGGGTGGGGCCTCAGCTGTAGGGAGACAAGGGCCCAGAACTGGCCGGGCAAGGGGGGAGCTCTCAGCTACGCCAGCCCCAGCCCCTCCCAGCAGAGGGCACTGGGGGGCGCTCCCAATGGGGGCGCTGTGGGGCAGGAGCACTGGCTGGTGGGGGGTGTGACGAAGTGGGAATGTTCTTAATGTTTTCTCTGAATAGTGTGTGGGTGCCTCAGTTTCCCCTATGCATTTCTCAAGTCTCTAGGTGGTGGATGCAGAGCCCGAGAGGGCCAGTGTGATGGTGTCTGCACAGAGAATGGCCGACACCCTGTCTCCTGGCAACTGATGGCCTGAGCCCTCCCCTGCAAAGTGCCAACTGAAGGTGTTGGAGAACAGAGATCAGGTGACCTCCTGGCCCGGAAAGAGACAAAGGCCAGAGGAGGGGCTGGGGAGTTTCAGTTTGGAGCTGGCTGGGGAAACGGGGGGAGCCCCAGGGCTGGGGTCTAAAATCCCTGCCCCCCAAGATGGACCTGACTGAGGGGTCCTGTTCTCTGTACCTACAAGCTCTGTGTTGGCCTGCGACCCTGTCAGCTAATCAACCGTCTGTTTTACTGGGTGGCTGAGAGTCACGTTGAATCACAAGAAGTGGGGGGTGCGGGGCTCTGACTCCCCCACAATCTGTGACGGGGGAGCTGCCAGTGAGGGGGCTGTGGGGCAGGGGTTGAGCACTGGCTGTGGGGGTGCCTGGGGGGGTTGAGTGCCGGCTGTGCGGGTGCCCGGTGGGGGAGCTGGGGGGCGGAGGCTGAGCGCCATCTGGGGGCGGGGGTTGAGCACCGGCTGTGGGGGGCACGGGGAGGGGGATGGGGGATGGGGGTTGAGCACTGGCTGGGGCGGGGACTGGCCTGTTTCTTGAGCAGACAGTGCAGCAGGAAGATGAAGAGCCCCTGCAGGCTGTTGAGGACGGTGAAGATGTAGGAGGCGACCAGGAGAGAGGAGAGGGCTGGTCACCCCACGGCGCAGGGGAGCTCGTGGGGGTGGGGCCTCAGCTGTAGGGAGACAAGGGCCCAGAACTGGGCGCGCGGGGGTGGGGGGGAGCTCTCAGCTACGCCAGCCCCAGCCCCTCCCAGCAGAGGGCACTGGGGGCAGCCCCCAGTGGCAGGGCGGTGGGGCAGGGGTTGAGTGCCGGCTGTGGAAGGAGCCTCAGGGGGGCCTATGTGAAGCAGAGGTGTGGGGTGGGGGCTGAGCGCTGGCTGTAGGGGTGCCGGGGGGGGCAGGCGCTGTGGGGTGAGGGCTGAGCGCTGGCTGGGGGGAGCCTGGGGTGTGTGGCTTGGGGATGGTGCTGTGGGGCAGAGGTTGAGCACTGGCTGTGGAAGGAGCCCCGGGGAGGCTATGTGGAGCAGGGGGTGAGCGCTGGCTGTAGGGGTGCCTGGGGGGTGCTATGGGGTGGGGGTTAAGCGCTGGCTGTGGGGGTGTGCCCAGGGGAGGGGAGATGCTGTGGGGCAGGGGGTTGAGCGCTGGCAGTGGGGGTGCCCGGAGGGGGGTGGGGCACTGTGGGGTGGGCATTGAGCACCAGCTGTGGGGGCGCTCTGGGGCAGGGTTGAGCGCTGGCTGTGGGGACACCAGCGGCGGGGGGGGGGGGGCTGTGGGGCAGGAGTTGAGCCCTGGCTGTGAAAGGAGCCCTGGAGGGGCAATGTGGAGCAGGGGATGAGTGTCGGCTGTGGAGGTGTCAGGGGGGTGCTCTGGGGCGGGGGTTGAGCGCTGGCTGTGGGGACACCGGGGGGGGGGGGCTGGGGGTTGAGTGCCGGCTGTGGGGGTGCCCGGGGGGGGTGCAGGCTGAGCGCCATCTGGGGGCGGGGTTTGAGCACCGGCTGGGGGGGGACTGGCCTGTTTCTTGAGCAGACAGTGCAGCAGGAAGATGAAGAGCCCCTGCAGGCTGTTGAGGATGGTGAAGATGTAGGAGGCGACCAGGCTGCGCTGGTTGAACTGGAACATGCCGAAGATCCAGGTGGTGCCCAGGACGCAGAGCTGGGCGATGGCCGTGATGGTGAGCACCCTGCGGGGGAGGGGAACCAGTCACATGGCCCCGCCCCTCCACCAGGGCCCACCTCCCCTCCCCCCCTTGGGGCCCCGCCCTTCAGCCTCAGCTCCTGTCCCCCTGGGACCCCACCCCTCAGTCACAGCCCATCTCCCCTCCCTCCTCAGGGCCCCACGGTCCACCCCTTGAGGGGTTGCCCCACCTCCCCTTCTCTCCTAGGGCCCCGCCCCTCGAGTCTGACTGCCCCCCATGTGACTGACATCTCCTGTACACAGCCCCCCCTCCCCAGACTCTGCCCCCCAGCCAGTCGTCGGTGGGGTAAAATGTCACTCATATGTGGCCCCCTCCCCCCGGTCTCCCCCTCCCCCCACACATGGGGGGGTGACATCTCACTACTGTTATGCCCCCCCCAGCTCCCCCTCCCCCGATGGGGGGCAGCTGGGCAGTGCCAGGGTCTCTGCTGCCCGGGGGCCGCGCCCGCTACCTGAGCTTCTTCAGCTGGCTCATGTCGGGGTTGATGTCAGCGAATTTCAGCGACAGCTTCCAGACGGTGACCACGAAGATCACGGCGTTGACCTGCCGGGGGCAGGGGAGAGGCGGGTTGGGAGGGGGGCAGCTGTGTCCCGGGGGTGGGGGCTATGGGATCTGCCAGCTGTGCAGCCCCTGGGGCAGCCCCTGGCCTGGGCCAGGGGCGCCCCACTCCCCATAGTGACACTGCTCTAACCCTGGGGACTGGGGACTTGGCGGGGGCGGGGGGGGGAAGCGAGGGGCCCAGCTGCCCTGGAGCGGGGGCTGGGTGACAGGGGAAAGAAGTGAGGGCAGCAGGGGGCCAGGCCCTCAGGGGCCAGCCAGGGGGCCAGGCACTGGCAGGGGGCTGGGCTGGGGGAGGGGATTTACCAAGATGATGATGCAGACGGGCCCCAGGAAGCTCCAAATGAATTGCTTCTCCAGCGAGAGCCAGCAGCTGTGGGGGGGAGGGGCAGACACGGGTCTGTCACTCACCTGCCAGCAGGGGGCGCTGCAGGGTGGGGTCTGTCCCCCCCCACTGGCAGAGTGGGGGATGGAGACTTGCCAGCCTCCCCTCCCCCAGTCCCATGGTGCCCGGGAGCTTCCCTGTGTTGTTCAAGTGTCCTGGGCTGGAGCCCTGGCCCAAGCAGCAGGAAGGTGCCCCCCTCCCTCACGCTGGCCTCACCCACCCCATGGGGTCCCACCCTCCCCTCCCCTGGTGGGCCCGGATGGCAGCGGCCGCCCGGCTGAGCCGCTCCTGCCCCCGTGTGCTGCCTGGGCACGGTGCCCTGTTCCCCTCAAGCCCCTGGCCGCGAGCACTGGGCCCCCCCCCGGGCCGGTGACTCACTGGCGCGCCGTGCCGTAGCCCTGGCTGTAGGTGGCGGCCGAGACGCCCACGATGAGGGCCGGCACGCCGTAGCCCAGCAGGAACATGTAGCGGCGCCTGAGGCCGTGGGGGGTGAAGACCTGAACCACCAGCAGGTAGAGCTCGGCGCCCTCCAGGCACATCCAGCAGAAGGCGGCCAGGAAGAAATAGTGCAGGAGCCCGGCCACCACGCCGCACACCACCTGCAGCCAACGGGACGTGGGACGTCAGGGCCGGGCTCCCGGCTCCTCCAGCCCCAGCCCCCGGCAGCAGGAGGCGCAGTGGGGAGCGGGGCAGGAGCACTGGCTGTGGGGGAGCTCCTGGGTACTTCAGCCCCAGACCCTGGGGGGCACTATGAGAAGCAAGGCAGGACCACTGGCTGTGGGGTAGCTCCTGGTTCTCCAGCCCCAGCCTGTGCCAGCAGGGGGCACAGTGGGGAGCAGAGCCCGAGGCTGGCTGGGAGTGGGAGCTCCCAGGAGGGGGCGCTGTGGGGATCAGCCCTGAGGCTGGCTGGGGGAGGAGCTGCCAGCAGGGGGCGCTCTGCGGAGGAGGACCTGAGGCTGGTGGGGGGAGTGGGGCCCGAAGCTGGCGGGGGGGGCACTGCGGGGAGCAGGGCCTGAGGCTGGCGGTGGGGGGGGTGGACCTTGTTGCCGGTGCTGGAGGTGCCGGTGAGGAAGACGGTGTAGGCGATGAAGAGCGCCAGGCAGAGGTGCAGGTGGATGGTGGTGCGGGGGCCCTTGAGGGCGCGGCAGAAGAGGAAGGTGACGATGGCCAGCAGCAGGCACAGCAGCGAGATCACCAGCCCCACCTTGGTGATGACGTCCAGGGTCCAGTCCTGTGCCGGGGGTGGGTGGGGTGAGGGGGTTAGTCAGGGTCCCCCCCCCAAGGCAGCAGCCAGGCCGGGCTTTAGGGGACAGCCGGATTAGCCTGTCGGCCTCGCTCTGCGCCGCGGCTGGGAGCGCCCCCTAGTGGCGACACCGGACAGCCTGCGGGAACCAGAGTCTGGCTGGGTCCAGCCGCCCAGATGGATTTGATGCTGCCCAGCCTGCCCCCCCCCCGAGGGGCTGACCCACAGCCCCAGGGCCATGGGAAGCCGAGAGGGCTCTAGGGTCTCCACCCACCAAGGGGGAGTCCCTGGCACCGATCCCTGCAGGACGGGGGCGCCAGAAAGTGCCAGGGGCCGGGGTCATTCCCCTGTAGCAGAGAGCAGAGCGCCCCCGGCTGGCGGGAGGAAGCCCCTGCCCGGGAGGGAGCTGCTTTTAGACCAGACGGATGCGCTTGTGGCTAAGGTGCTGCAGCTCAGGACTCCTGGGTTCTACCAGCTCTGGGAGGGGAGCGGGATCTAGGGGTCAGAGGAGGGGGCTGGGGGCAGGACTCCTGGGTTCATTTTCCAGCTCTGATGTCACCTCCCTGTGTCTCCTTGAGTGAGGCATTTAACCCCTCCCTGCCTCTGTGCGATGGGGATGGGGATGGGGATGGCTCCCTGCCCTGCAATGCAATAGGGTGAGCCCCCTGCCCCTTCTGCCCCACAGCTTCCCGGCCAGGCGCATCGGTCGCTGCTACATGGGGAGTCCCCCTGAGCCCTAGGGGAGGGGGGAGGCTGCTTGTGCCCCTGATCAGATCCAGGGCCCTGCCCCGGTGGGAAATGGCTTTACTTTGGGGGGAATCTGGAGTGACTCCTGCTCCGCTGGGGAGGATCGAGGGGATGAGCAGAACCAGCCCAGCCCCGAGGCCCCAGCGAGGGCCGCGCCTACCTCCAGCTCGTAGAAGGCCATGAGCACGGCGAAGCTGGTCAGGTGGTTGCACTGGCAGCGGGTGATGGTGGCGTTCAACTTCTGCAGGGTGCAGCCGTCGGTGGCCCAGCGCCTGCTGCCAGGCTCCCAGTAGGCACAGAGGAGGCGCAGGTCAGTCTTGTTCTCCTGGGGACAGAGAGACGCTTGGTGCATGGGGAGCAGGAGAGGGGTGGAGGGCTGGCTGGGGCCACATGGGGGGCAGGACTCCCCAGGGCCCAAGAGGGCAGGTCGGGGGGGTACGAGGGGCTGGGCTGGGGGCACAGAGCATCAGTTTGTCCCTGGGTGAGAGGTGGATTCGCCTGCTGCCTGGGGTAGAGGGTGTTACTAGAGATGGCCCCAGCTCTGCCCCCCAGTGCCCCAGGCTCTCCTCCCCCCATGCCCAGCCCAGGGGCTCACCGGCACCGGGTGGCTGAAGCGGATACTGACAGAGAGGCCGAGTGCCTGGGGGTTCGGGTCACTGATGAAGGCCGACACCACTGGAGACAGCACACGGTAGCTGGGCCGCCCCGGCTCCTGCGCCCACTTCCCCGTCCGGCCGATCTCGTCCCACTCGGGCGCTTCCACCCGCCCAGCACCGTCCAGGATGGAGCTCATCCCCTGGTATGTCAGCAGCCCGGCCAGCGTGAAGCCTGCGAGAGACAGAGGAGACGGATGAAATGGGGGCAGGAGGGTCCCTGGGGCAGGCAGGTGCCAGGGGGCGCTGTGCTGCTGGGGGTGCTACCCCCAATGCCCTGACCATGCCCTGTCCCCCTACACACCCCAGCCTGGCACCAGGGGGCGCTGTGCTGCTGCTCCCAATGCCCTGGCCGTGCCCATCGCTATGCACACCCCAGCACAGGGGATGACCACATACCTTCGTTTTTCTGCCCTGGGGCTCTGGCCCACTTTAATTCCATCTGCGTCTTGCTCTGCTGCAGCGTCACGATCTCCTGGCTCTGGTTCCCAGCCTGCCTGACCGCCAGCCCCAGCTCTGCAACCACAATGCCAGCCAGGGCTCACACCAGAGAACAGGGAGAGGACGCCTTAGCTAGGCAAGGTGCTTTCCTGGCTGTGGGGGGAGCTCCCAGCTACTCCAGTCCCAGCCTCTCCCAGCAGGGGGCGCTGTGGGGAGCACTGGCTGGGGGGGAAGCTGCTGTCTCCCAGCAGAGGGCACTGTGGGGAGTGGGGTGGGAGCACTGGCTGTCGGGGGGGAGCTCCCATCTCCCAGCAGGGGGCGCTGTGGGGAGTGGGGTGGGAGTGTAGTCTGTGGGTATGAAAGCCCAACTGGGGCCGCGTGGCCAGGTGCTGACCTGTGCCGTTGGGGGATGTGATGCTGATCCTATCACGCAGAGTCAGGGCCAGCGTTCCCAGCAGCTTCTCCACTAGGGCCATCAGCTCCGTCGCGATCCGGTGTCTCCACTCCACGCTCTCGCTCTGCTGCCCAACCAGATTTATCTGCTTCTCCAGAATGGCCAAGGAGCCCTGGCCAAGCAAACGTGGGGGGTGTTGGTGTCACAGTGTCTGAGCCCCTGCCGCGCCCCCCATTCCCAGATTGCTAGTCCTCCACTGCCTTCCCACAATCCCCCTGAAAGGAAAGACAAGTTCTCCTGCCATTGACATCGCTGCCTGGGAGGTCAGACTAGATGATCACAATGGTGCCGTCTAGCCTAGGAACCTAGGAGAGCCAGCTTCTTGGGCACAGAGCCCACTGGGGAGGCAGGCATGGGAATTTCAGGGCAGTGCTGCTGTTTATTTATCTCCTGTTCCAGGCGCTGCATCCCTATAGATCACCCTGAGACTAGATCCGAGTAGGAGCAACAATTCCTCCCCGTAACGAGAACAAACCCAGCAAGGCCCCAAACTTTGGCTTGGCACCTGCAGCTTTCCCTCAGCGTTCTGAGAGTTCATCTGCTTCAGCTCTTTCAGCGCGGCCTTGCAGAGACTTCCCCCCTGTGTCTGGAAGCTGCCTAGGAGGTTCTGCAAAACAAGGCCCAGGCCTGGCTCAGGAAAAGAGATCGCAGTCCACATCCCCCTGTCCCGAGAGGATCCCTCGGCTCAGAAGCCAGATGCCAGAGGGAGCGTGGGCAATGCCCCGTCTGGCCCTTAGGGGGTGCACGGCATTTGCAAGGTGTCATGGAGTATGGAGGAGTCAGGGCCCTGCACCCCCCACTTCCTGTGATTCACCGTGACTCTCAGCCAGCCAGTACAAGGGAAGGTTTATTAGACGACAGGAACAGTCCCAAGCAGGGCTTGTAGGTACAACCAGGACCCCTCAGCCAGGTCCCTCTGGGGGACAAGGAGCTTAGACCCCAGACTCGGGGTTCCCTGCATCTTCCCAGGCAGCCCAAAACTGGAAACCCCTCCAGCCGACTCACTCCCCCCCCCCACCCCAGCTCCTCCTCTCTCTTTGTCCAGTTTCCTGGGCAAAGGTGTCACCTGGCCCCACCCTCCTCCTGGCTCAGGTTACAGGCTCAGGGACCCTCTCACCTAAAGTCACCCCCTGCTCTCCCATCCCCCATGAGACAGCCCCAGTAACACTAGACGGATAGTGTTACTATCCCTGGGGGACGGCGGTTGCAAGCTGAAGCGTGTTGCCGCAGCCTGATGCTGCTGATCCTGGATGGTGAGAATCAACCCGGGGGCAAAGGCCTGGGCCGTGGCTGGACTGCAGGGGCTCCAGGGACTGGCCACTGGCTCTTTGCCCAGGGACGAGTTTAGCCCCAGAATCCTCATTGGGCGAGATCAGTGAAAAGCAACGTGGCACATAAAGGGGAATCGGGGTCTATCCCCCCCCCCCCCCGGTGTCTGTGCCCCACTCACCTTGGCTTCGGCAGAGTTGTCATCATCCAGCAGCGGGGGGCAGGTGAGCTCTGGGGATGGAAAGGGAGGAGGAGTGAGAGATGGGCGGGGGGGAATGCAGGGTCTGGCTGGGTAGGTGCATGCACCAGAGCCAGGCACAGAGAGCAGGACTCATTCCCTCCAGCAGGGGGCAGCAGCAGCCTCCCCTCATTCCCCGCAGCAGGGGGAGCAGTGACCCCCCCACACACACACACTCAGCCCCACACATGTGCGCAGCCCCTTCTCCCCATCCTCTGCCCACAACCTGGTCTCTGTGAAAGGAACCGTCCCCCCTCCCTGTCCTAGGGGGACTGAGCCGCAGTGGGGTGGGGGCTGTGGAATCATCCCAGCCGTATCTCCCCTCAGCCCTCTCTCCCCCCAGCTGTGGGTGGTTCTGGGGTGTGTTGGGGGTGGGGGGAGAATCCAGCAGGGAGCCCCGGGCTGGCCCCACAGTGTCCTCTAGTGGCCCCTAGGCACAGACTGCGCCCCCTGCTGCCTCTTCCCAGGGCAGAGAATCCAGCCGTGCAGCAGGAATACAGGCACTGCTGGGCGGGAGACGCCCGGCCCCTGGCTGCCCTGCTCACCCCTCCCCGGCCTGGCCCGGCTCCGCTCCCAGAGCCAGACCTGGGCTCGCTGGTGACTGTGGCTCTGAGACAACCGGAAACACCCCAGTGGACGGACAGGCTGGGCTGGGGGAGGGGAGGGCCTGGAGGCTGAGCTCCGTCCATGGGGGGCCGGGGGGCTGTTGCACCGTCCCAGACCAGTTCCCAGCTCCCTGCCCCCTCGGGCAAGACCTCTGCCTGTGTAACCCCAGACCCTGCCCAGCCCCCCAGGTGCCCCCTCCATGCCCCACACAGCAGGACCCACCTTGGCACAGGGTCGTGTTCCTGTTGGAGGGGACGTAGCCGGCCCGGCACTCACACCAGTACCTCCCAATGGTGTTGATACACGTGGCCTTGGGGCCGCAGATATCTCGGGTCTCGCACTCGTCGATGTCTGAGAGGGGAAAGCGGGGGAGGGGGTCACACACAGCACGGCTGGGGACGCATGGGGGCGAATGACCATGGAGGCACCCCCCACCCATTGCAGGGGGCGTGGTCTGTCAGTCAGTCTGTCTGCTCCATCTAAACCCACCCCACCCCATTCTATTCTCCTTTCTTCCCTGTTACGTGCAGGGCCCCAATCCTGGCAGCACAACCCCTCCCCCACCCCCCAGTTCAGGGGCTCAACTTATTCCAGACCAGGACCCTGCGATCCCCTCCCTGCACCAGCCCTGACAGAGCGGGGTTAAGGGGGGGCTGATCAGCCAGTTAAGCTGCAAAGGGGAAGTGACTCAGGCTGCGTGCAGGGCGCTGGCTAGAAGGAAGCTCGCCTGGGAGGGGACAGGTGGGGCTTCTCTACAGCCCGAGGGCTGGGCCCAGAGGTGGGGGCCTGAGGCGAGGGGGGCTAGGAAGCCCCGAGGGGGGGAGCTGGGAGCCCGGAGGCAGGGTTTCACTAGCAGGCACAGGAGAGAGGGGTCTGACTTTGAAAGGCTCCCCCAGAATGGGGATCACAGCGTGACCTGGCTGGACGGCCGTGACACGGGGCAGCCGCGACTCTAGGAGCTGCAATGGTGGAAGAGAAGAAAGGGGACGCTGAACTGGAGCTAGTTGCCAGAAGGGGGCGCCATGCTCAGCGTTACAGACCCCAGCCCAATGGGTCCCCTCCCCGTTCGGGATACCCCCAGCCCCGCCCCTCCCCTGGAGCACTAGGAGAAGGGTGGGTGGGCTACGCCCAGGGGAGTGCAGGGGAATTGGGTGCTGTCCCTTTAAACTAGTTTCATTGCTCTCTGGTGGCGCTCACAGGGGTCTATGGCAGAAGCCCGCAGACCCCGTCATGCGGCCAGGCCCTGCACGGCTGGTAAACGGGTTGTTTGGAAGCCAGCTGGATCCAGGGGATCCCCCTATTCCTAACACTGCGCAGTGAGCAG
Source organism: Mauremys mutica (assembly GCF_020497125.1). Lineage (NCBI taxonomy): Eukaryota > Metazoa > Chordata > Testudines > Geoemydidae > Mauremys > Mauremys mutica. The sequence continues at coordinate 26,708,645 of NC_059091.1, forward strand.
CGGCCTGACATCATCCATTCCTGGACCCTGCTGTGACCCCCAGGCCCAGAGCCCCGTGGGACGAATCCACTGAGGCCTCGGACGGATGACGCCAGCTCGACACTCGCTGCCGATCCGGCCTGTGGAAGCTGAAGCCGGAAGAGACCTGCCCAGCCTGACCCCCAGCATAGCCCCAGCCGGAGTCGCCAGCCAGCGGGTCACCAATCCAGCCCCAAATGGAGGGGACTTTACTGCCCTCGCTGCCTCCTGGGGCCTTTCACCGCTGTGGAGAGTCTGATCTGACAGACGGGCCTCGCTCTGCCCGGGCACAGAGAGCCCTGCCGTGATCTAGCCAAACGCTGGAGGGACGTGCACCCGCCAGGCTGCCAACGCGGGTAGCGCCAGCTGCTGGGAAAGGGGGATACATGGGGGATGTCGGGCTCCATGGTGCAGTGGGGTCACTCACCCTGTGCAGGGAGTGGGGTTTTCTACGGGACCCGGCCTGTACATGCAGATACGCACTCGTTCTGGCCAGCCAGCCCCTGAGGAGCCTGCAGTCCCGTCTGGGGCAATGAGAGATGGAGAAGCAGAGCTGGGACGAAAACCCCTTGAAGTCAGTGGTGCTGCACCAATTTACACCACTGGGGCTCTGGCCCCCACTTTGTGACCATTTCACATACAGCAGCACTGAGTTTGTGATGACGCATTGGGGACGGGCGCATCATCAGTCATTCCCATGACCGATTCTCCCGGAAATCCCAGCTAGGAACAAGTGCTGGAATTCGACACTGCTGGGGGGGTGGAGAGAGACACCCGACCCCTGGCAGCCCTGCTCACCCCTCCCCGGCCTGTCCCCTGCTCCGCTTCCAGAGCCAGACCTGGACACGCTGGTGCCTGTGGCTCTGAGACAACTGGAAACACCCCAGCGGACGGACAGGCTGGGCTGGGGGAGGGGAGGGCCTGGAGGCTGAGCTCCCCCTGGCCAGGGCTGAGACCCAGAGGGACCCCGTCCATGGGGGGCAGGGGGTTGGCGCAACATCCCAGACCAGTTCCCAGCTCACTGCCCCCTCGGGCAAGACCTCTGCCTGTGTAACCCCAGGCCCTGCCCAGCCCCCCAGGTGTCCCCTCCATGCCCCCCGCGGCAGGACCCACCTTGGCACAGGGTCGTGTTCCTGTTGGAGGGGACGTAGCCGGCCCGGCACTCACACCAGTAGCTCCCGATGGTGTTGATACACGTGGCGTTGGGGCCACAGATATCTGGGGTCTTGTTGCACTCGTCGATCTCTGAGAGGGGAAAGTGGGGGAGGGGGTCACACACAGCACGGCTGGGGGCGAAGGACCATGGAGACACCCCACACCCATTGCAGGGGGCGTGGTCTGTCGGTCAGTCTGTCTGCTCCATCGACCCCCCCCCCATTCTATTCTCCTTTCTTCCCTGCTACGTGCAGGGCCCCAATCCCTATGGTGCAACCCCTCCCCCATCCCCAGATCAGGGGCCCAACCTTTTCCAGACCAGGACCCTGCGTTCCCCTCCCTGCACCAGCCCTGACAGAGTGGGGTTAAGGGGGGAAGGGGGGGGCCGATCAGCCAGTTAAGCTGCAAAGGGGAAGTGACTCAGGCTGTGTGCAGGGCGCTGGCTAGAAGGAAGCTCGCCTGGGAGGGGACAGGTGGGGCTTCTCTACAGCCCGAGGGCTGGGCCCAGTGGTGGGGGCCTGAGGCGAGGGGGCTAGGAGCCCCGGAGGAAGGGTTTCGCTAGCAGGCATAGGACAGAGGGGTCTGACTTTGAAAGGCTCCCCCAGAATGGGGATCACAGCGTGACCTGGCCGGACGGCCGAGACATGGGACAGCCGCGACTCCGGGAGCTGCAATGGTGGAGGAGAAGAAAGGGGGCGCTGAACTGGAGCTAGTCGCCAGAAGGGGGCGCCACACTCAGCGTTACAGACCCCCAGCCCGATGGGTCCCCTCCGCGTTTGGGATACACCCAGCCCCGCCCCTCCCCTGGAGCACTAGGAGAAGGGCGGGTGGGCTCTGCCCAGGGGAGTGCAGGGAATTGGGTGATGTCCCTTTAAACTAGTTTCTTTGCTCTCTGGTGGCGCTCACGGGGGTCTATGGCAGAAGCCCACAGACCCTCGACATGCAGCCAGGCCCTGCACGGCTGGTAAACGGGTTGTTTGGAAACAGCTGGACCCAGGGGATCCCCCTATTCCTAACACTGCGCAGTGAGCAGCGGCCCAACGTCCATTCCCAGATCCTGCTGTGACCCCCAGGCCCAGGGCCCCGCGGGGCGAATCCACCGAGCCCTCAGACGGATGATGTCAGCTCGACACTCGCTGCCGATCCGGCCTGTGGAAGCCGAAGCCAGAAGAGACCTGCCCAGCCTGACCCCCAGCATAGCCCCAGCTGGAGTTGCCACGCAGTGGTTTACTAATCTGGCCCCAAATGGAGGGGCCAAAACCCCTTGAAGTCAGTGGTGCTGCACCAATTTACACCACTGGGGTTCTGGTCCCTGCTTTGTGACCATTTCACATACAGCAGCACTGAGTTGGTGATGACGCATGGGGGACGGGCGCATCGTCAGTCATTGCCGCGGATTGGGGAGAGCGGTTGAGCTGCTGCGGAAATGGCCATGACTGATTCTACCAGAAATCACAGCCATGAACAAGTGCTGGAATTCGACATTCGCCTGCTTATTAACCCAACATTTCAGCTGGCCAATCAGGAAGCAGAGAAAGACCATGGGACTCAGGCAACCAAATTATACAACATCAGTGACAAGTTTTTGGAGGAAACAGTTTGCCAATAAAATCACACACATTTATCCACTCAAACAGTCAAAGGGTCGGCCGGTGAACCAGCAGGTTTGGATCAGCAGGCAGAGCTGTTATGCTGACACCCTCTGGCATTCAGATCAGCAGTGGCCTATCATTCACCATCCCTGGGGACATCCCTTGAGGAAGTAGGAGCAGGGCCACAGAAGAAAGCTAAGCTCTCCCTGATATTTATCCATAACGCTTTTACTTCTCACAGAAATCCTTGTGGCTAAAATCCCCTTCACCTGGACTTCAGCAAACAAGTCAATCAATGGGGAGAGTCCTTCCCTTGGGCCGTGCTCCAGCAGCTCTTTCTCAGACTCCCCTTCTCTCTCTTTGCCATGGCAGCGTTTTGCTATTTCCCGCTATGCCCCTTCCCCTCGGTCATTATTTGCATAAAGGCAGCACCCAGCGTGCTGCACCCACACGGCCATAAAGAGCTTCTAGACTAAATGGACAAGAGGTGGGACAGAAAAACAGAGGCAGGGAATTGCCCAAGGACACGTAGCAGGAACAGAGCTGGGACTAGAACCCAACTCTTCTGAGTCCTAGTCTCATACCCAACCAACTAGACCTGTCTCTTTCCGTGCGTTTCTTCCATAAAAGGCCAAGAATGTGTCTCCCCTGCCTCACCATGCAGATTTTACCCTCTGCTCCCCCTCACTGAGAGGAGCTTTGTGTCCCCTGGCTCACGGCCAGGAGTGCATCAGGGCTGGAAAAAATCAGGGCCGCCCAGAGAGGGGGGCCAGTGGGGCAATTTGCCCCGGGCCCCAGGCTCCGCAGGGGCCCCCAAGAGATCAGCTGAGGCTCCCGCCTCCGCCCCTCTCCTGGAGCCCTAGCGCATCAAGCGGCCCTAATTTTGATTTTAGCCAAAAGCAGAATCACGTGACTCCTGGAGGTGGGGCTTAAAGGCAACACCACACGTTAGTAACATTGCAGACAAGCCAGAAGCATCACGCCTTTGCCATGACAGTTTCCAACTCCGGTTGTACCTGTGCAGATCTTAGCCGTATCCTTTTGACTCTTCCCAAATCCCTCTCTGCATTTACACATGTAAGTCCCTGGCATGTTGATGCAGTTCCCGTGGGGCTCACAGATTGTGGTGTTTTGCTGGCACTCGTCGATGTCTGCAAGGGGAGAGAAAGTGCTGGGTCAGGCTGATCTAGGAGCTGGACCTTGGGTACTGGGGGATGCTGCTGGGGGATAATCCAGGCGTCTGACATGCACCGTGCTCTGGGGAGACGGGGCTGGTTAGAGCCAGGAGTTCGGTTACTGGGTCAGCGAACGGGAGCAAGTGGCTATTGTCCAGAATGAGCCGCTCCAGCTGGGAAGGGAAAAGCAGCTCTGGCGGGACACGTGCCTGCTGCTTGCTAAAGCCACCAAGCGGATCTGGCGATGCCCAGTGCCGCAATATCAGTGCAGACGGCAATGTCTGAATGAGCCGCCCGCCCCTGGAGGGGACAAATGGGGAGCTGCTTTGGAGGAAGGGGATAGAGACTAACATGAGGGCTGGTCTAATGCCTGGATATCAGTCAATGGGGTGACCTCCTCTGCACCCCACGAGCTGCCCTGGGCACCCCCTTGCACACAGGACAGTGCAGAACCAGAGGGGTTCAGAGACAGGCAATGAGAATGATCAGGGGCCTGGAAAATCCCTCTGTGGAGAGAGATTGAAAAGACTGGGACTGTCACCTTGGAGTGAACGTAAGAGGCAGGGCCGGTGCAAGGATATTTTGCGCCCTAGGCGAAACTTCCACCTTGCGCCCCCACCCCCACCCTCCGAGCATCGCTTATTAAAAACTTTAAAAAATGAATGCAGCCTAACGTGGCATTGTTCATTAGAATTAATACACGTTCAGCTTGAACATTTATTAACTGAATTATTTAGTCCACATATTTAATGAAAATAAATGAATAACCTGACAGTGTTGGCACTGTTATTGGGTTTCACTTTGCACAACATAGCCTGGATCTGAAAATAAATCACATGCCTTCTACACAACACACTGTCACAGAGTCACACGTTAGAATTAATTTTTCGGCATTTTCAGTTTAGCAAATTTAGAAACAAGTTCCTCCAAGTCCGTGCTGCGAGCAATGTCATGTTCTATTGACAAGGTCGAGAGCCCAACAAGTCTTTATGCAACTCTGATGTCCGCATGTGTGTTTTTATCAACTTGAGCTTCGAGAAGCTTCGCTCACCACTGGCCACAGAAACTGGGAGAGTCAAGAGGATGCGAAGAGCATTACCTGTGTTGGGGACACTATCGGTCAGTTTATTTGTGCATATGAAGTTCAGTACAGCTTGCGGCGATGCACTCTTTTGGACTCGTCGTGCAATAGCTTGCAATTCATTGCACAAGTCAAAGGCATCAGTATCTTTGGATTCGCCATGTTGCAAAGCTTGCTCCAGATTCAAACAATGTTCCATAATTTGCTTTGGTGTTGTATTTTGCAAACTGTAAACATCATATAGGAAGCCAAACACTGAACTAATTTGCTGCATCAGTGTGAATCTTTCTTCAACTGAAGGTACTGCTGTGTCAATGACTGCAAAGTAAAAGTTCACTTTGAATTTTTCTTTCAGATTATAAATAGGTTCGTCATCTGCTTCATATGTGAACTGCTTCCTCTTTTTTCTAATATGGATTGGATCTGGTTCAAAAAGTGCCGGTACATCCAACTCCTCCGCAAGTTCACCTGCATCTACCAATGTTTTCTCAAAGTCTGCGTCACTTCTGCAGCCAACAAGAAACTTCTTGGTTTCTCCACGTTGACTAATGGCGTCACTTATGTCGAATTCTTTTGCCTGAAGTTGTTTGCCAGTCATGTTGATCTCAAACAATATGTCATACCACACAATGAGAAACAAGAAACTTGAAACTAGAAATGGCTTTTGCAAGAACCTGTGCATCAACTCGTGCCGTATTGCCAGATGATCCTGTTAGAGTTGTGTCATCATAAATCTCTATCTGAGCATCATAGATGTCACCAAGGTGATAGCGAAGAGGTTTCAAGGCATCAATTTGACTTTCCCATCTTGTTTCACTCAATGGTTTAACTGTGAGATTAGATGCGTGGTGTGTTAGAACTTCCCAGCAACGTGTAGAAGCTGAGAAATACACGTACACACCTTGAACTAAATCAAAGAAGGCAGTTGCCTCCAAGCAACATGTTGCAGCATTATTAACAACCAAATTCAATGAATGTGCACTGCAAGGAACGAAAAAGGCTCGTGGATTAATATCCAGAATTCTTCGCCAGACACCATTTTCTTTCCCTTTCATATTGCTCCCATTATCGTACCCTTGACCACACAAGTTTTCTATAGGCAGTGACATCTCTTCTAACTAGTGAAGAATCTTTTCTGTCATACCAGCTCCAGTTGTCCCCGAAAGCGACACAAATCCCAAGAACTGTTCCTTTATGCATCCTGATTCAGTCTCAGTCTCTATCTCTCAAGTAGGCCTATCCACAAACCGAATGATTATGGTCATTTGTTCAGTGTGGCCTGAATCTGGTGTACAATCTAGAATGCTCAAAAAGTATTTTGCAGCACGAGCAGATGCTGGGATTTTTTGTTGGATGGCATTGGTTAGAAGTGAATAAGCTCATTCTGTATGTCTTTCCCTAGATGATGTAAACATTGAGTAAGATCAGGATGACTTTTCCTGAAAATTAAGCAATGTTGATTGTAATCAGAAATACACCCTTTTTGGTCACCTAAACTTCCTTCCTTCCTTCTTTCATATCAAAATCTACTACTTTTTATTCTACCTTTATCATATTGAATTATTGTTATTAATAAAATTTATAAAATTAGAATGGAAGATACTCCATCATACTGGGGTATTGGGTTAGGTGGGGGAGGGGAGCAGACCGGGTTCGGTCAGTGGGGGTTCGGGTTTGGCTGGGGAGCGGAAGGGAAGGAGACCAGGTTGAGTCAGTGAGGTATCGGGTTAGGTGCGGAAGGAAAGCAGACTGGGTTCAGTCAATGGGGGATTGGGTTTGGCTGGGGAGGGCAAGGGGAGCAGACCGGGTTTGGTCAGTGGGGTATTGGGTTAGGTGCGGAAGGGAAGCAGACTGGGTTCGGATCAGTGGGGGTTTAGATTAGGTGGGGGAAGGGAGCAGACTGGGTTCGGTCAGTGGGGGCTCTGGTTTGGCTGGGGAGTGCAAGGGAAGCAGACCGGGTTTGGTCAGTGAGGTATCGGGTTAGGTGGGGGAGGGGAGCAGACTGGGTTTGGGGTCAGTAGGGTATCGGGTTAGGTGGGGGAGGGGAGCAGACCGGGTTGAGTCAGTGGGGGTTCAGGTTACGTGGGGGAGGGGAGCAGACCGGGTTCGGTCAGTGGGGTATTGGGTTGGGTGGGGAAGGGGAGTAGACCAGGTTTGGGGTCAGTGGGGTATCGGGTTAGGTGGGGGAGGGGAGCAGACCGGGTTGAGTCAGTGGGGTATCGGGTTAGGTGGGGGAGGGGAGCAGATCGGGTTGAGTCAGTGGGGTATTGGGTTAGGTGGGGCAGGGGAGAAGACCGGGTTCGGTCAGTGGGGTATCGGGTTTTGCTGGGGAGTGCCAGGGGAGCAGATGGGGTTTGGTCAGTGGGGTATCGGGTTAGGTGGGGGAGGGGAGCAGACCGGGTTTGGGGTCAGTGGGGGTTCGGGTTAGGTGGGGGAGGGGAGCAGACCGGGTTCGGGTCAGTGGGGTATCAGGTTAGGTGGGGGAGGGGAGCAGACCGGGTTTGGGGTCAGTGGGGGTTCGGGTTAGGTGGGGGAGGGGAGCAGACTGGGTTTGGGGTCAGTGGGGGTTCGGGTTAGGTGGGGGAGGGGAGCAGACCGGGTTTGGGGTCAGTGGGGGTTCGGGTTAGGTGGGGGAGGGGAGCAGACTGGGTTCGGTCAGTGGGGGTTCGGGTTTGGCTGGGGAGTGCCAGGGGAGCAGTCCGGGTTTGGGGTCAGTGGGGGTTCGGGTTAGGTGGGGGAGGGGAGCAGACTGGGTTCGGTCACTGGGGGTTCGGGTTTGGCTGGGGAGTGCCAGGGGAGCAGACCGGGTTTGGGTGTGGAGGGGGGTGGCGGACGGGGTAGGATTCAAAGAGCCGCAAGGTGAAATGGGCGCTCTCCTCTCCAGTCCCTGGCATGCAGCCGTGGGCCAAGTCACGGTGCAATTGCACCAGGGCAACGGGAGTGTGTCGCCGTCCGTCCTGCGCCTGGGCTGGGGAGTTGAATGCTGGGCTCTCGCTCCGGCAGGGGGGCACGGGGCAGGCAGGACTGTGAGGCAGAGAGTGCGCGGCCCTCACACCAACGCAGGGTCGGGAGGGTAGAAAGCTGGGGCGCAGGGAGGTGGGTTAAAGCGGCTTAGCCGCCCCTCCACGCAAGAGAGCCCACAGAGCTGCCAGCTGTGGCCTCCCTCCCTTCTCTCCCCAGGGAGCAGAGCCTCTGCCCTGGAAAACCTGCAGCCTGCTCTGCGAGGAGCATCCCATGCAAGCTGGCCCCGGCTGCACCGCACTGACAGCACAGCTCAGCCCCAGCTAGGGGACCAGACAGCAAATGTGAACAATCGGGACGGGGGCAGGAGGGTAATAGGAGCCTAGATAAGAAAAAGACTCAAAAATCAGGACTGTCCCTATAAAATCGGGACATCTGGTCACCCTAGCCCCAACGGGGGGTGTGACGTTATGAGTGTGATATAATATCTCATTGAAAGGTGACAGGGCCAGAAAGAGTTAAGTAACTCATAGACTGACCTGACCCATGGGTGAACCTTGAGGACGGGTTAGGAAGATCTGTAAATGACTAGAGCTTTGAAATGCAAGTCTGCATTGTTAGAGGTAGAAGGGAAGATGTTTGCTCAGGTCTTGTGATGTCAGCAAACAAGTCTTGTCTATTGCTATAGTTTTAATTCAAAGATCAAAAAAGGAATATTAACATTTAGGATGATACTTGAGTGAAATAGCTGGGAAAGCATTATCTAAAGTTGTATTTGTCTATGTGTCTCTTTGAAGGTTGAGCTAACCTGTATCTGAACTGTTTAATGGATAAATTACTCTGTGCTAATTGCCAGGATGTTTGGGAGAAGGAGTTGAGCCTATTGTTTTCTCAGGCCGAAAGGCTGCTGGAAATGTATAAGAAGCCTGGGACACGATCCTTCTTCATCTCAGATCTGCTTTGGGTTTCAAGAGGGGGAAACCTTAAGCCATAAGGATTGAGATCCCCAGTCATTGACTGGAGCCACCCTGAATATGGAAATTGGACTATAACCTATGGACTATTTCTAAAAGAACTTTTGGCAACTACAAGCTCATCTCTACTGTGTATCTGAACCTCAAGAATTGAATTCAAGTCTGTCTGTGTATTGATCTTTTAACCAACACTCTCTCTCTTTTCTTTTTTAATAAATTTTAGCTTAGTTAATAAGAATTGGCTATAGCGTGTATTTTGGGTAAGGTCTAAGTTATAATTGGATCTGGGTATGTGGCTGATCCTTTGGGATTGGAAGAACCTTTTCTTTTATATGATGAAGTAAGATTCTCAGGAATCATCATCATATCTGACAGGTGTGTCTGGACGGAGGCCTGAGGCTGGGCACTTTAAGGGAACTGCGTGGTTTGGACTTCTAAGTGACCAGTGAGGTACTAGAGAAGCTGTTTTGTGCTGGTTGGTAAATCTAAGTATTGGAATAACCACCAGCGTTTGGGGTTTGTCTGCCCCGTTTGGTTTGCAGTTCACCCTGATTGAGTGACCTCAGCTGGCTCCCACGGGCAGCACCGTCACAGGGGGTCTTACGCACCCCCCGCCCCAGCTGCTCCACTCTCCTTCTGGCTGCTGCTGTGCAATGTACTACAAGACAGAGGAGCGAGTACTGTAATAATGTACCTACCGACACAGCAATCTGTACAATGTGCGATTCACAATCAAAGGACTTCACATGGCAGGAGTCAGAGAGCAATTGGGACTTCCCTGGTTTTCTGAATGGCAGGAGACAGGAGTCGGGGAGCAATTCACTGGGAGCTGGTTCTTATCACCTCCTCCTCCCTATGGTCTGTGATGGAATCAAAGGACTTCCCTAATCGCTGGCTTTGTAAATGGCAGGAGAGCAATTCATTGGGAGCCTAGTTCTCATCTATGTCCTCCCTACAGTCTGTGATCTGCAGCCTGAGCCTGCATCTATTTTTAGGCACCGGCTTTTTAGCACCCCCCAGATCTCGGCGCCCTAGAGGGCTGCCCAACTTGCCTAGTGCTTCCACCGGCCCGGGTAAGAGGGGACGTGTTAAGAGTTTATAAATGCCTGACGGGGATAGAGAAGGGAGATGGGGAGCTTCTGTTCTCCCCACCAGGGCCGGCTCCAGATCCCAGCGCACCAAGCGCGCGCTTGGGGCGGCGTCCCAGCAGGAGGGTGGCAGGCGGCTCCGTTGGACCTCCCGCAGGCATGCCTGCGGAGGATCCGCTGATCCCACGTCTCCAGTGGACCTCTCGCAGACGTGCCTGCGGAGGGTCCGCTGGTCCCGCGGCTCCGGTGGACCCTCCGCAGGCACGTCTGCGGGAGGTCCACCGGAGCCGCGGGACCGGCGACCGCCACAGCGCCCCCCGCGGCGTGCCGCCATGCTTGGGGCAGCACAAATCGTAGAGCCACCCCTGCTCCCCACCTCATAACACGAGAGCAAGAGCCATTCAGGGAAGTGAGAAGAGGGGAAATTCGGAACTGAGCCAAGGAAAGGCTGTTTCACGCAATGTGCGATTAGCTGGTGGAACTCCCCACCACAGGAGTCCCTGAGGCCAAGAATTTAGGAAATTGCAAGGAGCGACTGGACATTCCTACGGATGATGAGAACAGCCAGAGGGATCATAGTTAAAGGCAGAAACATTTGGGAAGAGAGAGAAAACCTGCTGTGGGGCTTCAGCCCAGCTGATATTAGAGACCAGGACGTGAGGGCAGATTATCCCCCGGCTGCCACTGCTGGGCTCTTCCACCGTCCTCTGCAGCATCTGGCTTTGGCCCGTTGAAGCCGGGATACCAGGCTAGATGGGCCTCAGCTCTGATCCCATCTGTACTGTGCAGGTGCCAGCGTTACTTGTGTCTCAGCCTGGCCAGCGCCCGGTTTTGCCTCTTCAGAGGCTGAGCTGCTCCCGAGGCAGACTGAACCCTGTCAGAACCTACCGGCTGCATCCTGCCCAGTGCTGCCTCCTCCGCCCCTTGACCCTGCGACACTCGCGGGTTCTCCTGACAGCACCAAGGCGGCTCCACGTTTCCAGAACCTGCTTTATTCCGGAAACGACATACAATCGGATCCCACCCCCGAAGGCTTCCAAGAGTCCATGCGGGATGGGAATGGAGCTTCCAGTGTCCTTATCCATCCCGTCCTGGTGCGATTGGGATGTTTATAGTGGGTTGCGCCGCAGCCGGGGCCCCGTGGTGCCAGGTGCTGTACACACATCCAGCCACAGCCGCTGCTCCAAAGCGCTTTCCCCAGCTCCAACGCTCTGTCTGCTGGAGAAGGGGGGCCATGCGCTGGGTTCTCGGTGGTGCGGCCAGAGCGCTCCCCTCCCTCGGGCACACGGGTGTCCCGCGGCTTCCGAACTCGCTCCGAGTTGCAGGGAGCTCTGAGATTGGGTGTCTCTAGGGGTTAAGTCCACGGGGAAATTGATGGTAACAGCTCCTGTGGAATCACTCCCTGTCCAGACACTCTGGTCTGGAATAATCAGTGCGCTTCCAAAGAGAACAGCGATCGCCATCAATCCCCCCGGGGACAAGCCCTAGGGATTCTCCACACGGCTCCCGATACCAGCTATCCCCGCACAATCCCCGGGACGCTGGCTGAGATACCTGCGGCGCTGATTTCTTCTTGTGCCTAGACCCACCCCAGGGCACTGGCTGGGGTTATCCCACGCGGCCTGGGGCTGGCGCAGGAACGGCTGGGCGAGGTCTCTGCCAGGGGAAGCGTTTGAACCAATGGGCTCCTGAGTTCTCCCAGTTCGACGGGCCCGGTGCTCTGCGCCCCCCAAACGGGGGTGTAACGGGCGGTTTCCATGGGAACGGCCGGCTGGGACTTGACACTTGCACAGACAATCCAGGAAGTTTCTGGAAAGTGCAGGGGACAATTTCCTGGTGCAAGTGCTGGAGGAACCAACTAGGGGAAAAGCTCTTCTTGACCTGCTGCTCACAAACAGGGAAGAAATAGTAGAGGAAGCAATAGTGGATGGGAACCTGGGAGGCAGTGACCATGAGATGGTCGAGTTCAGGATCCTGACACAAGGAAAAAAGGAGAGCAGTAGAACAGAGACCCTGGACTTCAGAAAAGCAGACTTCGACTCCCTCAGGGAACTGATGGGCAAGGTCCCCTGGGAGAATAACATGACGGGGAAAGGAGTCGAGGAAAGCTGGCTGTATTTTAAAGAATCCTTATTGAGGTTACAGGAACAAACCATCCCGATGTGTAGGAAGAAAAGTAAATATGGCAGGCGACCAGCTTGGCTTAACAGTGAAATCCTTGCTCGTCTTAAACACAAAAAAACAGCTTACAGGAAGTGGAAGATGGGACAAATAACCAGGGAGGAATATAAAAGTATTGCTCAGGCATGCAGGTGTGAAATTAGGAAGGCCAAATCACGCTTGGAGTTGCAGCTAGCCGGAGATGTTAGGAGTAACAAGAAGGGTTTCTTCAGGTTTGTTAGCAACAAGAAGAAAGTCAAGGAAAGTGTGGGCCCCTTGCTGAATGAGGGAGGGAACCTAGTGACAGAGGATGTGGAGAAAGCTAGTGTACTCAATGCTTTTTTTGCCTCTGTCTTCACAGACAAGGTCAGCTCCCAGACAGCTGCACTCTGCAGCACGGTAAGGGGAGGAGGTGACCAGCTCTCTGTGGAGAAAGAAGTAGTTCGGAACTATTTAGAAAAGCTGGACGAGCACAAATCCATGGGGCCGGATGCACTGCATCCGAGGGTGCTAAAGGAGTTGGTCGATGAGATTGCAGAGCCATTGGCCATTATCTTTGAAAAATCATGGCGATCGGGGGAGGTCCCGGATGACTGGAAAAAAGCTAATGTAGTGCCCATCTTTAAAAAAGGGAAGAAGGAAGATCCAGGGAACTACAGGCCAGTCAGTCTCACCTCAGTCCCTGGAAAAATCATGGAGCAGGTCCTCAAGGAATCAATTCTGAACCACTTAAAGGAGGGGAAAGTGATCAGGAACAGTCAGCATGGATTCACCAAGGGCAAGTCATGCCTGACTAACCTAATTGCCTTCTATGATGAGATAACCGGCTCTGTGGATGAGGGGAAAGCAGTGGATGTGCTATTTCTAGACTTTAGCAAAGCTTTTGATACAGTCTCCCACGGTATTCTTGCCAGCAAGTTAAAGAAGTATGGGCTGGATGAATGGACGGTAAGGTGGATAGAAAACTGGCTAGATGGTCGGGCTCAATGGGTAGTGATAAATGGTTCCATGTCTAGTTGGCAGCCAGTATCAAGTGGAGTGCCCCAAGGGTCGGTGCTGGGGCCGGTTTTGTTCAATATCTTCATTAACGATCTGGAGGATGGTGTGGACTGCACCCTCAGCAAGTTTGCAGATGACACTAAACTGGGAGGAGTGGTTGATACGCTGGAGGGTAGGGATAGGATACAGAGGGACCTAGACAAATTGGAGGATTGGGCCAAAAGAAATATGATGAGGTTCAACAAGGACAAGTGCAGAGTCCTGCACTTAGGACGGAAGAATCCCATGCACTGCTACAGACTAGGGACGGAATGGCTGGGCAGCAGTTCTGCAGAAAAGGACCTAGGGGTTACGGTGGACAAAAAGCTGAATATGAGTCAGCAGTGTGCCCTTGTTGCCAAGAAGGCTAATGGCATTTTGGGTTGTATAAGTAGGGGCATTTCCAGCAGATCGAGGGATGTGATCATTCCCCTCTACTCAGCTCTGGTGAGGCCTCATTTGGAGTACTGTGTCCAGTTTTGGGCCCCACACTACAAGAAGGATGTGGATAAATTGGAGAGAGTCCAGCGGAGGGCAACAAAAATGATTAGGGGGCTGGAGCACATGACTTATGAGGAGAGGCTGAGGGAACTGGGATTGTTTAGTCTGCAGAAGAGAAGAATGAGGGGGGAATTGATAGCTGCTTTCAACTACCTGAAAGGGAGTTCCAAGGAGGATGGATCTAGACTGTTCTCAGTGGTAGAAGATGACAGAACAAGGAGTAATGGTCTCAAGTTGCAGAGGGGGAGGTTTAGGTTGGACATTAGGAAAAACTTTTTCACTAGTAGGGTGGTGAAGCACTGGAATGGGTTACCTAGGGAGGGCCTGGAACGTCCCGGCCCCTTTTCCGGTCAGGCCGCCCTGGCTGCCTAAGGGGGCATAATGGCCCCCTAGGAAACACCCTCCCAGCCAGGGGGCTCCCTGTCAGTGTGGGGCTGGAAAAGGCACTGCTCCCAGCCCTGAGGGAGGGGGCAGATTGGGGGCGTGACTGGGGTGCCCTGCGCTGGGGCTATTCCCTGATCCCCAGGCCCATAGGGGGCAGAGCGCACTGCGCTGTATGTGGACCATACACAAGGCTCCTTCCCAGGCTCAGGGGCACTAGCAGCCTAGATTGTGTGTGCTGGGGACAGCGAGGGCCCCACCCGCCTCCCCGGTGCCCCCCTGCAAACCTAGGGGTTTATTCCTTATCCAAACACCGAGGCAGGGGAGATCCTGCCCCCATGCGCTGGGGCAGCAGTTGAGGGTCACGGCTGATCACAGCCCTGGTGAGTGGATCAGGTGCCTTTGCTGCAGCCGGCAGCAGCCTCTGGCGCAGCACCAGGCCTGGAATGAGCCCAGGGATGTGTGTGTGTGTGTGGTGGGGGGAACTGAGGAGGGTGCGGTGGGGGCCAGGGGAGAGCTCACCCTGGTAGGTGTTCCAGCGATCCCCAGACACTCATTAATATCTGTAATGCAAGAGGGGACGCTCTGTACAGTCCTGGCAGGGAGACGTTCCCCGTATCACCCTCCCCCAACCACCCGCACTGAGCCGGGTGACGGGACCCAGGCGACCGGGCCCCCAGGCAGCTTAACAATCACAGGCCTGATTCTCAGCTACACTCAGGTGGCACTAGGCTGCTCTGGCAGCGGATCGGCCACTGGAGAATCCCCCACCCTGCAAAAGGGGCCACCCCAGCTGGTGTGGAGCTGCTGTCGGGGTCCTGCCCCCACCCTGCTCCTAGCCCCTGATGTAGGGGCCGAGGCCAGGGCCCAGCACTGCAGCTATTCCCTGCCCCCCAGAACCCATGGAGGAGGATCGGGGGTGGGGCTGGGGCACACTGTGCTGTGGCTATTCTCTCCTCCACAGGGCCCATAGGGGGCAGAGCGCACGGTGCTATTTCCATGGCCCAGACACGAGGCCCCTTCCCAGGCTCAGCGGGGCACTAGCAGCTCAGATGCTGCGTGCTGGGGCCAGCGAGGGTCCCCTCCCCCTCCCCAGCGCATCTCTGCAGCACAAGGAGTTTGCTCTGTGGGTCTGTTTCTAACCCCGAGGGTTTATTTCCTGTCCAAGCACCAGGCACAGGGGTGAGCCCGGCCCCATGCTCTGTGGGAGCAGGTGAGGGTCACGTCTCATCACAGCCTCGCTGACGCCCTCGGGCCACTGCCAAAGCCGGTGAAAGCCCCGGTGCAGCGCCAGGCCTGGAACGAGTATTTGTGTGGGGGGGGGGGGGTCTCAGCAGGTGGGGGCAGGGGAGAGCTCACCCTGGCAGCTGTTCTCACTCGCGTGTGTGAAGTTGGCTTTCCCAGAGCTGGGCTCGTAGCCATCGCTGCAGGAGCAGTAGTAACTCCCAGGCATGTTGGTGCAGTTTGCGTGGGGTCTACAGTCTGCCGGGCTCGGGCCCTGACACTCGTCAATATCTGCAGCACAAGAGGGGATGTTCTGTACAGTCCTGGCAGGGAGACGTTCCTGGATCACCCACCTGTACTGAGCTGGGTGATGGGTCCATTGCGACTGGGACCCTGGGAGTTTAACCATAACAGGTCTGACTCTCAGCTACACTCAGGCGGCACTAGGCTGCTCTGGCAGGGGAACATCCACTTGAGATTCCTCTGCCCTGCAAAAGGGGCCACCCCAGCTGGTGTGGAGCTGCTGTAGGGGTCCTGCCCCCACCCCGCTCCTAGCCCAGAGGTGGGCAATCTACAGCCCGTGGACCACATCCGGTCCGCGTGACCATCCTTCCTGGCCCTTGAGCTCCCGGCGGGGAAGCTAGTTCCTGGTCCCTCCCCTGCTGTCCCTCCTCCCCCACAGCCTCAGCTCATCATGCCACCAGCACTCCCTCCGGGAGGTGCGGCTGCCAGTCTCCTGATGCTCTGAGCAGCATGGTAAGGGGGCGGGGAGCAGGGGGGTTGGATAAGGGGCAGGGGGTCCCGGGGAGCAGTCAGAGGACAGTGAGCAGGGGGCAGTTGGATGGGGTGGAGGTTCGGGAGGGGGGGGTCAGGGGACAGGGAACAGGGTGTGTGTGAATAGGCGTAGGCGTCCCAAGAAGCCTGTCGGGGGTGGGAGTGTGAATAGGGTTCGGAGCAGTCAGGGGACAGGGAGCAGGAGGGGTTGGATAGGGGGTGGCGTCCCAGGGGGGGCAGTTTGGGGCATTGCGTCCTGGGAGGGTCCGGTCAGTGTACAAGGAGCAGGGGGGTTGGATGGGTCGGGAGTTCTGAGGGGGGCAGTCAGGGGGCAGAAAGTGGGAGGGGGAAGATAGGGGGCAGGGACCAGGCTGTTTGGGGAGACAGAGCCTTCCCTACCCGGCCCTCCATACAGTTTTGGAACCTCGATGTGGCCCTCGGGCCAAAAAGTTTGCCCACCCCTGTCCTAGCACCCGATCTAGGGGCCGAGGCCGGGGCCCAGCACTGCAGCTATTCCCTGCCCCCCAGGACCCAGGGGGAGGATCGGGGGTGGGGCTGGGGCACACTGTGCTGTGGCTATTCCCTGCTCACCAGAGCCCGTAGGGGGCAGAGCGCACGGTGCTATTTCCATGGCCCAGACACGAGGCCCCTTCCCAGCTCAGCGGGGCACTAGCAGCCCAGATGCTGCGTGCTGGGGCCAGCGAGGGTCCCCTCCCCTCTCCCCAGCGCATCTCTGCAGCACAAGGAGTTTGTTCCATGAGTCTGTTTATTCCCCATCCAAGCACCGGGCACAGGGGAGAGCCTGGACAAGGAGCAGACAAGGCAACGGCCTATCAGAGAGGGGCCACTGCCAAAGCCGGCAGCAGCCCCAGTGCGGGGCCTTTCTGGGAATGGGCATGAGGGGTGGGGGGTCTCAGCAGGTGGGGCCAGGGGAGAGCTCACCCTGGCAGCTGTTCTCACTCGCGTGCGTGAACTTGGCTTTCCCAGCGCTGGGCTCGTAGCCATCGATGCAGGTGCAGTAGTAATTCCCAGGCGCGTTGGTGCAGTTTGCGTGGGGTCCGCAGTCTGCCGGGCTCGGGCCCTGACACTCGTCAATATCTGCAAGACAAGAGGGGACGCTCTGTACAGTCCTGGCAGGGAGACGTTCCCTGTATCACCCTCCTCCAAACCCCCGCACTGAGCTGGGTGACGGGACCCAGGCGACCAGGACTCAGGCAGCTTAACAATCACAGGCCTGATTCTCAGCTACACTCAGGCGGCACTATGGCAGCTCTGGCAGCGGAACAGCCACTGGACAATCCCCCACCCTGCAAAAGGGGCCACCCCAGCTGGTGGGGAGCTATTATAGGCGTCCTGCACTCACCTTGCTCCTAGCCCGTGATGTAGGGGCCGAGGCCGGGGCCCAGCACTGCAGCTATTCCCTGCCCCCCAGGACCCATGGGGGAGGATCGGGGGTGGGGCTGGAGCACACTGTGCTGTGGCTATTCTCTCCTCCCCAGGGCCCATAGGGGGCAGAGCGCACGGTGCTATTTCCATGGCCCAGTCACGAGGCCCCTTCCCAGCTCAGGGGGTCACTAGCAGCCCAAGGAGTTTGTTCCATGAGTCTGTTTATTCCCCATCCAAGCACCGGGCACAGGGGTGAGCCTGGACAAGGACAGGGGCCAGGAGGCCATTTGGCCTGGGCCGCAAGTTCAAAGGGGACTCAAATTTAGACACTTAATTTTGTGGCATTTGATAAATGTTGCAACTTGTTTTTATGCACGTCCCTATTGGACCAAAATCAATGTGACCCACCTTCTCTCAGCTTAGAGCTGCAAATTCCAGCAAATAAGAGATGTGGTTTGGTGAGACATAATTTTTTTGTTAACTGATACAGATTTTATCATATTAAAGAGTTAAAAATGTTCATAGCTATTGCGTGTTTTTGTCAGTTTGCCTGCGTCAGTGGCGTCAGGTGAAGGCACCTTCAACGTGTTGAAGCAGGGAAAGAACTATCCCCGTTCAGCTCTGGGACAGGAGCGTGTGAATGGGCTCCCCATGCTTAACGTCAGCTGTGACATTGCACAACAGCGAGATTTTTCCTCAGTAATTAATGCATTTGCACAGAAAAAGCTCCAAAAGCATTTGTTAAATAAACAATATTTAAATTACGTCTCACTCTTTCTTTGGTGCCTTATTTTGTTTTCATGTGTCGTCATTTTGTATGTTTATTATGGCTGGGGCCTCAACAGCTGGAAGTGGCCTGCGCCTTTCTGGACCTCTGAGAGATCCTGGGCGAGGGTCACGTCTCATCACAGCCTGGCTGAGGCCTCGGGCCACTGCCAAACCCGGCAGCAGCCCCAGTGCGGGGCCTTTCTGGGAATGGGCATGAGGGGTGGGGGGTCTCAGCAGGTGGGGGCAGGGGAGAGCTCACCCTGGCAGCTGTTCTCACTCGCGTGCGTGAAGTTGGCTTTCCCAGCGCTGGGCTTGTACCCATCGATGCAGCTGCAGAAGTAACTCCCAGGCACGTTGGTGCATTTTGCGTGGGGTCCGCAGTCTGCCGGGCTTGGGCCCTGACACTCGTCAATATCTGCAAGACAAGAGGGGACGCTCTGTACAGTCCTGGCAGGGAGATGTTCCCAGTATCACCCCCAGCCCTCCGCACTGAGCTGGGTGATGGGACCCAGGTGACCGGGGCTCTATCAGCTTAACAATCACAGGCCTGATTCTCAGCTACACTCAGGCGGCACTATGGCAGCTCTGGCAGCGGAACGGCCACTGGAGAATCCCCCGCCCTGCAAAAGGGGCCACCCCAGCTGGTGGGGAGCTACTGTCGGGGTCCTGCCCCCACCCTGCTCCTAGCCCCTGATGTAGGGGCCGAGGCCGGGGCCCAGCACTGCAGCTATTCCCTGGCCCCCAGCACCCATGGGGGAGGATCGGGGGTGGGGCTGGGGCACACTGTGCTGTGGCTATTCTCTCCTCCCCAGGGCCCGTAGGGGGCAGAGCGCACGGTGCTATTTCCATGGCCCAGACACGAGGCCCCTTCCCAGCTCAGGGGGACACGAGCAACCCAGATGCTGCGTGCTGGGGCCAGTGAGGGTCCCCTCCCCCCTCCCCAGCGCATCTCTGCAGCACAAGGCGTTTGCTCCGTGGGTCTGTTTCTCCCCCATGCAAGCGCCAGGCTCAGGGGTGAGCCCGGCCCCATGTGCTGTAGGAGCAGACAAGGCCACGGCCAATCAGAGAGGGGCCAGGAGGCCATTTGGCCTGGGCCGCAAGTTCAAAGGGGACTCAAATTAGACACTTAATTTTGTGGCATTTGATAAGTTTTGCAACTTGTTTTTATGCGCGTCCCTATCGGACCAAAATCAATGTGACCCACCTTCCCTCAGCTTAGAGCTACAAATTCAAGCAAATAAGAGATGTGGTTTGGTAAGACATAATTTTTTTGTTAACTGATACAGATTTTATCATATTAAAGAGTTAAAAATGCTCATAGATATTGTGTGTTTTTGTCAGTTTGCCTGCGTCAGTGGCTTCAGGTGAAGGCACCTTCAACATGTTGAAGCAGGGAAAGAACTATCCCCGTTCAGCTATGGGACAGGAGCGTGTGAATGGGCTCCCCACGCTTAACGTCAGCTGTGACATTGCACGACAGCGAGATTTTTCCTCAGTAATTAGAACATTTGCACAGAAAACAGCTACAAAAGCATTTGATAAATAAACAATATTTAAATTACGTCTCACTCTTTTTTTGGTGCCTTATTTTGTTTTCATGTGTCGTCATTTTTTATGTTTATTATGGCTGGAGGCCTCAACAGCTGGAAGTGGCCTGCGCCTCTCTGGACCTCTGAGAGAGCCTGGGCGAGGGTCAGGTCTCATCACAGCCTCTCTGAGGCCTCGGGCCACTGCCAAAGCCGGCAGCAGCCCCGGTGCAGCGCCAGGCCTGGAAGGAGCATTTGTGTGTGTGAGGGGGGAGTCAGCCGGTGAGGGCCCCAGGAGAGCTCACCCTGGCAGCTGTTCTCACTCGCGTGTGTGAAGTTGGCTTTCCCAGAGCTGGGCTTGTAGCCATCGATGCAGCTGCAGTAGTAATTCCCAGGCGCGTTGGTGCAGTTTGCATGGGGTCCGCAGTCTGCCGGGCTCGGGCCCAGACACTCGTCAATATCTGCAACACAAGAGGGGACACTTTGTAGAATCCTGGCAGGGAGACATTTCTGTATCACCCACCTGTGCTGAGCTGGGTGGTGGGACCCAGGCGACCGGGCCACTAGCAGCTTAACAATCACAGGCCTGATTCTCAGCGACACTCAGGCCACTCAGAGCTTGGCTGCTCTGGCAGTGGAACGGCCACTCGAGAATATGGTGCATTGAAAACTGTGTTAGCATCACAAGCTCTCACTTTACATCTGCAAGGGGCTTTCCTGGTCCTGCTTGCGGGCTAGGGGGCTCAGATGAGAAGCATGTAATCTGGGGTTTTCAGCAGTGTGTCTGCCAAAGGGCCAGCCTAGAGCAAAGTGGGGTTAGTTGTGCCCGTCTGCCTTCAGGAGCAGCCTGCTTTGTCTCTCTCTGTTTGGGGTCCTCGTGTGCTAGGGTTCTGGATTCTAAGAATAACCCTGTGTTGAGCTGCAGCCTGCCAGCGAGAGGATGTGACGCTTTGTTTCTAACTGTGTGCATGTGCTGTGACTGTAACAGAGGGAAGGGGACCTTCAGACCCCAGAACAGCCACTGTGGCCTCTATGGGCCAAGCCCCAATGGGGCCAAGATTTGGGGAGATTTAGGAGTCCATGGTTGAAGCTGAGTTGCCCAAGGGGTGAGAACACTGGGACTTGGTAGAAATACCCCTCAGGTTCCAATCACAGGGGAACCCACAGGCATTGCCAGTCTGGGTCAGCACCAAGGCCCATCTACCCCGGTATCCCATCTGCGATGGGTGCTACAGAGGAAGGTGTAAGAGTCCCGCAGCAGCAGCTGGGGGATAATCTGCTCCCGTGAAGGTCTCCTCCTGATCTCTAATAGTCAGAGGTCGACTTAAGCCCTGAAGTGGGAGCTTCTCCCTCCCTTCCAGAATTATTGCCCATTAACTAGCACAGCTCCAGGCATTGTCGTTCCCCATAGAACCAGCCGGTCCCTCTTTAAACCTCGACACGTTCACAGCCCCCTGGCCGCGGTAGCAGTGAGTTCCAGAGGCTACTGCCGCCCCGGGTGGAGGAGTATTTCCTTGTATCTGCTTTGAATTTGCCCCTTTTCAATTCAATTCTCTCCACACACTGCCCCTCGCTCACTGGTCTTTCTAAAGCTCCTGATTTTCTAAGTTAATCTGATTTTTGTTTAATGCCTGGGATTGTTGTCACGAGCTCAGCCATGCACTTTAGACCCACTGGAGCCGAGTTCAGTGCGTAGCTGTGCAGGGCTGGAGCTAAGCATGTGCTTTGCTGACTCGGGGGGCTCAGGGAGCACAGACAGGGACCAGCACAAAGCGATTTAGCAGCTGGCAGCTTCCAGCGTCCCCCGGTGGAGATACCAGCATGTGGGTATCCCCTGCCAGGGGACTGGCATTGGTGCATGCGCCAGCTTCACCAGCGCAAAGGGGTCTCCAAATCCACTGAACTGCGAGCCCAGAGAGACCTCTCGGTCTGTGCCCTGGGCAAACTCCCTGCCCTGGGGGAGCGACGCGGAGCTGCCCAGCCCGTGTGTCCCTGTGCCATGCCGCTGGGAGCCAGGGTGTCTGAGGGAAGCCTGGGGCTGGGCTGGCAATGCCAGTCCCAGCACATCCCCCTCACAGCGCAGCCCTGGGGGAGCGACATGGAGCTGGAGCAGAGAGAGCCTGGAGCAGGGGCCTGGCACAAGGCCAGAACCAAAGTCAGCAGAAGTGACGCTCTGAGCAAAAGTCCGGCCCTGTGGGACACTGAGCCAGAAAGGGTTAAGCACCTTGCAGGCTAAATGACCCAAATTCTGCCTTTAAAGCCACACTAGAAAGGAGCCTGGAGCTGTTTCTGGCTCTGGAGAAGCAGCCGGTATCGGAGCCGCTGGTTTGTTGCTGGCTCGGTGAATCTAAGTATCAGAAATAACCAGCAGTTTGGGGGATTGTCGGCCCCACTCTGCAGTTTTCCCTGATGGAGCAATCTCAGTGTGGCCCCCCCAGACACCAGTCACACCCTGACACAAAGCAGAGGCTTCCTGCAGGTTCACCGTCCGGTGCACGAACTCGGCACTGATATTGCCGGCATTGCCAAAACACATTGACTGTGTAACCACATCCCAGCACCAGATTCCCCTGCCTGGCGCAGGATCAGATGGTTTGACGCAGGGCCAGCTTTAGGAAGTGCAGGGCCCGATTTGGCGGGGCCCCGGCAGGGATGACACACCCGGCGGCACTCCGGGTCTTTGCTCCGGGTCTTCTGTGGCACTGAAGGACCCGCCATCGACGACCCGGTAGGGAGCCACCCGGTGAGTACATTCCCCTCCATCCAACCCCCACCCATGTCCTGCCCCCCTCAGAAACTGCAACCCATCAAGGCCCCCACACTCCTTGTCCCCTGACCACTCCTTCCCAAGAGCCCCCACCCTAACTGCCCCCAGAACCCCACCCTCTACCCAACTCACCCTGCTCCCTGTCCCCTGACTGCCCCCACCCCATCCATCACCACCCCGACAGACCCCTGGAACTCCCACGCCTACCCAACCCCCCATTCCCTGGCCCCTGACCGCCCCCCCCAGAACCTCTGCCCGATCCAACCTCCCCAACCCGCTCTCTGTCCCTGGGACTCCCTGCCCCTGCCTTATCCAGCCCCCCCCAGATCCGGTCTTTTACCATGCCGCTTACCCCCGCCAGAGCCGGGCCGGGACCCGAGCCAGAGCCGCGCTGCCCGGCCAGAGTCGGGGCCGGGGCCGGGGCCGGGGCCGGGGCTGGGCTGGAGCCGCACTGCGCCTCCCTGGAGCCCTCCTCGCACCCCCCCGCCCCAGCTTACCTGCCACTGCTTGTTTCCAGGCTTCCCGCGCAAACATCTGATTCGCGGGAAGCAGGCGAGGGGGAGGAGAAGGGGGTCGGAGCATTCAGGGGAGGAGCAGGAGGTGAGCTGGGGCCGGGGGCGGGGCGGACGGCTGCTGGAGCTTGGGAACCGGCTTCAGCTCACCACTGGGTGCGGGGCCGATTCAGGGGAATCGAGGGAATCGGCCTAAAGCCGGCCCTGGTTTGAGGGGTGGGGAATGTTGTGTCTGAAGCGGCAGGAGAAAGGCACAAGGGGGGTAACAAGCATGTTGTGAGACACCCAAGCTGGGACGTCAGTTGTTTATCCCGGATGGTTTGTCTCAGTCTGTAACTGCCGGGGTCCATTGGCAGAGGCAGACGTGTGGCCGTGTCCCTGTGGCATCTCTGGGCGCTGGCACCGGGCTGCATTGGTGATAAACCTGGCCGAGCGCCTTGGCCACTGCCCCGACTCTGGGCTGTCTGGGCACTTCGCTGGAGGTCTGCCGGGCCGGCGACCCGCCCAGAGCCGGGACAGCACACGGAGCCGACGAACGCCAACCCCACGTCCCCGCCCCAGACTGCTGGAACTCGGGGGGCCTCAGGGCAGCCTGGGGCTGGGCTGGCAATGCCAGTCACAGCACATGCCCCTCCCAGCGCTGCCCACGCAGGGAGCTTGGGGCAGTGGGAGGGTCCCTCGAACTAGCAGCTGCGCCCCCTAGAGGCCAGAGCAGAGCATGGCTGCCTGCCCACAGCGGAACCTCAAGCAATAGGGGACAGGGGCGAATTCAAGAACGCTTTAGTCCAATTCCCAGAGCCGTTCCCGGGGCCCCTTCCCAGGCTCAGCAGGACATTAGCAGCCCAGATGCTGCGTGCTGGGGCCAGCAAGGGTCCCCTCCCCCTCCCCAGCGCATCTCTGCAGCACAAGGCGTTTGCTCCGTGGGTCTGTTTCTAACCCCGAGGGTTTATTCCCTGTCCAAGCGTCGGGCACAGGGGTGAGCCTGGCCCCAGGCTCTGTGGGAGCAGGTGAGGGTCACGTCTCATCACAGCCTCGCTGAGCCCTCGGGCCACTGCCAAAGCCGGCCTGGAACGAGCATTTGTGTGTGCAAGGGGGCGGGGGTGTCTCAGCAGCTGGTGGCAGGGGAGAGCTCACCCTGGCAGCTGCTCTCACTCGCAAGCGTGAAGTTGGCTTTCCCAGAGCTGGGCTCGTAGCCATCGATGCAGGTGCAGTAGTAACTCCCAGGCACGTTGTTGCAGTATCCGTTGCGTCCACAGTCTGTCTGGTTCTGCCCCAGACACTCGTTAATATCTGTAATGCAAGAGGGGACGCTCTGTACAGTCCTGGCAGGGAGACGTTCCCCATATCACCCCCCAACCCCCTGCACTGAGCTGGGTGACGGGACCCAGGCGACCGGGGCCCTGAGCGGTTAGTGATTCAGGGCCTGATTCTCGGTTACTCATTTCTGCTGCTGGAATGTCGGAAACAGCCTCCCCCCCCCCCGAGCCTCCTGTCCCAGGTACGGGGGGGTTTGGCCCCACAAACACTGAGATCCCCCGTGTGAGGGGAGGGTGGGGAGACTCCCCCTGGGGCTCTGGGCTCCCTGTGTGTTGGAGGGGGGAGGGTGACAAGCTGCCTCTCCTCTGCCCCCTCCCTCCTTGGATCCCTGCAGGGTGGGTGGGGGAAGTACAGCCAGGGCTGCCCCATTCTGCTCCCGTGGGGCCCCTCTGTCCCTACACACCCAGAGGCTGATTAGGGCCCAGGCTGGGATTCAGACGGGTCAGTGTGATGGGCCCCCCCAACCCTGTGCCCCATTCACAGAGACCAACACTCCTGGCTCCTGCTGCTCACTCTGGAGGCCCCGGTTCGATCCCCAGGAGGGGCCCTCACCAGAGCTGCTGCCCCCCCTCATTCCCCAGCCGGGCTGAGCACCCCCAGCAGGCCCTGGAATTCCCCAGCAGGTCAGTGGAGTTGGCTGCTCCGGCCCTTAATGCCCTGCTCTGTCCCAGCCCCCCCAGGACAACGTGGGAGCCCCGTTACCGTTGCAGGTCTCTGTTGTGTCGGTGAAGAAGCGATTCCCATCTGACTGGTATCCATCCAGGCAGGTGCAGTGGGTGCTGTTCACACACTTGGCGTTTGCTGGGCACAGCATATGGCTGTTGCAGTCCCCAGTGGTACCTGCAGGGGCGGGAACAGCTGGGCAGGGTCAGCCAGTGCAGAGCGGCCCCCCCGCCCCACACAGGGGGATCGACTCCTTTCACACGCCCCATTCGCTGATTTTCATCCCTGGGCGCCTGGCAAACAGCTCCGACGCCATCCACCACCTGGCCACACGCTGACCTCGGCTGCACAGGAGGCCTTGGATCCCCGGGGTGCCCCCGGCACAGCCAGGCAGAGCCCCCGGAGCCGGGTGTCGCTTCAAGTGAAACGTTTTCAATCTCACCCAATTTTTCTCCTTCTTGTTGCTGTCATCGTTACTCTGGTTAGTGTCAATTTCAAATCCAAACCTCGCTTGGAACCGGAAAACGGGAATTTTTCGTTTTGAAAATTATTTCATCTCCCCCCCCTCCTACCCCCTGTGCATTTTTTTCCAAGTAAAACCAAACATTCCTCTGAACTGAATCGGCATTTTCTGGCAAAAAATGGTTCCCTGGGAAATTCCTGCCCAGCTCTGCTCTGGATTGACTGAGAGCGGAATCGGGTGCGAGGCTAGTTTGGATCCTGAGCTGCCTCCCATGACCCAGATTGTGACCTGCCTACAGGGGCTCCTGGATCCTTTAGCTGCCCCGTGTTTGGGGCTCCGCTGGGATCCGTCCCTCTGACCAGCGTGAGGGGAAGGATCCCAGCGCAGCTCAGCCGGCTGCAGGGCTTGGGGTGGGAGCAGACGGAGCAGGGTGGGTGAAGCACTGGGGGACCCCAGTGGATCAATGGGAATTTTCCCAAATGCCATGTTGGGATTCGCAGCAGAGCTGGGTTTGGGGTGCAGAGTCTGGATCCCAAACACCCCCCAGCTGGGCACGTGGGTCCCAGGTTTCAGTTCAGCCTGACTTTTGTGGGGGAGGTGGCACCTACAAATGCCACTTCTAACGTCTGAGCCATCAGGGGTTTGATTCGGGCTGGTCAGGAACACGGCCCTTGGCTACAAAGGGGACCTGCCCCTCACTCCAGCCCCCGGTGTAGAGCCCTGGGCCCCAGGGTCTATTCTCTGCTGGCCACGGGGCTGGGAAGGGAAGGGGAGGGCTACACAGGGGCCTTCTCCTCTCCCCTGCACGCACCCACCGTGCTCTGTAAACCCACCCCAAGACGCCCACGCCAAGGGGCTGCTCCCGGTTCGCCAGACCCCTGACCCTGCTCTCCTCCCACAAGGGAAAGGGGCCGGAGGGGGTGGAGGCCGGAGACCCCGGGCAGCCGGGAGCGCTGGGGAAGGTTAACCAGGAAGAGTCGGTCTTACCTTGTATGCCAGGAGTTTGGGCCACGGTGCCCCACAGGCACAGGGCGATGCAGAGCCCTGGAAGGCAGAGACAGGGTGAGGCCCCTGGGCAGATGGTAACCGCCACTCAGCTGCACACACCCCCAGCCGCCTCAGTCCTGCCAATCCCGGGCCAATGGCCAGTCAGGGCCCTGCCGATGGTGGAATTAAATACGCAGAAACCTGGTGCGCTGGGAAATCAGCCCCAGCTGGGATCCCTGGTCATATTTTTACCTGATTCTGGTTGGGAACTGGGCTTTTGGCCAGGGCAACTGGGTCTTCATTGTGTGTATGAACAACAAAGACCAGGAGCCTCCGTTGTCAGGGTGTGATGTTATTGATATAATCTGGGACCATATAGAACAGGGTTTGCAACCAAGGTCCTGTAGAAGCAGCAAAGAATCCTGTGGCACCTTATAGACTAACAGAAGTTTTGCAGCATGAGCTTTCGTGGGTGAATACCCACTTCTTCGGATGCAAGCAAGGTCCTGTAGTGGCACCAAATCTTATGTAAAGGGGGTCATATAAGGTGTCTAAGACCAGGTTATGGGTTGTTGGTTATGATTATGCTGTCTGTGTGCATGTGTCATTTTGTAGTTGAAGTTATGAGTATTGGCTCTATACTAGGTCTGTCGCATCTTAGGCGGGGGGGGGGTCCGTTCCGCGGTTATCACGTAAAGCGAAAACCGCGTATAGTCACAATCTCAAACCCTTTAAATCCCGCCCTCAGCTCTGGCGGCGGGGCGGGGGGGGGCATTTAAAGGGCTCCACCGGGCTCCCAAATGCCCCCCCACCCCGCCACCGGAGCGGCGGGCGGGATTTAAAGGGCTCCACGAGGCTTCCCACTGCGGCGGGGAGCCCAGAGGAGCCCTTTAAATCCTGCCCGCAGCTCTGGCGGCGGGATGGGGCCGGCATTTAAAGGGCCCGGAGCACCACCGTGGCCACGTCTGCAGCTGGAAGCCCCCTGGGTGACTTAAAGGCCCTGGGACTCCCAGCCACAGCTGGTGCCCCAGGACCTTTAAATCTTGAGGCCACGCCTCTTCTACTTGAGGCCACGCCCCCTCCCAGACTCCAGGCCTTTCAGCGTAAAGCTGAAATTGCACATGTTAAATGCACGTAAGTTGCGAGAGACCTGTAGTTCAAATTTGTGCTGTGCTTCTGGGAGACATCCCAGACAAGTTGGTGTTAGCTCTGCCTAGCCTGCTTGATGGCCCATTAAGGACCATCAGCTACAACTGACCCATGGAGGGAAGGCAGATACGCCTTGTAACTCAGCAAAGTATGCAGGGTCTTGCCCATGTGACTCCAGACTCCATTTTGCTGTAATTTTCCACAGTAAGGACAAAGAGGTTCTTACACCTGGAAAAACCTATAAAAGGCTGATGCCTCAACTCATCTTCAATCCTGCTTCTTACCTCTGGAGGGACTTTGCTACAAACTGAAGCTCTACACAAGGGACTGATGACCCATCCCAGCGGGGGATGTTCCAGAGACTTGATTTGAACCTGCAGTTTATTCCATCACAGCTACAAGCCTGAACTAAGAACTTTGCCATTACTGTATGTAATTGATTCCATTTAACCAATTCTAGCTCTCATCTCTACCTTTTCCCCTTTATGAATAAACCTTTAGATTTTAGATTCTAAAGGATTGGCAACAGCGTGATTTGTGGGTAAGATCTGATTTGTATATTGACCTGGGTCTGGAGCTTGATTCTTTGGGATCGAGAGAACCTTTTTCTTTTATTGGGGTGTTGGTTTTCACAACCATTCATTCCCAGGACGAGCGGCACTGGTGGTGATACTGGGAAACTGGGGTGTCTAAGGGAATTGCTTGTGTGACTTGTGGTTAACCAGTGGGGTGAAACCAAAGTCCTCTGTGTCTGGCTGGTTTGGTTTGCCTTAGAGGTGGAAAAACCCCAGCCTTGGGCTGTGACTGCCCTGTTTGAGCAATTGGTCCTGAATTGGCACTCTCAGTTGGGTCCCGCCTAAACCGCACTGTCACACAGGGCCAGATTTATACTTAGGGTGCCCCAGGCACAGGGGCTTGGTGGTCTCCCCCCCATCTTGGAACTCTGGGGGCCGCACCGTCTGGAGGTGGCTGGGAGCTGCAGGGTCCCTGCTGCCCGGAAGCTCTTAACCACCACAGGCGGTGCCCTGCCACCCAGCGCCCCCTCTGCCCACTGCCCATCACCCCCCACTCCCCTCCCCAGAGTTGTCCCATAAACTTCCCCAGAGACCCACTCTCCCAACCCCTGCCCGCACTCACTGCCCTCCTGGGAGGTGACGCTGTCTGCCCCCTCATCCGGCCCCGCCCCCTGCAGGGACCTGGGAGCGGCAAAATTGGAATTTTTAGGTGCTTGGAGAATGTTGAGAGCGGCACATGCCTATGGTGCCAGGTGCTGCCCAGAGCCGACCGAGACCAGGGCCACATCACGCTCGGTGCTGCACAGACGCACAGTGAGCCCATCTGTCACCCAAGAGGGTCATGGTAATAGGCAAAGGGAGGAGCATTCTCTCCACTTTACAGAGGGGGAAACTGAGGCACAGTGAGGGGTAATGACTTACCCAAGGTCACCCAGTGCATCCATGCAATGGACAAACCCACTTGGAAAGGGGAAGCACCGAGGGGGGGATGGGGCACAACACAGGCTGCTGTTCATCTGCTTTTCACTCAGGTGTCGCCCCAGATCCGCCCCCTCCTGCTGGTGTTTATTTGTAGCCTGTTGCTCTGAGTCATTAACCACACGCGGGTGCGAAGAACCAGTTGCTAAAGGACCCGGGGCCGGGGCCGAGTGCCCGAGGTGC
The DNA here is from genome assembly GCF_020497125.1 of Mauremys mutica. Taxonomy (NCBI): domain Eukaryota; kingdom Metazoa; phylum Chordata; order Testudines; family Geoemydidae; genus Mauremys; species Mauremys mutica. The sequence goes on from NC_059091.1 coordinate 26,737,981, forward strand.
TGTGCAAAGGGGGAGCACAGCGGGCTGGGGAACCCCATTGTGCTTTCCTAGGACGGGAGCTAGAAAGGGGGCACGGCTTTGAAATTCAGCTCCGGCCAATCTCCCCCAGGGAGACTCCGTGGAGGATGAGGGAGCTGGGGAGGTGACGGCATCACAGTTCCCCTGGGAGCGATGGCCCAGCCATTAATTCAGAGAGTCTAAGGCCAGGACGGGAGCAGGCTGATCCGGCCTCTTGCACTGCACGGGCCAGAGAATGACCCAGGGATTCCTGCATCCAGCCCGTAGCTGGGGATGAAGCTAGCACAGAGCTTGAGAGGGGACAGCCCGTCTGTGCGACTCCACGTGATGGAGAAGCTGCCGCGTCCCAGGGCAGTCGGCCCTGAGGGTGACGTCCCCTCCCCGTTAAAACACGAGCCGGCGTCCTGCCCGGAGAGGGGACGTGTTGGCTATTCGGGCTCTTTATAACAGGGGCAGCAGCAGGGCCTGTTCCCAGGCAGCCCCAGCCTTGCTGGGACACCCCCCACCCCACCCGGGGCGAAGGGCTTTGCCCCTTGGAGGCCTTTCTTCTGCGATGGGCCATTGGTGCGGGGGCAGAGCTAGGAATAGAACCCAGGAGTCCTGATACCTACTGCAGCTCTAACCACTAGACCCCACTCCCCTCCCCTCCGAGCTGGGAATAGAAGAACCCAGGAGTCCTGGCTCCCACTGCCTGCTCTAACCTCTAGACCCCACTCCCCTCATCCCAGAGCTGGGACGGAACCCAGGAGTCCTGATGCCCAGCTTGGAAGCAGGGCCAAACTCATTTCATGTGATGCCTGTCAGCAATTTTTAGTCTCCACCGTTGTGGGCTTGACTGGAGCACAGGGGACCTGAGCCCCAAGGCCAGTCCAGCCCCCCCAACACCTTCCCCCGCCCCCATCAAACCTGTGTGTCCACAGAGCAGCACTGAACAGCCTCAGCCGCTAGGGGGCGCCACAGCCCCACATCAAGAGCCTAATCCCAGTGTTCATGCTGGGCTGGGTCTGGTCCCTCAACTGTCCCCCGAGTATCCCCATAGTGCCTGAGCAGGATAATTACCCCACGCCAGACACATGCATCGCACACGCTAGTGTTCACATGCACACACACTCCGGCATGCACACAAACATGCAGATGTGTGCTCACATCTGTGAACAAGTACCAATGTATATACCGGTGCGCCCACACCCACGCACGGGAACACACGTGTGCTGCACACTCATGCACGGGCACAGAGGTACAGACACATATGTTCACACATACCAGTAGCCTGCAGCATCAGATGCAGGGACAAGGAGCCCCCAGGACCCTCCCTGCTGCTCAAACACCAGCCAGGCCGGAATGGAGGGAGAATCCTTCAAACCCTCCCGCCGGCGATGAGCTGCCGTGACTCTGCCCAGAGAGGAGTAATCGTGGGGCCCTGCCCCCTCTACCCCCCTTGCCCCAGGACATGGCCAGAATCCCCCATGCAACCCCCCCACCACCAGCCCCAGTGTAACCCTCTTAGAAGGGAATCAGTCCTCTCTCCCGCCCTGCTCCCCACAGCGCCCCCTGCTGGCAGATGCTGGAACTGGAGCAGCCGGGAGCTCCCCACACAGCTGGCGCTCCTGCCCTGCCCCCCCCCACAGCGCCCCCTGCTGGGTCAGCCCAGGACTGCAATAACAACACTCCAGCACTTTACCCAGGGCTTGCTGCTGCTGCTGCCCCTGGGGTCCCGTGTAGCCGGCAGGAGCCGGGGTATCGCGCCCCCCCCCCCCAGGCTGCCCCCTCAGACGTCAACGGCCGGGCGGTGACCACTACCAGTGAGCGCCGTCCCCTCCCACCGCGCCGGGAAGCCGTGAATCATGGAACAACCTCGGCCAAGAGCTGACGCAGGCACTCGAGAGACCCGAACTCCCCCACCTGCTGGATTCCCACATGACACCCTCGACCCCTGCATCCAATCTGCCTCCCCTTGACCCTGGATTCCCACCTGAACCCCCAAACTAGCTCCCCTGCTCTCTGGGTCCCACATGGCCCCTCAGGACCTCTAGACTCCCACCTACCCCCTGGCTCCAACCTGTCTCCCCTGCTCTCTAGGTCCGAACTGCCCCCTCCTGGGTCTGACAAGCCCCCCCGCCAACCAGTTCCCTGGATCCAGTACAGCTACCCTGGATCTGGCATGCGCCCCCCCGACCCAATGGGGACTCATCCCAGCTCCTGTGCTCCCAGGTACGATCCAGCGCCCCCCTTCCATGTCTGCCACCACCACAGACACAGCCCGGCTCCCCTGATGTTTTAAGGCCCCATTGGGGGCAGGGGGGCGATGAGCCATGTTGGCCCCCCCCGGGAACGTCTCAGGCTCATGTCTCAGCCGGAGGCGGGCGCACAGAATAACTGTCCCTGTGTCCCATCCGGCCCCTCCAGGCCTTGGCCAGCAGCTGCCTCCCAATGGCCAAGAACATTTTCCCAGGGGGGCAGAAGGGGTGAAAAGGAACATTAATGGGGGGCGGGGTGTCAGGAGGCCTTAAAGAGACAGTGCGCAGCTAGCCAGGGCCCCTTCCTCTGCCCCCCCAAACAGCCCTGATCCTGCCCCTCAGCAGCCACAGCAGAGACACCCCTGGCTGTTACAGGGGGTGGCAGATCTGAGCATGGAAAGTTTGGGAGCGGGACAGGGAGGTGAACGAGAGAGGAGCAGGGTGAGGGGCAGTGACTCAGAGGCCAGGAGACGCACCCGGATCCGGCTGCAGGCCTGTGCAGAGTCACCCCAGGGAGGGATGCGACCCACAGCCTGGGTACAGGAGAGGCCACGCTAACTCCAGGGGTGCCTGGGGAGCACGGGGGGGGGGGGGGGAGGGAAGCAGCACCCAGATCAGACCTTTCACCCCCAAGGGAACCATGGCACTTGGCATCATCAGCCTGGGGGGTGCAGGGTGGGGGGCAGAGTCTTCTCTCCCTGCCCCAGGAGTTACCCCATTGTAAACCAGGCCCAGTTACCGCCACCTGAACAGACGCTCTTAGTTCTTCTATCCCATGTGGGGGTGTAAATCTGGAGTAACCCTGCTGTGAAACGGTGTAAGGAAGGGACGTGCCCTCCCCACAACCTGCACGGACTGTCAGAGACCCCTCCTGACACAGCCCCATCGGTACCGTCCCAGCCCCAAGGACGTCCGGCCCCTGAGGTCAGTCTCGGGGGTGGAATCAGAGCTGCCCCCCCCCCCACGGGGCGCTGGAGGAACAGAGACTGGTGCTGAGAAATGATCCCAGGACAATCAGGTGATTCTCCCCTTGACGCAATGGAAAGGGCCCGACTCCCGCAGCCGTGGCCCCAGACAAAGTGCAGACAGTCCCCGTCTCTGCCCTCCCCCACGCCAGACAGACGTGCGCTCTGGGGCGCTGGACCAGAGCCACCGCAGAGCCCGGCTGCTGGCGGGAGGGAGGGATCCGGGCTGGCGTCAACCTGGGCACAAACTCTGGGGCAGGAGCACATCCCAAGTGGGGAGGGGCTGGGCTGACGGGGGTGGGGGGCTGCTCTGGGAATGGACTGTGGAAAAGTGACTCACACACACACACACACGTGTGTCAGGCAGATCCACCGACTGGAGTGACGGGCACACAACGCTCTCAGCACTGGCACGAACACACCCCAACCCGGCACAGCACAGCTGGGTTGATTTAGCTCCGCACAGTCTGGGCTTCGTTTCTCAGGCAGGCTCATCTGCGGTTTCCTCTGGAATCTGCTGCCCCCGGGGTGTCCCCCTTCCCCTGACGCACACGGGGTCCCGGCAGTGGGCGCCGCTTCCCAGATGGGGCCGGAAGCGCCAGCCAAGTCCCCCCAGCACTGGGGGCTGGTGGCCGGCGGCCATGGCTGATCAGTCTCTCTCTAGGCTTTCTGCAGGCCCATGAACCCCAATCCCTGGTTGCAAGCAGGAGCCCGGACCGGCTGCTGCTCAAATTCCAACCCCTCCCCCGTCTCTGAAATCCGAGGGCCGACAGGGCTGCACCACCACGGCAAACGTACAGGTAGGAAGGCCCTTCCGGGAACATCTCCGGCCTCTTTGTAACAGCCCTCAGCGTATTTGAGGGCTTCTCAGGCCCCCCACAGTCATCTTTGCTCCTGACTAAACATGGCCCATGTTTTAATCTGTCTGCACAGGTCTGGTTTGCTAAACCGTTGATCCTTTTTGGTGCTCTCCTCTGGCCTTTCTCCAACGTGTCCACATCTTCCTGAAAGCGCCAGCGCCCAGAACTGGACACGGGACTCCAGCTGAGGCCTCCCCAGTGCCGAGCAGGGTGGGACAGTCACCTCCCGTGTCATACAGAGCAGTGGTTCTCAGCCAGGGGTACATGTACCCCCGGGGAGACGCACAGGTCTTTCGAGGGTACATCAATGCATCTAGATATCTGCCTAGTTTTACATGTAACCCTTCTGCCCGGCTGCGTTGGCAGCAACAAGGGCCGGGGTCAGTATCTAGCGGTTCCGTTTCAATAACACAATGCAAAACTGGCTCGAGCCCCCACCCAGTGACCGGGGACAATTACATACCCCCCGGGCGCCTCTAGGAGGCAATACTTCCCCTCTCGCAAGCACGGAGTCTGAGGGTAGCAAAAGCCTTTCAATAAAGGAGGGAAACAATGCGGCATCATGTTGGGGAAACCCCACAAACAGGATTCATAACACAAACCATGAGCAAAAGACCCACCCCCAAGTGAGTCTGGCAGTGTCCTTTTCCCCTTGGGGTCTTAAGTCCAGCAACCCAAAAAATCACCCAAAGTCCCAAAAGTCCAACACCCCAAAAGTCTCTGTCCCTGGTCAGTGCACTTCAAAAGTTTATCTGCAGAGTGTTACCTCCCAGCCCAGGTGCAGTGGTGTTAAGAGGCACCTTACGTGGTCCGAGGCCCACTGCCCCAGTTTGTGCAGCACCTGGCTCATGGGGCCCCGCATCTCAGTCTGGGGTCTGTAGCTGCTACCATAATACACCTAATGCACGAGAGGAAGTGACCTGACCCAGTCTCAGTAGAAAGGCCACAGACGGGCTGCACCTAGAGACCCAACACCCAGGGCTGAAGTAGAGGGGTGGGGGTGGGGGGCAGGGGGAGAAGGGAGGGGGGCAGTAGTTTGCTAGGCCAATGGAGCGAGGCTGTCACCCCAGCTGGGGGGCTGCCCCATGGAGCGAGACCGTGGGATCTGGGGGAAGCGCCAAGGCCGGCTCTGTTGTGAAAACATCCAGGTGGTAACTAGGGGTTTTATTGGTTCCCTTTTCACGAGGCCACTTATCTCCTGGCTACTTCCCCCCACTTCTCTGAAGGGCAGGACTCAAGCGGTGTCGAAAGCCCTGAGCCGTTAGGGGCGGCAGTGGGGCCGGTTGCTAACAGGGCTCGCTGAGGTCATCCCAGCTACCAGTGCTGAGCACAGAGCCTGTCCCACTAGGGAGCCTGGCCCTGCGGCAGCTGTTGTGAGGGACCCAATGCTAGTGCCCAGGTGTGCGAGGACACCCAGAGTCCTGGCTCTCCCTGACCCAACACCTCTCAAAGCAGACATTTTTCTTGGAATCAACCCCTGACGTTCCAGGCAAGGCCCCAGCGGGTGTAACCCAGCCCAGCCCTAGTGACCTCAATGGAAGGAGGCCAATTCACATCAGCCGGGCTCTGGCCCCACTGTGCTTTCCTCTGCCCTGGGTAGTTTCCAGGAATCGCTGTCACCTCAGCATCTCGCTGCTACTGCGTAACCCTGCGGGGATCCGGAGAACGCCCCACCCCCCCCGTGATACTGTATCTGCATTTCTGCCCAGCCCCCGCATCTCACAACTGTGCCAGAACGACGGCCCCTGGCAAAGAGGAGACAGGCCAAGGAGGAATCTGCCAACAGATCCCGGCAGCTCAGTTCCCACCCAGGCCCGTAGCTCAGGACGTTGGTGAGACTAGACACGTTCGTTACATCAGTTCTTGCGTTACAGCCCTGCCAGCCAAGGGGCGATGGGGAGAGATGCTGCCAGGCCAAGGCCGACACCCGGACACGAGCGCTGCTGGCCCCTCCCTGACGGCGCGTTGGTGGCACTTCGGCCCCATCCAGCCCTAAAGCGCCTCATGGGCATTCACAGCCCGCACAGCCCCACCTGCTGAGAAAGAGCTGCCACCAGCCCCATTTTACAGCTGGGGAAACTGAGGCACTGAGCGACAACTCACCCACTGTCTCAGAGCAAATGGCAGCTGGGAAGAGAACTCTCAGCCCCACACGCCTGTATGAAACCAGGAAATCAAATGTAAAAAACAAAGCCACTGATCAAACAAATGGCTGGCACCAATCCTACTGTCACAGACACAAGCCACAGCTGGTATTTATTAGCCAGACTGCTCTGGCACCAAGGCCTCATTGTACCAAGCTTGGCACCTACAAGCCTTGGCACTGAGAGCCAATGGCCCAAACAGACAAGGCAAGTGAAGGACCATTTGCCCTATTTCACTTCTGTGGAAACTGAGGCACAGAGCAATTCAGTGCCAGAGCTGAGAATTGAAGCTGGATTTTCCCTGTGCCATTGCAGCCCCTGAACCACTCAGGCACCTGTGCCACAGAGCTGCTGCCAGCTGGGCTGTGCCACACAGATCTCAGGAGGCATCAAAGATAACAGCAGCTACAGGAGCCCAAACTACCCCTGGATCCAATCCTGAGCCCATCGCACCAGCAGGACAGCGCCTGCCTCCAACGGGAGATGAGTTGGAACACGCAGTGCAGGATCCAGCCCCCAGCTGGGGACCCACATGCCAAATTTGGGCACCTAAAATCTGGCACCTAAATCCACATCAAGGCCCCTAAAATAGCTGGCCTGTCTGGCTGGTTATGCCCAGATTCTGCAAGGTCTGAGAATGCTCGTTATTAAGTGAATTACGGTAGCAACTATCAGGCCTCACCAAAATTGAGGCCCTATTGTGCCAGGGGCTGCACAGACCCACAGCGAGAGACAGCCCCTGCCCCAAAGGGCTCCCAGTCTCAACTGACAAAAGACAAGTGGGGAAACTGAGGCACAGAGCAGGGAAGCAAGTTGCCAAATCAGTGGAAAGAACCCAGGTGTTCTGACTCCCACCCTGACACTCTGTCGACTAGACGGCGCTGCCTGCCTACAAATCGCAGCCCCTTTGTAAGTCAGGCTTCTCATTTCAGAAGCCTAAATCTGGATTGAAAACCAGACCCCCCCAAAGCTCTGGGAAGGTGGGTGGGCACAGACCCAGGGCAGCACTGATGTCTCCATCTCCCTCCCTCCTTCCCCAGAGGGCGGCTGGACTGGCAGGGCCAAGCAGGGCAAGGAATGCTCCATTTTATTAATCACTTGGCACCACATGGACAGAAATATTTCTGAAAACGAGGCTTCTCTGCTGGCGTCACAGGCGTGGCACCTCCCCCCCCCCAGGGCATAGGATGCATGGAGGGGTGGGGCACTGAGCACCCAACAGGATCCAGCCCTTTTATTCAGCCAGCCACTTAGACAAGAACTCACAACCAACACCCCTCCCCCAGCTGTGGGGATAGAACCCAGGAGTCCTAGGTTTGCTTCTAGCCCTGACGGCATCTAAAGCCAGGCAAACGCTCCTTTAAGCGAAAGACATAAGAACGGCCCTACTGGGTCAGACCAAAGGACCATCCAGCCCAGTATCCTGTCTGCCGACAGTGGCCAATGCCAGGTGCCCCAGAGGGAATGAACAGAACAGGGAATCACCAAGTGACCCATCCCCTGTTGTCCATTCCCAGCTTCTGGCAAACAGAGCCTAGGGGCACCATCCCTGCCCATCCTGGCTAATAGCCATTGATGGACCTGTCCTCCATGAATGTATCTAGTTCTCTTTTGAACCCTGTTATGGTCTTGGCCTTCCCCACATCCTCTGGCAAGGAGTTCCACAGGTTGACTGTGCGTTGTGTGAAGAAATACTTCCTTTTGTTTGATTGAAACCTGCTGCCTATTCATTTAATTTGGTGACCCCTAGTTCTTGTGTTATGAGAAGTAGTAAACAACACGTCCGTATCTACTTTCTCTACACCCGTCATGATTTTATAGACCTCAATCATATCTTTCCTTAGCAGGGCCGGCTCCAGACCCCAGCGCGCCAAGTGCACGCGTGGGGCGGCATTTTCCCGGGAGGGCGGCCGGTGGGTCTGGCGGACCTTCCGCAGTCATGTCTGCGGGAGGTCCACTGGAGCCCCAGGAGCAGCGGACCTCCTGCAGGCATGACTGTGGAGGGTGCGCTCCTCCCACGGCTCCAGTGGACCTCCCGCAGGCATGACTGCGGACGGTTCGCTAGTCCCATGGCTCGGGTGGACCGCCTGCAGGCATGCCAACGAGTGCTCCACCAGAGCCGCAGGACCAGCGAACCCTGCGCAGCTGCGGGAGGTCCACTGGAGCCACGGGACCAACGAACCCTGCGCAGTCATGCCTGTGGGAGGTCCGCTGCTCCCGGGGCTCTGGTGCACCTCCCGCAGGCATGACTGCTTGGGGCGGCCAAATTCCTAGAGCTGCCCCTGCCCCTTAGCCATCTCTTTTCCAGGCTGAAAAGTCCCAGTCTTATTAATCTCTCCTCATACGGAAGCTGAAGACTTCGGCGTCCTTTGCCTAGGGATCTTTGATCTACATTCCAACCTGTCCCCTCCCCATCCAGCCTCCTCTGAACCCCGGGACACCAGGCACCCAGCTCCTGATGCTGCAGCTCCCAGCTCCGAGGTGGATCCTACGCTCCAGCACCACCCACAGCCCAAAGGGGATGCGACTGCAGATGTATCAGTGGCCAGTGGGGGTGGAGAAGGTGACCCTGGAACTTCCCTTGCCCCCAAAGATCAGATCAAGTATGGATGAAGCTTGGAGGGGGAATTGACTGGACCCAGGATGACCCATGACCAGAATGGCTGAGAAGGGGCAGAGCCAGGACACATGCAGGTAATTGCATCCAGCCTTCTGCACTGTCACCAACCACTGTGGCAAAATACCTGCTTCTCCTCAGCTGGCTCAGTCCCTTTTTGCCTTGGAGACACAGGCTTGGGCAAAGTAAAATCCTTCCCAGTCACACAGGGTCTGGCTGATCCTCCTCTCAGTCAGTCCCTTGCTGTTTTTCTCCCCTTCTGGAGACAGAGTGCAGGCTTCCTTGCTGGAAGAGGGCAGAGCCTTGCTGCACCTTGGTGGTGGTGGTGGTGGTGGCAGCAGCAGCTGCTGCCACTGCCCTTACCACCACCCCCATTTCCCTCTCAGGGAGGGTTTAAAAAGGTCACCAGCAATTGGGGCCAGCTGAACCAAATTAGTTCCCTGGTAACCCCTGTTCCAGCTGAACCTAATTTCTCATGGCTCTCTCTCCTCAATGGATAGGGAGAAGCCTTTTAACCCCCCTGGGACTAATTCCTACCCCTCCCTTTGTAGCCATTTGGCCTGGGTTTGCCACACCACCCAGGACTCATCTGAGGGTTTGGAGGGGCAGCCCACAGACATCACCAGCACCAGGGCCGGCTCCAGACCCCAGCGCACCAAGCGCGCGCGTGGGGCGGCATTTTGCTGGCAGGGCGGCAGGCAGCTCCGGCGGACCTTCCGCAGTCATGACTGCAGAGGGTCCGTTGGTCCTGCGGCTCCGCAGGCACGTCTGCAAGAGGACACCAGGAGCCGCAGGGCCAGCGCCCTGCAGCGCGCCCCCTGCGGCATGCCGCCCTGCTTGGGGCGGCCAAATTCTTAGAGCCGCCCCTAACCAGCACCCCCACCCCCCACTCTGATGGTGCCTCATACCCAACGATTGCCCGCTGGGGGAAATGCAAAGCCCGATCACCCCAAAAGGGTCCCCAAAAGGCTTTCAAACTTGGTCCCTTTGCCTCTCCATCCCTGGTGTAAAGTCCACCCCGGACAGCACAGTTTACAAACCCCGGGGAATCAGTTTATAAACCCTGCTTCTGCAGCCTGAGGGAACAGGGTCTAGTAGTTAGCGTGGGGGGGGGGGGGGGTTTGTCAGGATACCTGGGTTCTATTCCCAGCAGGGAGAGGGGAGTGGGGTCTGGTGGGTTAGAGCAGAGGGGGTTGGGAGCCAGGACTCCTGGGTTCACTTCCCAGCACCAGAACCATCTTGCCAGGAGCCTGGAGAAACCACCTGGCCTCTCTGTCAAAGAAGGATCATCTCTCTCTGGAGTACAAGCCAGGATGGGACAACCTGTGACCCCGCCCCCCCCATAACCCGCTGCTCCCCAGGGTGTCAGAGAGGAGCCCAGCCCAGCCGGACAAATAGCACAATCCTCTAGTGCCCGGGACAGCCCAGCAGATCCCTGCCCCGCCAGAGACAAGTGTCCTGGTCCCATTCACACCAGCACGGGATCCAGGAGTCACTCCCCTGGAGTCACACAAGGGGAAACTTATGGGAGCAGAACTGGGCCCAGTTGCTCCAGATTTCCACCGGAGGCGGGGGGGGGAGAATCAGCCCCCGGCAGCGGCACTGGCTGGGCCCGATCCTGCCCCCACTCGGTCACAACGCTGTAAAGGCAGCGGGTGTAAATGAGCGTCACTCCCCGGGACTCTGGGCAGGGCCACCCAGAGGATTCAGGGGGTCTGGGGCAGGGCCGGGTCCTCAGTGGCAATTCAGCTGCGGGTCCCTCTCGGAGGGAAGGTCCCGCCGCCGAATGCAGCCGAAGAATGAAGCGGCGGCGGCAGAGCAGCCTAAGTGCTGCCGATCGTGGCTTTTCCCTGCCCCCGCCTCGTGCTTGCGGCGCTTGTACTCAGCGGGCGCCGCTCCGAGGCTTCGGCAGCACTTCAGCGGCGGGTCCTTCACTCGCGCCGAGTCTTCCGCTGCACTGAAGGACCCGCCGCCGAACACATGGAGTGAGTGAAGGACCCGCCGCCGAAGTGCCGCCGAAAACCCAGAGTGGCTCCCGGGGCCCCTGTGGGGCCTGCGGCCAGTATCCCCACTTGCCCCCCCCCTCCGGGCGCCCTGAATCCAGGCAGCAAAACACACCAACCGGGGCCCCCCCCTGGGGATTCACACCACAGTAAGTGGTGCCAGAATCGGGCCCATCCCCCATTGGCCCCAGCTCCGCTCCTGACCCTGGACTCGGAGCGCAGCCCGCGCGGATCCCAGCTTTACCGGAGGCCGGAGCCCACCAGCAGCCACGGCGGAGCGACTCCGGAGTCACTCCCCCAGATTTACACCCGGGGAACTGAGCTCAGAAACGCGCCCGGGAAGCAGCTGCCCGGGCCGAGCACATGCTGGAGCCGGGCGGCAGGGCCGGGGTCGGGGGCTCACCGAGGGGCAGCAGGCAGCGAGCCGGGTCCATGCTGCGGGGTGAGGGAGTCCAGCGAGCGGCGCGCACCGAGCTGCAGCCAGAGGGCAGCGCCCCCGAGCCAGGGCCGGCTCTATGGGGGGGCGGGGGCCCCCGCCCAGGAAGGGTGGGACCAGGGCAGGGGGGAGGAGAGCAGAATCGGGGGAGGGAAGGGGAGGGCCGTGTGTGGGGAGATGGGACAGGGAGAGCTCGGGGGAGCCGTGGGGGTGTCAGAAAAGGGCCCAGCTGACAGGCAGGTGCGGGCACTATTTTAACCAGGGGCTCCCACTAAATGACAGACCCCGGTCTGGGCTGAGCCCCCATCCCAGGGGGGCTCGCGGGGGCAGGGCATTGGTTCGGTTCCCGTTTACACAGCTGCCCCCGACCAGGCAGCTACATGGGGCAATCGGGGCACCCCGCAGGCTGCTACAGCGGGTGTCTGCCCCAGGCCTGAGGTGCAGAGTGGGGGGCAGAAGGAGCCCCCCTTCCTGGGGTTAGAAATGGGGGAGACCAGGGGGAGAGGTGCCTGGGGAACACCTGAAGACGGGATGGCGCAGGGGGCTGGATGGGGGGTGGGACTGGATAGATTGATGGAGGGGGGAGGGGTGTGGGGCTGGAGGGAGATGGGGAAGGGTGGGTGAGTGGATGGAGGGGTGTGTGGCGGATTGAGGGAGGTTGGCTGGGAGGGAGGGGTCCGGTGTCTATGGGGATATCTGCCTTGGAGACCAACGTGCTGGGCTCCCATCCGCTCTGACACACACAGACACTGCTCTAAACTCCCCAGGCCCCAGGCCTCCTTCTCTGGACCAGAGACACCCCGACCTCTGGACGCTTCCCCTGAGATGGCCCCTGGAATGACCCAGCAGGGCCCGTACCAGCCCGGCCCCCAGCCCCAAGCTTATCTCCACCCCATGCCGCCATTGCTCCTCTCTGTGCCCCCCTCGTGCCTCCTGGAACGCAGCCCCAGCACGGTGCGGAGCCCAGATTAGCAGGGCCGGGCAGCCGGGGGCTGCTTTTCCCCTTGGAGCCCAACAACTGAAGAGCTGCCGACATTCCAGCCCAGCTGGGGCCAGAGCCAAGTCCTGGGGCAGATCTGTGCTTGGCTGGGAGCTCACGACCTGCACTCACCCCCACCGTTACCTGTAAATCCCTTCAGCCTTGTGTTGTTAACCCGGGGAACTCCCTGCCACAGGAGAGTGGGGGAAGGCAAGAGTTCCCCGGAAAGGGCTGCGATATTGATACAGGGCAATGAGGCCATCCAGTGTGATGCTCTTCGTTAGGAGAGAGAGATGGTAAAGAAGGGACCAGAACCCACGAGTCCTGATGCCAAGTCCCCCTGCTCTAACCACTAGACCAGGGGTGGGCAAATGTTTTGGCCCGAGGGCCACATCGGGGTGTGAAACTGTATGGAGGGCCGGGTAGGGAAGGCCGTGCCTCCCCAAACAGCCTGGCCCCCACCCCCTATCTGCCCCCTCCCACTTCCCGCCCCCTGACTGCCCCCCTCAGAACTCCCGACCCATCCAACACCCCTGCCCCTTGTCCCCTGACTGCCCCCTCCCAGCACCCCCCGCCCCTAACCACCACCCCCAGGACCACACCCCCATCCAACCCTGCCTGTTCCCTTACCGCCTCCCATCCATCCATCCATCCATCCGCCCCCTGTCCTCTGACTGTCTCCCGGAACCCCCTGCCCCTTATCCAACCTCCCTCCCCACACCCTGCCCCCTTACCATGCTGCTCAGAGCAGCAGGAGCTTGTACCCCACACCCGGCCAGAGCCAGCGGAGCTGCCTGCATGGCGGCGTTACTGCGGGGGAAGGGGGACAGCAGGGAGGGGCCAGGGGCTAGCCTCCCCAGCCGGGAGCTCAGGGGCTGGGCAGGAGGGTCCCGCAGACCGGATGTGGCCCATGGGCTATTGTTTGCCCACCTCTGCACTGGATCCCACTTCCCTCCTCCAGCTGAGACTAGAACCCAGGATCAGGGCTGCCCAGAGGATTCAGGGGGCCTGGGGTCTTCGGCAGCAGGGGGCCTCTGCTTCGGCAGTAATTCAGCAGCGGGGGGGGGGGTCCGTCCGCTCCAGGACCTGCTGCTGAAGTTCCCCGAAGACCCATGGTGGGGGACCCCCACCACCGAATTACCGCTGAAGACCCGGCACTTCGGCAGAAGGTCCTCCGCCACCGAAGATCCGGAATGGAAGAAGCTCCGGAGGCCCAGGCCCTGCAAGAATTTTCCGGGACCTCCGGAGCGAGTGAAGGACCCCGCTCCAGGGGCTCTGAAAAACTCTCGTGGGGGCCCCTGCTGGGCCCGGGGCCTGGGGCAAATTGCCCCACTTGCCCCCCTCTGGGCGGCCCTGCTGAGGAGTACTGTCCCCCAGCCTGCTCTCACCCCACAGGCTGCCTCCTGCTTGGCAGGTTCGTGCCCTGTGGGATGTGGGGGGCAGTTCAGGTCAGGCTGCTGGGGCCCCATGGCTGGAGGCTGGGGGATTGTGTCACTGCCGGGATATCCTGGCCACCCCTTGAGCAGGCACCAGAGACCTCATGGAAACATTGCCCCAGCAGAAACAGGAACCAGCGTGAGATCAGCTGGCAGGATGGGGGTGGGGGGAATGTCCAGCTGTGGGCAGGGCCGGCTTTAGGTTTTTTGCTGCCCCAAGCAAAAAAAATTTTGGCTGCCCCCCCACCCCAGCCCTGGGCTCCCCCCCCCACCCCTGTGCCGCCCCAGCACTGGGCTCTGCCCCCTCCCACACCCACAGCCCCTGCCATCCCAACCCTGGGCTCTGCCCCCCACCCCACCCGCACCCCCTGCTGCCCCAGCCCTGGGCTTCCCCCCACTAGTGCTGACTCTGCTCACTTCCCCCCTCGCCTCCAGCCAGTCCAGCGCTGGCAGGGTCGGGGAGAGCAGTGGGGCTCCCAGGCCACACCTCAGCCCCGGGTCCCTCCAGCTGGGGCTCCCGCCTCCAGGACCGCCCGGGACCCGGGATGGCAGAGCTGGGGAACCGCCCAGCAGGGGGCTGAGGAGCCGGGGCAGGGCAGCCCCAGAGGGAGCAGAGCCCAGAGAGTGGGACGCAGGCCCTGCACGGCAGCACCCCGGGCACTGGTCCCCACTATGGCCTCGCTTCTGCTGCTGGCCGCCCTGCCGCAGTCCCTGGGTGGCTCGGGCTGCTTTGCCCAGCCCCGGCTGTGGCGCTCGGGGGAGGCCACCTTGCGGCACCTGCAGGCGGCTCCGTGCGTCCCGGGGGGCGGCCCTCAGCCTGAGAGTCCCGCGCTCGGAGCCCGCCCAGCCGTAAGGTGCAGGTGCTGCTCCTCGACGCAAACTGCAGCGGCCCCAGGGGAAACCCCCGTGCAGGACGCGCTGCTGCTGCCAGGGGCAGCTCTAGGCTTTTGCCACCACAAGCACAAAAAAAAAAAAAAAAAAAAGGCCGTCTGGAAGTGCCGCCCCTGAAAATGTGCCGCCCCAAGCACCTGCTTGGTTTGCTGGTGCCTGGAGCCAGCCCTGGCTGTGGGGCACCGCGCTGGGATAGCAGGGACCTGTGAGACAGGACTGACGGGCATCAGCAAAGTTGGGGGACAGGGCTGGAATAGCGGGGGCTGCAGGTCACAGTACCCCGCCCTAAAATACTCTGTAGTGCTGGGCAGCTCTGGCACAACCCTACCCTCCTTTGGACCCCCCATCAATATACCCCAACCCCTGGTACCCTCCAAGTGTACTCTGACCCCCCCCACCAACAGCCCAAATATACCCCATCTCCTGTGCCCCCCCAGCCCTCTCCTCACAGTATTGGGGGTCAGGCCCCAGCAGCAGGGCTCTCCCCAGGGTGAGGTTAGAGGCCGAGTGCCCGGGGCCCCGTCCAGTCAGGGGCAGGTTTCCCCAGCTGGCCTGGATTCCGGGGGGTGGGAATTGGCGCTGACCCTGCTGCTCCGGAACCAGGCAATTGAACCACAAACCAGCCCGGCCCCAGGGGTTCATGCTTCACTGGAGCGAGAGGCCGAGAGCAATGAGAGACGAGCGCCAAACGCTGCGGCTAGGCCCACGGGCCCGATCCTGAGATGGGCCCCCAGTGACTAGAGAGGAGAGAGGATGTGACCAGGGCATTGGGGGCAGCACCCCAGCAGCACAGCGCCCCCTGGTGCCAGGCTGGGGTGTGTTTGGGGGCAGGGCACAGCCAGGGCATTGGCGCCAGGCTGAGGACGCAGCTGAACATGTGCCCTGGCTTTTCTGGGATATCAGCTGCATCAGCGACAGCTCCTGAGCTGAACAATGGGCAGGAAAATCAGGAGCAGGAGAAGTGAAAGTGCCGACAAACCAGGGCCCCTCCTCACTCGTGGGCTCCTGCTGTTGTTCTGGGGGAAGTGGTTGCCCTGGGCCGGCCGCGGTGCAGGCACTCGGACACCATGGCGCTGGCTCTGACCGATGGCACTGTTGTGCTGGAGCGTGGGCCTCTGACGTTATGAGTCTAATATAATATTTAATTGGAAGGTGGCAGGGCCAGAAAGAGTTAATTAACTCACAGACTGACCTGACCCATGGCCAAACTTTAAAGACTGGTTAGGAGGATCTGTAAATGAATAGAGCTTTGAAAAGCAGCCTGTATTGTTAGAGGTAGAAGGGGAGATGTTTGCTCAGGTCTTGTGATGTAAGCAAAACAGTCTTGTCTATTGCTATAGCTTTGAGTCAAAGGTCAAAAAAGGAGTATTAACATTTAGGAATTGTCACGGAGTCCCCGGGCGATGCTCTGGAACTGCTCCCCACAAAGCCAGTCAGGACTTTGGGGAGCCTTCACCTTCCTGGGTCTCTCCTTGGAGCATTAAGCATCCTCTGCCCCTCCGTGCGCTTCCCACAGTGAGTCCGCCCTGGCAGGGTCCTGGGGAAGCCAGAGGGTCCTCCACCCCCACTTCGCAGGCCAACCTGACTCTCAGGCAGCCAGTAAAACAGAGGTTTATTAGATGATAAGACCACGGTCTAAAACAGAGCTTGTAGGTACAGAGAACGGGACCCCTCAGCTGGGTCCATCCTGGGGGGGCAGCGAGCCAAACAACCCCATCTGCCCTCACTTCCTGTCCCCAGCCAGCCCCAAAATGAAACCCCCTCCAGCCCCTCCTCTTTGGCGAGATGCAGGGATGGCTCCAGCCCTGTCTGCTCTGTGGTGCGGATGGAAGGGAAGAGTTTGTTTTATTAAATAAACTGGGCGCCTAGTCCCCACCCTGCACTTCCATAGTGTGTGAACAACAACACAGCACGGGACAGCCCAGGCTGAGAGGCCAAAACTAGCCAGTGCTGCACATTTAATTTTTGCTTTATCTGGGGGAAGATCTGTATTACATGGGCCGGGGGTTAGTCATGATTTCTCTGTTTTTTGAGTCCTTATCACTACAGGCAGCTGTGACAGTTTCAACGTACAGGGCATCAGAGTGCATCCCGGACAGACTCAAATGGGGCCAGTTCAGATCCAGGTAACTTCACGGATTATTTCTCTTTAATACTGTACATGTAGAAACGCCAGTCATGGACCAGCTCTGGGAGTGGAGTGGGGTCTAGTCGTTCTGCCTCACAGCCCCCTCCTGCCCTAAGCACTAGACCCCACTCCCCTCCCAGCACTGGGAATGGAACCCAGGAGTCCTGATTCCCAGCTCCCCCTGCTCTAACTACTAGACCCCACTCCTCTCCCAGCACTGGGAATGGAACCCAGGAGTCCTGATTCCCAGCTCCCTCCTTGTCTAACCACTGGACCCTGCTCCCTTCCCTGAGCGCCACAAAGAGAAGGTTAAGAGACAACTTGATCACCGTGTAGAAGTACCTCCATGGGGAACAAAATATTGACCATGTGCTCGTCAGTCTAGCAAAGCTGGAAGTTGAAGCTGGACACACTCAGACTGGAAATAAGGGGCACGTTTTTCAGTGTGGGGAACGGAGCCTTGGAACAACTTACCAAGGGCCATGGTGGATTCTCCCTCGCTGGCTATTTTTAAATCAAGGCTGGATGTTTTTCTAGCAGATCTGCTCCAGTACCCACAGGAATTAAGCCGGGGATGTCCTAGGGCCTGCGTTATGCAGGCGGTCAGATGGGATGGGATGGTCACACTGGACCTGTCTGGACCTTGGGGGAGGGGGAGCCGTACAAACGGTGCTAGGTGCTGTACAAACCCACACCCAGAAATCCAGCCACCCATCGGCTGTAGATGAAAGGAAGGTGGAGGTTTGTGTCTCCTTGGTGCTGCATGTGGTCGTCACACCTCAGCCCCTCAGAGAATCACCAGCACAGCTTGCAAACCAGGCGATCTTCTCAAATCCGAACCACTGGGCTCTGTTCATTTGCCATCTGCCTCCCAGTCAGTTTCCAGCCCAAATTGGGTCTTGCACTAAGCATCATGGGGGGTGCCCCACTTATCCCAGTGGTCAGAGCCTCTTTCAGGATGTGGGAGACCCAGGCTCTAATCTCCGCTCTGCCTGATGCAGCACAGGGCTCCCAAGCAAGAACCTTATGGGATATTCAGAGCTGGGGTGTTCTCACCCTCCTCTTGGAGCTGATCTGCTCTGTAGAAATACTTAAATCCGCATTGGGGGAGGGGGACTGCACCCAAGCGAGCAAGTAATTCTCAATCGCAGCCCAGAGTTTCCCAGAATGCACTGGGACAAACTCCAGCAGCCAGGACGAGGCAGGTGGGAAAGGATGTTGTGTGGACAGCAGCCTGCGTGTTGTTAGTGGGTCAGCTGAGAGAGTCACAGCCGGGGCACAAGGGCTGGACACAAACGAGTCTCCTGCAGAGCAATGGGCTTAGGCAGCTGCAGTGTATTGTGCTTGCACATCTATAGTTCCACAATGCCCTTGGAGCCTAGTGTGGTTGCACTGGTAGCATATTGTGTTTGCACACTTGTACTTACCGTGTGGTGTGCTTGCACCGCTGTCATTATGCTTGTGGCACCTTAGAGACTAACAAATTTATTTGAGCATAAGCTTTCGTGGGCTACAGCCCACTTCTTCGGATGCATGGAATGGAACATGGATTGAGTAGATATATATACACATACAGAGAGCATGAAAAGGTGGGAGTTGTCTTACCAACTCTGAGAGGCCAATTAAGTAAGGAAAAAAACTTTTGAAGTGATAATCAAGATAGCCCAGTACAGGCAGTTTGATAAGAGGTGTGAGAATACTTACAAGGGGAGATAGATTCAATGTTTGTAATGGCTCAGCCATTCCCAGCTCTCTAACACCACATTCTACAGGCCATTATCCTCTGATCCCACGGAGGATTACCAAAAGAAACTACACCATCTGCTAAAAAAACTCCCTGACAAAGCACTGGAACAGATCTGTACAGACACATGCCTAGAACCTCGACCACGGGTATTCTATTTGCTACCCAAGATCCATAAACCTGGAAATCCTGGACGCCCCATCATCTCTAGCATTGGCACCCTAACATCAGGATTGTCTGGCTATGTGGACTCTTTCCTCAGGCCCTATGCTACCAGCACTCGCAGCTATCTTCGAGACACCACTGACTTCCTGAGGAAACTACAATCCATCGGCGATCTTCCAGAAAACACCATCCTGGCCACTATGGATGTAGAAAGCCCTCTTCACCAATATTCCACACAAAGATGGACTACAAGCCATCAGGAACACTATCCCCGATAATGTCACAGCTGACCTGGTGGCTGAACTTTGTGACTTTGTCCTCACCCACAACTATTTCACATTTGGGGACAATATATACCTTCAAGTCAGCGGCACTGCTATGGGTACCCGCATGGCCCCACAGTATGCCAACATTTTTATGGCTGACTTAGAACAACGCTTCCTTAGCTCTCATCCCCTAACACCCCTCCTCTACTTGCGCTACATTGATGACATCTTCATCATCTGGACCCAAGGAAAAGAAGCCCTTGAGGAATTCCACCATGATTTCAATAATTTCCATCCCACCATTAACCTCAGCCTAGATCAATCCACACAAGTGGTCCATTTCCTGGACACTACTGTGCTAATAAGCGATGGTCACATAAATACCACCCTGTACCGGAAACCTACTGACCGCTATACTCACCTACATGCCTCCAACTTCCATCCAGGACACACCACACGATCCATTGTCTACAGCCAAGCTCTAAGATACAACCTCATTTGATCCAACTCCTCAGACAGAGACAAACACCTACAAGATCTCTATCAAGCATTCTTAAAACTACAATACCCACCTGCTGAAGTGAAAAAACAGATTGACAGAGCCAGACGAGTACCCAGAAGTCACCTCCTACAAGACAGGCCCAACAAAGAAAATAACAGAACACCATTAGCTGTCATCTTCAGCCCCCAACTAAAACCTCTCCAGCGCATCCACAAAGATCTACAACCTATCCTGAAAGATGATCCCTCACTCTCACAGATCTTGGGGGACAGACCTGTCCTCGCTTACAGACAACCCCCCAACCTGAAGCAAATATTCACCAGCAACCACACATCACTGAACAAAAACACTAACCCAGGAATCTACCCTTGCAATAAAGCCCGATGCCAACTCTGTCCACATTCAAGTGACATCATCATAGGACCTAATCACATCAGCTACACCATTAGGGGCTCATTCGCCTGCACATCTACCAATGTGATATATGCCATCATGTGCCAGCAGTGCCTCTCTGCCCTGTACATTGGCCAAATCGGACAGTCTCTACGCAAAAGAATGAATGGACACAAGTCTGACATCAGGCATCATAACACTCAAAAACCAGTAGGAGAGCACTGTTGCCGGCACAAAAGGCCTGAGGCAACAGCAACAGTGGTTCGTTGCCCGGAGTGCCTCGCTCCAATTAGACACACCAGGGTGGAGAAGCAAAAAAGTTTATTTGAGATCTCAAAGCGCACGTGCTCGGAGACACACGTCTCAGATCAAGCACCCTCCATACAAGCAGCTCTCTGTCTTTATACATGATTTTAGCTAAGCATGTCTATTACCCCCGATGCCCAGCTCCCCCCTTCCCCCCCCCTTCTCCCTCCTTTTTAGTTCCCATACAGCAAATACATTATAACGTAGCAATTACTCTAAACAGGTTAGATCATACTTGGCAAAAAACATATTATCTCGTTAGTAACTTTTCTTGACCGGTCATTCTGTTTCACTCCCTTCAGCCAGGTGCAAGCAGGCTGTATAATTGCCTCCTGGTACTGATAACTAGTTGCCACACATTCCATTCTTTCCATCTAGCCTGTGGAGTTAATTAAAGTCTAAACATGGAAGCGGTTCGAACAAGCAGAGGCCTAATACAGGGAGCCTTCATTGGCACTGTCATTTTCCACCCCTCTGTCAACACTGGGCCATGCCTGGTGCCACCAACAATTCCCTCCTTTAAGAATACTCAACAAACCTTTGGCTGAGTGTTCTCATATACTGTGGACAAAACATAATTGAGTTCTATGGAGCTGGGGCTGTCAATGAGAGGGTACATAGGGACCTTCGGGGCACGGGGGGTACAAAGTTTACGGAGGAGCAGTTTAAAACAAGCAAGCAGGAGGAGGGTGACCAGGCACAGTATCACACCTGTGAGGAGGAGACGCACAAGGCCACTTCCCAGTCCTCCTAGGTTGGGCAACCAACTCCAAAGGGAATCAAAAATTGTGGGTTCCCTTTCCTGGGCCTTCCACTCCTCGAAAGCCTGTTCGGCTGACAGGATGTGTTCCCATAGCAAAGAGTAACATTGTGGCAAACCCTAGGCCTGGATCCATACTGGGCAAGTGATTCTAAGGCCTAACAATTACAATTCCCCAAATACCCACAAAATTACTACTACTAATAACAAGCAGATTAAAAACAAAAGGGACCAAGCCCACAGGTTAGGCTGGCCCTGTGAAAATAAACACAGCCAACGCTCAGAGTGTTCACGGGGAGTGCGCTGTAACTGTCCAAAGGGGTCACAGGGCATTCCCAGCAGGCCTTACTGTCGCCTGAATAACAGCTTAAGTCCCAGATCGTCGTTGGCAGTCTTCTCCGCAGGTTGGACGGTCCACCGTTCAGGAGCTAGCACTGCTTTCAGACGGGAGTAGTGGATCCAGTTCTTGTATCCCTCGACCTTTGCTGCTGTGTGGGTGATCAGCAGGACGGTGTGAGGTCCCTTCCACTTCTCTTGGAGAGGCTCGTCCTTCCAGGTACGAACGAGAACGGAGTCACCAGGCTGCAGGGAGTGGACAGGGGCATCCAGCGGGAGAGGCTGCAAATCTTTGGTATACCTGTGGAGAGAACAGAGAACAGCAGACAGAGAGCACATGTACTGAGATAAGAAACCGCAGCCTACCTCCCACTCCCCTAACAGAACCGGTGTACCATTCATAGGCCATGCCCTCCCAAACATAATCTCGAAGGGACTAAGCCCTAACCTGCCCTTTGGGAGAGCACGAACTCGGAGCAAAACAAGGGGTAAGGCATCAGGCCACCGAAGAGAAGCCTCTTGGCAGACCTTTGAGAGATGCCGCTTGAGTGTCTGATTAGTACGTTCCACTACTCCACTGGCCTGTGGTCGCCATGGAGTGTGGAGCTTCCAGGTGATCTGTAGAACATCCGAAATCCCCTGAATGACTTGCGATGTGAAGTGTGTTCCATTGTCAGATTCCATCCACTGGGGGAGTCCAAAGCGAGGAATGATTTCCTTGACAAACTTGAGAGCCACTGTTCTGGCAGTGTTGTTTCGGCATGGGAAGGCTTCAGGCCATCCGCTGAATCGATCCACCATGACGAGGAGGTACCTGAACCCTTGGGTTCGGGGAATTCAGTGAAGTCTACTTGCCACACCAATCCTGGCCCTGGGGTAGGTTCCAGAGTGGCTGGTGGCACTGACACTCCTGGTCGAGGGTTGTTCTTTTGACAGACTAAACACTCAGCCTGTACCTGGGAAGCCAGGGGTCTTAATCCAGAGGTTAGAAAATACTTATTCATAAGCTGGGTGAGAGCCTCCCTTCCAGCGTGAGTGGTCTGATGTAGTTTCTGTAGTACTGGCCGTATTAGGCTTTTAGGTAGGAGGATTTTTCCTTCTGTGGAGTGGAGCCATCCCTCCTTTTCCTGGAGCCCAAGGGAGTTGGCCAGATTCCTTTCTTCACGAGAGTACTGAGGGGCTGGGAGCTCACCCACTGATGGGATGAGGGCATGCACATGGGCCTCCTCAGCTTCCAATGGTTCCAGGGTGGCAGCTCGCTTGGCTTCCCTGTCGGCCCTGGCGTTGCCCTTGGCTACGTCCTGGTCTTCTCGTTGATGAGCCTTGCAGTGCACCACTGCTACCTCTGAGGGGAGCTGCACCGCTTCCAGAAGCCGGAGAATCTGTGTCCCATGCTTGACCGGGGACCCCTGAGCTGTAAGCATTCCTCTTTGCTTCCAGAGACCTGCATGAGCATGTAGCACTCCAAAGGCATATCTGGAATCAGTAAAAATGTTAACTCTTTTTCCTTTTGACAGTTCGAGTGCACGGGTTAAAGCTACCAATTCAGCCAGCTGGGCTGATGTTCCGGCAGGCAAACTTTCCGCTTCCACAGTCTCATGGAGAGTTACAACAGCATAGCCAGCCCTCCTTTGCCCGTCTGTAACAAAGCTGCTGCCGTCAGTGTACCACTCATACTCTGCATTGGGGAGTGGCTGATCTTTTAAGTCTGGACGGCTGGAGTACTGGGCATCTATGATTTCTAAACAGTCATGTTCCTGCTCCTCTGTTTCTGGCAACATAGTGGCTGGGTTGAGGGAGGGGCAGGTCTGCAGGGTAACTTCAGGATTTTCTAGGAGTTTAGCCTGGTACCGAGCTACCCGAGCCTGCGTGAGCCAGAGACCACCCTTAGTGTCCAGCAGGGCTTGAACCATATGAGGGGTATACACCTGCACAGTCCCCCCGAAAGTCAGTTTTTCTGCTTCACCAAGCACTAGGGCAGTTGCCGCGACAGCTCGCAAGCAAGCTGGCCACCCCTTGGCAACTTGATCCAGTTGTTTAGAGAAATATGCCACAGGACGTTTCCAAGTGCCTAATAATTGAGTAAGCACCCCTAGAGCCACTCCCTTCCTTTCATGCACATACAGTTGAAACGGCTTAAAGATGTCTGGAAGACCGAGTGCCGGGGCTTTCATTAGCTTTCGCTTTAACACTTTAAATGCCTTGTCAGCTTCTGAGGACCAGTGAAAGGGGTCGTGATCCATTCCCTTAACACATTCATACAAGGGCTTAGCCCACAGTCCGAACTCTGGGATCCATATTCTGCAAAAGCCTGCCATGCCCAGAAAAGCCCTGAGCTGTTTACGATTGCTTGGGACAGGAATTTGACAGATTGCTTCCTTCCTCTCATTTGAAAGCTGTCTCTCCCCCTGTCTTATGTGAAATCCTAAGTACTGTACTTCTGAGAGGGCAATCTGAGCCTTGCTCCGAGCTACCCGGTATCCTCGGAGCCCAACAAAGTTCAGGAGGCTCACAGTGGCATGGAGGCAAGGGGTTAATCCCACCGCCGCTATTAACAGGTCGTCAACATACTGCAGGAGGAGAATCCCGTCCTCCGGAGTATTCCACTCCTCCAGGTCTTTGGCCAGAGCCTGGCCGAAAAGGGTGGGGGAGTTTTTAAATCCCTGAGCTAAAACAGTCCAGCAAAGCTGTTTTTTAACCCTTCGGTCGTCTTCCCACTCGAAGGAGAAAATCTCCTGAGATTGTGTGTCGACTGGAATTGTGAAGAAAGCATCTTTCAGGTCTAGGACCGAAAAGTGGGTGTACTGCCCTCCTGTAGATGCCAACAGTGTATATGGGTTTGGAACAAGGGGGTGCAGAGTCTTAACCCGTTCATTAACTGCCCTCAGGTCCTGGACCAGCCGATAGGTGCCATTGGGCTTTCGAACAGGCAGGATGGGGGTGTTCCAGGCTGACTGGCATTCTCGCAGTACCCCGTACTTCAGAAACTGATTTATAGTTTCCTGCAGCCCTTCTCTGGCCTCCCTCTTGATCGGATACTGCTTGATCCGCACCGGACCTTTTCCTGGCAGGAGCTGAACTTTAATGGGGGTGTGATGTGCTGCCTTTCCTGGGACCCCTGATGCCCATACTAGAGGAAAAACCTGGTCCTCCCACTGGCTCCACTCTGGGGCTTGCATGGCTGAGGGCTCAACTGCAAGAGTCATTATCCAGACATTCTCTGGGGGCAGGGTGAGGGTGATTTCATCTTGGGTGAAGTGCAGGGTGGCACCTAAGCGACAAAGCAGATCCCGTCCCAGTAGAGGTGTTGGGCAGTCGGGAAAGTAAACCAGCTTGTGGGATAGAGTTCTGTCTCCCAAAGCACATTCTGCTGGGGCATACACTGGACATTTGATTCCTTTTCCTGTAGCGCCGACCACAGTGAGGGAATCTGCCACAGGCAGCTGGAGGGGTTGATTTACAGCGGTTCGAGCTGCTCCAGAGTCTACTAAAAAGTCTATTTCAGAATTTCCCACCCACATTTTTACTTGGGGTTCCGGGGGCAGGATAGTCCGTCTCCCCTGACACCCCTAGTCTTGATTCTCTGCTGCCATCATAGGGGTATCTTCCCTCTCGGGGCACTCATTTTTCCAGTGTCCCTCCTTTCGGCATATGGCACACTGATTGCGACCCAAACGCCTTTCCTGTGAGCCAGGGCGCCCACGTCCACGACCGCTCATTCCCCGGCCCCTTCCACCTCCTTCCTGAAACTTCCTCTTGTCACTGGCCTGTACTGCTGCAACCATCATCTTCACTTGCCTCTTTTCCTTCTTTCCCTCTCTAAGGCTGTAAGCCCTGTTTGCAGTTTCCAAAATCTGTGCCACAGACATGCCCATCAAATCCTCCTTTTTCTGCAATTTCCTTTTAATGTCAGGGGCAGCACGGCTGGTATAGATACCTTTTATAATTGCCTCAGTTGCTGCATTATCAGGGTCTGCGTTAGTGTTTTGCCGAATGGTATCCCGGATGCGCTGCAGAAAAGTGACCGGACTTTCCTTAGGCTCCTGTATGAGCTCATAAGGCTTGGCCCAATTGTTATGGCGAACAGCTGAGCGTCGGAGTCCAAGCAAAAGCAGCTCCTTGTACACAGTGAGGCGGGTCTGACCATTAGGATCATTAGGATTCCACCTAGGATCTGCTAGGGGGACCATATTGGCAGGAGTGGCAATATTAGCTGGATCCCGATCATGCCTTAGTTGTGCTTCTTCTCTTGCCTTAGCTATAACCTGATTCCTCTCCACTTCAGACAACAGGGTCCTCATAAGGATATTACAGTCATCCCAGTCAGGCTTGTGACTGGCAAAACATCCCTCAAAAACCGAAATAAACTTGCTGGGATTTGTGGAGAATTCCCCTGCCTGTGCCTTAAAGGCTGCTAGGTCCACTGGGTTAAAAGGCACATGTGAGTAAACTAGCATAGTAGTGGCCCGGTGCCCCTCTGCTCCCGGGCGAGCCACCACAGTCTCAGTAATCAACGGATAAAGTCCCACTGAAGGAGCAATCTCTGAAACCTGAGGCACCTGGTCTTTATACGGTGGGGGTGTAGGAGCCGAAGGGGACACCGACTCTGCCATTACAGCCGGGGAGAGGTTTGGGGAACTAACAACAGTGACTGCCGAGCCTGTCGGAGTCAGATTACACTCTTGCAACAGATCTAACCTATCTCTCAACAACATAAACAACTGTGCATACATAAATTCATTCCACTTATTCATTCGCTGACAAAACAAAGCTAATTGAAGGATCGTGTTGTAATTAAGTGATCCCTCCGGTGGCCACCTTTCCTGGCCCTCTAGCTGGTACTGAGGCCAGTTTACTGTACAGAATCTTTTCAGTTTACTTTTAATCAATGGATCTTTTTTAAACACTTTCCAATTCATCAGATGCATTCTAAGGGTGTACACCGTACCCTGCCTGTACTCTGTCCCTGCCCCATACCTATGGGAAGACACTGGGCGTCCCCAGGTCTTAACAGGCAAACAAAAGGTTAACAGCACTGGACTGTTCCTACCTTATCCACGAGACCGGTTCCCCACCGTCGCCCGCAGCTGCTTCTCCACTATCTGAGCGCGTTGCATCGTAGTGCCCTCCGGGGTCGACCACACCGCGTCTCCGCCGAGGCCCCCGATGAAGTCACCGGTGCGCGCTGGGCATCGGTCGTCGCCGCAATCCGTCGACCTCCAGGAGGGGTCCGGGCAAGGCTAAATTTAGCCTCAAGCCCACCCAGGGACGCCAAAACTGTTGCCGGCACAAAAGGCCTGAGGCGACAGCAACAGTGGTTCGTTGCCCGGAGTGCCTCGCTCCAATTAGACACACCAGGGTGGAGAAGCAAAAAAGTTTATTTGAGATCTCAAAGCGCACGTGCTCGGAGACACACATCTCAGATCAAGCACCCTCCATACAAGCAGCTCTCTGTCTTTATACATGATTTTAGCTAAGCATGTCTATTACCCCCAATGCCCAGCTCCCCCCTTCCCCCCCCTCTTCTCCCTCCTTTTTAGTTCCCATACAGCAAATACATTATAACGTAGCAATTACTCTAAACAGGTTAGATCATACTTGGCAAAAAACATTATCTCGTTAGTAACTTTTCTTGACCGGTCATTCTGTTTCACTCCCTTCAGCCAGGTGCAAGCAGGCTGTATAATTGCCTCCTGGTACTGATAACTAGTTGCCACACATTCCATTCTTTCCATCTAGCCTGTGGAGTTAATTAAAGTCTAAACATGGAAGCGGTTCGAACAAGCAGAGGCCTAATACAGGGAGCCTTCATTGGCACTGTCATTTTCCACCCCTCTGTCAACACTGGGCCATGCCTGGTGCCACCAACAGCACTTTAACCTTTCTGGTCATTCAATGACAGACCTGCGGATGGCAATTTTGCAACAGAAAAGCTTCAAAAACAGACTCCAACGAGAAACTGCTGAGCTGGAATTGATAGGCAAACTAGATACAATCACCTTCGGTTTAAATAGAGACTGGGAATGGCTGAGCCATTACAAACATTGATCTATCTCCCCTTGTAAGTATTCTCACACCTCTTATCAAACTGTCTGTACTGGGCTATCTTGATTATCACTTCAAAAGTTTTTTTCCCTTACTTAATTGGCATCTCAGAGTTGGTAAGACAACTCCCA
Source organism: Mauremys mutica (assembly GCF_020497125.1). Taxonomy (NCBI): domain Eukaryota; kingdom Metazoa; phylum Chordata; order Testudines; family Geoemydidae; genus Mauremys; species Mauremys mutica. The sequence continues at coordinate 26,765,343 of NC_059091.1, forward strand.
CCTTTTCATGCTCTCTTTATGTGTATATATATATCTCCTCAATTCATGTTCCATTCCATGCATCCGAAGAAGTGGGCTGAAGCCCACGAAAGCTTATGCTCAAATAAATTTGTTAGTCTCTAAGGTGCCACAAGTCCTCCTGTTCTTTTTGCGGATACAGACTAACACGGCTGCTACACTGAAACCTGTCATTATGCTTGTGAGTTTGTCAGGTTGTTGTACAATTGCACTTTCAGCATAAAGGTGCTTGCACACTAGCAGTTGCACCATTGCATTTGCAGCATATGGTGCTCACATTGTTGCACTTATAGTATACAGCTGTGCAATTTTCCTTGCAGTGTCATGTTGCACAGTGGTAGTTACAGTTACACTGGGAGCATTGCATGCTCGTATGGTTTTAGCTGCACAATTGTCCCATTGCACTTGCAGCATTGTGCTTTTGTACAGTTGTAGTGGAGCTGTTGCATCTGTAGTGTATCATTTGTACAGCTGCACCATTGTGTGCCTGCCTTGCCGGCATTACCCAGTTGTAGTTGTGGTGTAGCGTACTTCCCTGGTTCTAGTTGCCCTTGCAGCCGCTTGTGCCTGTAAGGTTGTAGTTACGTGGTTGTTGCGCTAGACCTTGACAGTTGTCCAGTTGCACTTGCAGCAGATTGTGTTTGCACAGCTGTAGCTACAGCAGCTTACACGGTTGTCGTCACACAAATGCATTTGTGGCATCATGTGTTTATACAGTTGTACTTAACCTAGAAGTACAACCTGTTCCCTCAAACCCTCGTACCCCTGCAGTGGCCCAGGCCAGTTCCTCTTTCTCATGGCGCCAATGGGTGCCACGGTGGGGAGAAGTGGGGCACAAGTGGGGCAGGCTGGAAATAGCAGCATTGATAAGGCTGGCACAGGCTGAGGAAGTTGCACCCAGAGTGAGAGAACGAGACAGAAGGAGTGAGTGAGCGAGAGCCTGGCACCATCAGCCTGAACCACGTCGGTGCGCCTGCAACAGCCAGGGCTAATGGGAAATAATCACCAAGGCTTGATAATAACCAGATATTATATGTCACCAAGCAAACAGCTCCCCCTAGAGGCCAGGTGGGTCAGGCTCACTCTGCTCTCGTGGGAGCTGATCATTAACAGGGCCAGGAGATCAAATGAGACAAACCCCAAAATCAGGAGCTCGGCCCCCAAATCGGGAGATTTTAGTAAAAAAAAAGATGAGATTGTGGTGTGGGGGTTTGTCTGTTGCTATTAATGAAATAACTTGCAGTGGATGTGTGAAGAGAGGAAGCTCAGGTAGGAGGAGGGAGATTATTTTATTCTGTATCTGGCACTGGTCTGAGTGCCGCTTAAGTAGTGTCCAGTTCTGGTGTCCCCACTTCCAGACAGATGCTGATAAATTGGAGAGAGGCCAGAAGGCCCGTGAGGATTCACAAACCTGCCCTGTAGTGACAGACTCCAGGAGCTCAGTGGGCAGGGCCGGCTCCAGGTTTTCTGCTGCCCCAAGCAGGAAAAAAAAAAAAAGCTGTGGCGGCGCGATCGCGCCGCTCCACTCTTCAGTGGCAATTCGGCAGCAGGGCCTTCGTTCTGACAGGGACTGAGGGACCCGCCGCCGAAGACCTGGATGTGCCGCCCTAATAGCAGCCGGAGGGCCGCCCCTTGGTATTGGCCGCCCCAAGCACCTGCTTCTTTAGCTGGTGCCTGGAGCCAGCCCTGTCAATGGGATTAACAAAGAGACAGGGTGTGACGAAGTGGGAGATTTTCTTGTTTTTTTTCATGGAACTCAGCTTCCCTGGGTGTTACTGGTTTAACAAGGGGAGGGGAGAGGGAGTTTGTTGTTACAGAGGACCGGAGAGGGAACTTGGGACCCTGGCCGATGGCCTGGAGGAGGGACACCCCAGCGACTGGTGACCTGCCGACCCGGAGACCCAGCTCAGGAGTCGCAGCCAGTTCTGGCCAGTGGGAGGACAATGGGCTGCGAAGAGAGGACCCCATGATCTAACCAGCTGGTTCCAGCCAGAGGAGGGCGGAGAAGAGAGGAGGCCCAGGCGACCTTGTTTACCTGGAAAGAAGACAATGGACAGAGGTGGGGCCAGTAGTGTAGCTAGCGGGGTGCAGGGGAAGCAACCGCTTCCCCTCAGCACATTTTCAAAAAGCAGCGCCTGCCAGGCCAATGCTGGCGGCAGCAACACGGCCGGAGGAGCCATGGGGGGGGGGGGGTAGGCGCGGCTGGAGGAGCGAAGGGGCCGGCTCCTAGGCCATCGCGCCCCACGCTCAGTGTCGCCTCAACATCGCTGCAGCCACCTCCTGCAGTGGCTCAGGGCTCGGAGGCCAAGCGCTCCCCGCCCCTTGCTAAAGCGCCGGGTGGGGGAAGGCGAAAGGGCCCCTGCGCCTTTATGGCCGCCTGGCTGGCGAGCCCTGCGTGGAGCGCACCGAGCGCCAGGAGCAGGCTGGGGACAGGCGGTGGCGCAGGATGGAAGGTGAGCAGCAGAGGTTTGGTGCCTTGCACTGGGGGTCCAGGCGAGGGGCTCCCCGGGGCCAGGCCCGCAGGGCAGGGGCGCTGGCTGGACGGGGGGCCCTGGCATGGTGCAGGAGCCTGGGGCGGAGGGGACGGGACCCCACGGGTGGGGTCGGGCGGTGCAGCCCGGCAAGGGGACACCTGCAGAGCACACTGGGCAATACTCTCCCGGGACCGTGGGGGGACGGGGGTATCCGCACCCCTGGGAAACCCGCAGGAGTCCTGAGATGGGCCCCGGGGTTAATCTGGGGGGGGGGAATGGGAGGAGCTGGGGGGCGTGGCCAGAGAAGGAGCCAGGGGAGGGGGCTTTTTTATATTTGCTCTCCCTACACTTAGAATCTGGCTACGCTACTGGGTGGGGCCTGGGGCCGGGGATATCGGATGCCCAGATGGGAAGCAGGGGGGCTCTGGGCTGGAAAGGGGGAGCAGGTGGAGCCCACCGGGATGCAGGGGAGACTTGGATGTGCTGTGCTGAGGGAGGCCAGGCCTGAGGCCCTGAGAGTTTCCTATGCTGTGTTCAGACACTCAATAAACCCTCCTGTTTTACGCTGGCAGAGAGTCACTCCAGTCTAGAGAACAGGGTTGCGTCAACCCCTTTGGGGGCAGAGGCCCTGGGGGGTCCAGAGCCAGTGGAGTCCCTGAGGGGGCCCATGGCGAGGGACAGACGTGCTAAGGCTCAGGGAGGTGGAGGGGCCCCTGACTCCGAGGGAGGGTGGCCCCCCGGGAAAAGGGCTGTCTCACTGAAAGGGGCACCTCCCATGGACTGCATGGGGCCAAGAGTGGGCACGATCTGTGAGTCCGTGACACAGGGAACAGGTGACTCGGTCAGTCTATGGGGACTGTGATCATGGGCTCTTCAGTCTAGCAGCCAAAGGGCTGGAAGCGAGACCCTCACACTGGAAATCGACAGAGATGGCAGGGGTGAAAATGAGTCCAGTGACTTACTGGTATGCTGGAGCCGGCTCTGGCCCCCAGAAGGGACGGGGCCTAGGGTGGAAGGGGCAGGGCCAAGAAAGTCAGAGCCAGCCCCAGCCCCCCCTGTAAGGTAAGTGCCACGCCCCCCCCCCGGGGTAGCAGCAGTAGCCCAAGGCTCCGGGGGCTATTTAAAGGGCCTGGGGCTTCCCTGCTTCTACCGCCCCGGCCCTGTAAATAGCCGCCGGAGCCCTGGGGAAGCGGCGGGGCTCTAGCAGCTATTTAAAGGATCAGGGCGGCAGAGGCAACTGGAGTCCTGGGCCCTTTAAATAGCCCCTGGAGCCCCCTGCTACCCCTGGGCTCCAGGGGCTATTTAAAGGGCCTGGGGCTCCCCTGCTTCTACCGCCCCGGCCTTTAAATAGCCGCCGGAGCCCTGGAGTAGTGGGAGTGGGGCTCAGGTGGCTATTTAAAGGGCCAGGGTGGTAGAAGCAGCGGGAGCTCCGGATTTTTAATATAGCCCTCAGAGCCCCGCAGCCCTACCCCAGGGGTCCAGCAGTGGGGCTCTGGTGGCAATTTAAAGGGCCTGGGGCTGGGCCACCCCAGTACAGCAAACTGGATCTTGTGCTACGCTGTACCAGGGCATACTGGCTTACTTTCACCTCTGAGGGAGGGTAAATTAACCCTGGAACAGCTTTCCCAGGGGTGTGGTGGATTCTCAGTAATGGCCCTTTCCAAATGGAGCCAGGACGTTCTGCTCTCAATGGAGCAGGAGTGAATCCAGGGAGGGCGGGAGCCTGGTCTGCAGCTGGTTGGTGTGACATTATTGATATAATCTGGGACCATATAAAACATGGTTGCAACCAAGGTCCTGTAGTGGCAACACATCTTATGTAAAAGCAGCAAAGAGTCCTGTTGCACCTTATAGACTAACAGACGTTTTGGAGTGTGAGCTTTCGTGGGTGAATACTCACTTCGTCAGATGCAGGGGGTCATATAAGGTGTCTAAGACCAGGTTCTGGGTTGCTGGTTATGATTATGCTGTCTGTGTGCATGTGTCATTTTTTAGTTAAAGTTATGAATATTGGCTCTATCCTGTCTGTATTTCAAACTTGTGCTGTGCTTCTGGGAGACATCCCAGACAAGTTGGTGTTAGCTCTGCCTAGCCTGCTTGATGGCCCATTAGCTAGATAGTTGACCCATGGAGAGAAGGCAGATAGATCTTGTAACTCAGCCAAGTATGCAGGGACTTGCCCATGTGACTCCAGACTCCATTTTGCTGTAATTTTCCACAGTAAGAACAAAGAGGTTCTTACACCTGGAAAAAACTATAAAAGGCTGATGCCTCATCTCCATCTTGTCTTCAAACCTGCTTCTTACCTCTGGAGGGACTCCGCTACAAATGGAAGCTCTACACAAAGGACTGAATGACCCATCCCAGCGGGGGATGTACTCCAGAGACTTGATTGAACCTGCAGTTATTCTATCACGGCTACAAGCCTGAACTAAGAACTTTGCCATTACTGCATGTAATTGATTCCATTTAACCAATTCTAGCTCTCATCTCTATCTTTTTCCTTTTATGAATAAACCTTTAGATTTTAGATTTGTGGGTAAGATCTGATTTGTATATTGACCTGGGTCTGGGGCTTGATTCTTTGGGATCAGGAGAGCCTTTTTCCTTTATTGGGGTGTTGGTTTTCATAACCATTCATCCCCAGGACGAGTGGCACTGGTGGTGATACTGGGAGACTGGAGTGTCTAAGGGAATTGCTTGGGTGACTTGTGGTTAGACAGTGGGGTGAAACCAAAGTCCTCTTTGGCTGGCTGGTTTGGTTTGCCTTAGTGGTGGAAAAACCCCAGCCTTGGGCTGTAACTGCCCTGTTTTCAGCGATTTCTCCTGAACTGGCACTCTCAGTTGGGTCCCGCCAGAACCAGCATCGTCACAGTTGGGCTCAGAGGATCACCGTGGGCCCAACTGCCCTTAGACCGTGTCATCTAGAGGGTTAGAGCAGTGGGGGCTGGGAGTCAGGACTCCTGGGTTCTCTCCAGCCACCACACATGTGGCTCCTCGAAGCAGCTGTTTTTGTCACAAAACTCAATATTTTAATAACTTTAAAAAGATAATTTAAAAAAAAAAGTGCCACCAGTGAGACCCAGACAGCCGAGCCCTGGGGGCTGGCGCAGGCTGGGGCCGCTTGCCTCCTTCAGCTCAGGCCGTGTTGTACCGTCATCGAAGCCAAGGGCGGTGGCTGATGCTGCAGTCCCTGGGGGGAGGGTGGGGTCCTCTGGGGGGTGGGTTCATCACTGCTGGCTGGATTCGTCTCCACTGCCCGCGCCCAGCCCGGCCCAGCATCGCACTGCAGGCGGGGCCAGGGACCCGTTCGTACCGAAGGGAAAGGCGCCCCCTGTGGCCAGAGTACGTCGCATCGGAGCTGAGCGGCTGCCCTGCTGCCCGTTGCTATTGCTGGTGATGCTGGCAGCGCGCAGGCCTGGGGCTGGTGAGTGCCCAGCGGGTGGGCGCAGCTGGGCAGCGTAACGGTTCCACTGGGCAACCGTTGAAGCATCTGCATGCGGCGAGTCCAGGTGCAAGGTGGGTCTCTGCTCACGGGCAGAGCCAGGCCAGGGGCAGGGGCCGGGTTTTCTCATGTGCAAAGCTACGGTGTCCAGAAATGGGCTGAGCGCAAGAGAGCTACAACCCTGACTCCTGCGACGGCTACAGCCCCTGTTGCAAGTGGGGGGGGGAGGTTAGAGCAGGATTTGACCCCCACTGTCCCCTCCCCCCAGGCTGCCTCATGGTGAGTCAAAATGACAAATGGGGTCCTGGCTCTCAGCCCCCCCCCCCCCAAACTGGGGCAGACCCAGGGGTCCTGGCTCCTAGATCCCCCTTCCCCCTGCAGAGCTGGGTACAGACCCCAGGGCTCCCAGCCCCTCTCTGGTTTCTAATTCCTTTTCAGCCCAGCTCTGCCTCATTTCTCTTCTAACACCCCCCCTCCCCAACACAGGCAGGAGGCAGTGAGCACTTGCTGGGTGGGGTTTAGCCATGGGGGCCGGAGCAGGAGGGGAGGGGAGGGGGGTGGGGGGTAGAAGGGCTGCAGGGCAGAAGGCTCCTGCACTGTTGTGGAGCCTGGCCTGGTCCGGCCCCACCCTTACCCGCGTGGTGGTCGAGCTGGAGAACTTGGAGTACTTGGCCGGTCCTTTGAAGCTGCCGCAGCTCAGCCACCTGCGGTACTCGTCCCTCACCTGGCAGGAGAGAGGAGAGGGCTGGTCACCCCACGGCGCAGGGGAGCTCATGGGGTTGGGGCCTCTGCTGTAGGGAGACAAGGGCCCAGAACTGGCCAGGCGAGGTGGGAGCTCTCAGCTACCCCAGCCCCAGCCGCTCCCAGCAGAGGGCACTGGGGGGAGCTCCCAGTGGGGGGCGCTGTGGGGCAGGAGCGCTGGCTGGTGGGGGGTGTGATGAAGTGGGAATGTTCTTAATGTTTTCTCTGAATAGTGTGTGGGTGCCTCAGTTTCCCCTATGCATTTCTCAAGTCTCTAGGTGGTGGGATAAGGGGGTGTGATTGGTGCAGAGCCTGAGAGGGCCAGTGTGATGGTGTCTGCACAGAGAATGGCCGACACCCTGTCTCCTGGCAACTGATGGCCTGGATCCTCCCCTGCAAAGTGCCAACTGAAGGTGTTGGAGAACAGAGATCAGGTGACCTCCTGGCCTGGAAAGAGACAAAGGCCAGAGGAGGGGCTGGGGCGTTTCAGTTTGGAGCTGGCTGGGGAAACGGGGGGAGCCCCAGGGCTGGGGTCTAAGCTCCCTGCCCCCCAAGATGGACCTGAGGGGTCCTGTTCTCTGTACCTACAAGCTCCGTTTTGGCCTGCGATCCTGTCAGCTAATCAACCGTCTGGCTGAGAGTCACGGTGAATCGCAGGAAGTGAGGGGTGCGGGGCTCTGACTCCCCCACAATCTGTGACGGGGGAGCTCCCAGTGGGGGGGCTGTGGGGCAGGAGTTGAGCACCAGCTGTGGAAGGAGCCTGAGGGTGGGGTAGGGGGTGGGGCGCTGTGGGGCAGGAGATGAGTGCTGGCTGTGGGGGTGCCTGGGGAGGGTGCTGGGGGGCGGGGGTTGAGCTGGGGGGAGGACTGGCCTGTTTCTTGAGCAGACAGTGCAGCAGGAAGATGAAGAGCCCCTGCAGGCTGTTGAGGATGGTGAAGATGTAGGAGGCCACCAGGCTGCGCTGGCTGAACTGGAACATGCCGAAGATCCAGGTGGTGCCCAGGACGCAGAGTTGGGCGATGGCCGTGATGGTGAGCACCCTGCGGGAGAGGGGAACCAGTCACATGGCCCCGCCCCTCCACCACGGCTCAGCTCCCCTCCCTCCTCAGGGCCCCACCCCTTGAGAGTTTGCCCCACCGCCCCTTCTCTCCTAGGGCCCCGCCCCTGGTGTCTGAAACCCCCCCCGCATGTGACTGACGTCTCCTGCACACAGCCCCACCTCCCCAGACTCTGTCCCCCAGCCAGTAGGCGGTGGGGGAAAATGTCACTCATCTGTGGCCCCCTCCCCCCACTCATGGGGGGTGACATCTCACTATTCTTATGCCCCCCCAGCTCCCCCGACGGGGGCAGCTGGGCACTGCCAGGGTCTCTGCTGCCCCGGGGGCCGCGCCCGCTACCTGAGCTTCTTCAGCTGGCTCATGTTGGGGTTGATGTCAGCGAATTTCAGCGACAGCTTCCAGACGGTGACCACGAAGATCACGGCGTTGACCTGCCGGGGGCAGGGGAGAGGCGGGTTGGGAGGGGGGCAGCTGTGTCCCGGGGGTGGGGGCTATGGGATCTGCCAGCTGCGCAGCCCCTGGGGCAGCCCCTTGCCTGGGCCAGGGCACCCCAACCCCCATAGTGACCCAGCTCGGCCCCTGGAGGATGGGGACTTGGGGTGGGGGGAGCAGCGAGGGGCCCAGCTGCCCCGGAGCGGGGGCTGGGTGGCTGGGGAAAGAAGCGAGGGCAGCTGCCAGCCAGGCCCTCAGGGGCCGGCCAGGGGGCCTGGCGCTGGCAGGGGGCTGGGCTGGGGGAGGGGATTTACCAAGATGATGATGCAGACGGGCCCCAGGAAGCTCCAAATGAATTTCTTCTCCAGCGAGAGCCAGCAGCTGTGGGGGGAGGGACAGACACGGGTCAGTCACTCACCTGCCAGCAGGGGGCGCTGCAGGGTGGGGTCTGCCCCCCCTACTGGCAGAGTGGGGGATGGAGACTTTCCAGCCTCCCCTCCCCCCGCCCCATGGTGCCCGGGAGCTTCCCTGTGTTGTTCAAGTGTCCTGGGCTGGGGCCCTGGCCCAAGCAGCAGGAAGGTGCCCCCCTCCCTCACGCTGGCCTCACCCACCCCTTGGGGTCCCACCCCACCCCTCCCCTGGTGGGCCCGGATGGCAGCGGCTGCCCGGCTGAGCCGCTCCTGCCCCCGTGTGCTGCCTGGGCACGGGGCCCTGCTCCCCTCGAGCCCCTGGCCGCGAGCACTGGGCCCCCCCCCGGGCCGGTGACTCACTGGCGCGCCGTGCCGTAGCCCTGGCTGTAGGTGGCGGCCGAGACGCCCACGATGAGGGCCGGCACGCCGTAGCCCAGCAGGAACATGTAGCGGCGCCTGAGGCCGTGGGGGGTGAAGACCTGAACCACCAGCAGGTAGAGCTCGGCGCCCTCCAGGCACATCCAGCAGAAGGCGGCCAGGAAGAAATAGTGCAGGAGCCCGGCCACCACACCGCACACCACCTGCAGCCAACGGGACGTGGGACGTCAGGGCCGGGCTCCCGGCTCCTCCAGCCCCAGCCCCCGGCAGCAGGGGGCGCAGTGGGGAGCGGGGCAGGAGCACTGGCTGGGGGGAGCTCCCAGGTACTTCAGCCCCAGACATTGGGGGGCACTGTGGGGAGCAAGGCAGGACCACTGGCTGTGGGGGTAGCTCCTGGTTCTCCAGCCCCAGCCTGTGCAGGGAGCGGGGCCCAAAGTGGCTGGGGGGAGCTGCCAGCAGAGGGCGCTGCAGCGAGTGGGGCCTGAGGCTGGCTGGAGAGGAGGTCAGGGGAGGGGGGCGCTGTGGGGAACATGGCCCAAGGCTGGCTGGAGGGTCGCTGTTGGGAGCGGGGCCTGAGGCTGGCAGGGGAGGGGAGAGCCGGGTACCTTGTTGCCGGTGCTGGAGGTGCCGGTGAGGAAGACGGTGTAGGCGATGAAGAGCGCCAGGCAGAGGTGCAGGTGGATGGTGGTGCGGGGGCCCTTGAGGGCGCGGCAGAAGAGGAAGGTGACGATGGCCAGCAGCAGGCACAGCAGCGAGATCACCAGCCCCACCTTGGTGATGACGTCCAGGGTCCAGTCCTGTGCCGGGGGTGGGTGGGGTGAGGGGGTTAGTCAGGGTCCCCCCCCCAAGGCAGCAGCCAGGCCGGGCTTTAGGGTACAGCCGGACTAGCCTGTCGGTCTCGCTCTGTGCCGCGGCTGGGAGCGCCCCCTACTGGCGACACCAGGCAGCCTGCGGGAACCAGAGTCTGGCTGAGTCCAGCTGCCCAGATGGATTCGATGCTGCCCAGCCTTCCCCTCCCCACCCCCGAGGGGCTGACCCACAGCCCCAGGCCCATGGGAAGCCGAGGGGGCTCTAGGGTCACCACCCACCAAGGGGGAGTCCCTGGCACCGATCCCTGCAGGACGGGGGCGCCAGAAAGTGCGAGGGGCCGGGGCTGTTCCCCTGTAGCAGAGAGCAGAGCGCCCCCGCCTGGCGGGAGGAAGCCCCTGCCCGGCAGGGAGCTGCTTTTAGACCAGACAGATGCGCTTGTGGCTACGGTGCTGCAGCTCAGGACTCCTGGGTTCTACCAGCTCTGGGAGGGGAGCGGGATCTAGGGGTCAGAGGAGGGGGCTGGAGGCAGAACTCCTGGGTTCAGTTCCCAGCTCTGATGTCACCTCCCTGTGTCTCTCTGAGTGAGGCATTTAACCCCTCCCTCCCTCTGTGCGATGGGGATGGGGATGGGGACGGCTCCCTGCCCTGCAATGCAATGGGGTGAGCCCCCTGCCCCTGCTGCCCCACAGCTTCCCAGCCAGGCATGTTGGTCGCTGTAGCCCACGAAAGCTTATGCTCAAATAAATTTGTTACTCTCTAAGGTGCCACAAGTCCTCCTGTTCTTTTTGCTACCTGGGGAGTCTGCCTGTCCCCTGTGGGGAGGGGGGGCTGCTTGTGCTCCTGATCAGATCCAGGGCCCTGGCTGCTGGTGGGGAATGGGTTTACTCCAGGGGGAATCTGGAGTGACTCCTGCTCCACAGGGGAGGATTGAGGGGAAGAGCAGAACCAGCCCAGCCCCGAGGCCCCAGCGAGGGCCGCGCCTACCTCCAGCTCGTAGAAGGCCATGAGCACGGCGAAGCTGGTCAGGTGGCTGCACTGGCAGCGGGTGATGGTGGCGTTCAACTTCTGCAGGGTGCAGCCGTCGGTGGCCCAGCGCCTGCTGCCAGGCTCCCAGTAGGCGCAGAGGAGACGCAGGTCGGTCTTCTTCTCCTGGGGACAGAGAGACGCTTGGTGCATGGGGGGCAGGAGAGGGGTGGGGAGCTGGTTGGAGCTGGTGTCCCCAGGCCGTGAGAGGGCAGGTCGGGGGGGTACGAGGGGCTGGGCTGGGCTGGGGGCAAAGAGCATCAGTTTGTCCCTGGGTGGGAGGTGGATTTGCCTGCTGCCCAGGGTGGGGGGTGTTACTAGAGATGGGCCCAGGCTCTGCTCCCCAGTGTCCTAGGCTCTCCTCCCCCCATGCCCAGCCCAGGGGCTCACCGGCACCGGGTGGCTGAAGTGGATGCTGACGGAGAGGCCGAGTGCCTGCGGGTTTGGGTCACTGATGAAGGCCGACACCACCGGAGACAGCACACGGTAGCTGGGCCGCCCCGGCTCCTGCGCCCACTTCCCCTTCCGGCCGATCTCATCCCACTCGGGCGCCTCCACCCGCCCAGCACCATCCAGGATGGGGCTCATCCCCTGGTATGTCAGCAGCCCGGCCAGCGTGAAGCCTGCGAGGGACAGAGGAAATGGATGAAATAGGGGCAGGAGGGCCCCTGGGGCAGACAGGTGCCAGGGGACGCTGTGCTGCTGGGGGTGCTACCCCCAATGCCCTGGCCATGCCCCATCCCCCTACACACCCCAGCCTGGTGCTAGGGGGCGCTGTGCTGCTGTAGGTGCCATCACCAATGCCCTGACCATGCCCTGTCCCCCTACACACCCCAGCCTGGCACCAGGGGGCGCTGTGCTGCTGGGGGTGCTACCCCCAATGCCCTGGCCATGCCCCATCCCCCTACACACCCCAGCCTGGTGCTAGGGGGCGCTGTGCTGCTGTAGGTGCCATCACCAATGCCCTGACCATGCCCTGTCCCCCTACACACCCCAGCCTGGGACCAGGGGGCGCTGTGCTGCTGCTCCCAATGCCCTGGCCATGCCCATCGCTATACACACCCCAGCACAGGCGATGACCACATACCTTCGTTTTTCTGCCCTGGGGCTCTGGCCCACTTTAATTCCATCTGTGTCTTCCTCTGCTGCAGCGTCACGGTCTCCTGGCTCTGGTTCCCAGCCTGCCTGACCGCCAGCCCCAGCTCTGCAACCACAATGCCAGCCAGGGCTCACAACAGAGAACAGGGAGAGGAAGCCTGTAGCTAGGCAAGGTGCTTTCCTGGCTGTTGGGGGAGCTCCCAGCTACTCCAGTCCCAGCCTCTCCCAGGAGGGGGCGCTGTGGGGAGTGGGGCAAAAGCACTGGCTGTCAGGGGGAGCTCCCTTCTCCCAGCAGGGAGCAGTGTGGGGAGCAGGGCGGGAGCACTGGCTGTTGGGGGGAGCTCCCATCTCCCAGCAGGGGGCACTGTGGGGAGTGAGGCGGGAGCACTGGGCTGTGGGGGGAGCTCCCATCTCCCAGCAGAGGGCGCTGTGGGGAGCAGGGAGGGAGCACTGGAATGTGGGAGGGAGCTCCTGTCTCCCAGCAGGGGGCGCCGTGGGGAACAGGGCAGGAGCACTGGCTGTGGGGGGGAGCTCCCGTCTCCCAGCAGGGGGCGCTGTGGGGAGTGGGGCGGGAGCGTAGACTGCGGGTGATGAAAGCCCAACTGGGGCCGCGTGGCCAGGTGCTGACCTGTGCCACTGGGGGATGCAATGCTGATCCTATCATGCAGGGACAGGGCCAGCGTTCTCAGCAGCTTCTCCACTATGGCCATCAGCTCCGTCGCGATCCGGTGTCTCCACTCCACGCTCTCTCTCTGCTGCCCGACCAGATTTATCTGCTTCTCCAGAATGTCCAAGAAGCCCTGGCCAAGCAAACGTGGGGGGTGTTGGTGTCACAGTGCCTGAGCCCCTGCCGCGCCCCCATTCCCAGATTGCTAGTCCTCCACTGCCTTCCCACAATCCCCTTGAAAGGAAAGACAAGTTCTCCTGCCATTGACATCGCTGCCTGGGAGGTCAGACTAGATGATCACAATGGTCCTGTCTAGCCTAGGAACCTAGGAGAGCCAGCTTCTTGGGCACAGAGCCCACTGGAGAGGCAGGCATGGGAATTTCTGGGCAGTGACACTGTTTATTTATCTCCTGTTCCAGGCGCTGCATCTCTATAGATCGCCCTGGGACTAGATCTGAGTAGGAGCAGCGATTCCTCCCCCTTACGAGAACAAACCCAGCAAGGCCCCGAACTTTGGCTTGGCACCTGCAGCTTCCGCTCAGCGTTCTGAGAGTTCATCTGCTTCAGCTCCTTCAGCATCACCTGGCAGAGGCTTCCCACCTGTGCCTGGAAGCTGCCCAGGAGGTTCTGCAAAACAAGGCCCAGGCCTGGCTCAGGAAAAGAGATCACAGAATTGCAGCCCACATCCCCCCGTCCCGAGAGGATCCCTCGGCTCAGAAGCCAGGCGCCAGAGGGAGCGCGGGCAATGCCCCGTCTGGCCCCCAGGGAGTGCATGGCATTTGCAAGGGATGGTGGGGGACGGTGGTTGCAAGCTGAGGTGTGTTGCAGCAGCCTGATGCTGCTGATCCTGGATGGTGAGAATCACCTCGGGGGCAAAGGCCTGGGCCGTGGCTGGACTCCAGGGGCTCCAGGGACTGGCCACTGGCTCTTTGCCCAGGGGCGAGTTTGGCCCCAGAATCCTTGTGGGGCGAGATCAGTGAAAAGCAACGTGGCCCTAAAGGGGAATCAGGTCTCCCGGTGTCTGTGCCCCACTCACCTTGGCTCCGGCAGAGCTGTCATCATCCAGCAGCAGGGGGCAGATGAGCTCTGGGGATGGAAAGGGAGGAGGAGTGAGAGATGGGCGGGGGAAATGTGGGGTCTGGCTGGGTAGGTGCATGCACCAGAGCCAGGCACAGAGAGCAGGACTCATTCCCTCCAGCAGGGGGAGCAGTGACCCTCCCCCGCTACACACACACATTCAGCCAGGGCCGCCCAGAGGATTCAGGGGGCCTAGGGTCTTCGGTGGCCGGGGGAATTGCTGTCGAAGACCTGGCACTTCGGCGGCGGGTCCGGGGATGGAAGGACCCCCCGCCACGGGTCTTCGGGGCACTTAGGCAGTTTTCCGGGGCCCCCGGAGCGAGTGAAGGACCCTGCTCCGGGGCCCCAAAAAATTCTCGTGGGGGCCCCTGCGGGGCCTGGGGCAAATTGCCTCACTTGGCCCCCATCTGGGAGGCCCTGCACTCAGCCCCACACATGTGCGCAGCCCCTTCTGCCCATCCTCTGCCCGCAAACTGATCTCTGTGAAAGGATCCCTCCCGAACCCCGTCCTGGGGGGACTGAGCCGCAGTGGGGTGGGGCGGGGGCTGTGGAATCATCCCAGCCGTATCTCCCCTCAGCCCTCTCCCCCCAGCTGTGGGTGGTTCTGGGGTGTGTTTGGGGAGCGGGGAGGAGAATCCAGCAGGGAGCCCCTAGTGGCCCCTAGGCACAGACTGCGCCCCCTGCTGCCTCTTCCCAGGGCAGAGAATCCAGCCGTGCAGCAGGAATACAGGCACTGCTGGGGGGGAGACGCCCGGCCCCGGGCTGCTCTGCTCATCCCTCCCCGGCCTGGCCCGGCTCCGCTCCCAGAGCCAGACCTGGGCTCGCTGGTGCCTGTGGCTCTGAGACAACCGGAAACACCCCAGTGGACGGACAGGCTGGGCTGGGGGAGGGGAGGGCCTGGAGGCTGAGCTCCCCCTGGCCAGGGCTGAGACCCAGAGGGACCCCGTCCATGGGGGGCAGGGGGCTGGCGCAACATCCCAGACCAGTTCCCAGCTCACTGCCCCCTCGGGCAAGACCTCTGCCTGTGTAACCCCAGGCCCTGCCCAGCCCCCCAGGTGTCCCCTCCATGCCCCACGCGGCAGGACCCACCTTGGCACAGGGTCGTGTTCCTGTTGGAGGGGACGTCGCTGGCCCGGCACTCACACCAGTAGCTTCCATAGGTGTTGATACACGTGACGTTGGGGCTGCAGACAGCTGGGGTCTTGTTGCACTCGTCGATGTCTGAGAGGGGAAAGTGTGTGTGGGGGTGTCACACACAGCACGGCTGGGGGCTCACGAGGGGAAAATGACCATGGAGACACCCCACCCCCATTGCAGGGGGTGTGGTCTGTCGGTCAGTCTGTCTGCTCCATCTACCCTCCCACCCATTCTATTCTCCTTTCTTCCCTGCTACGTGCA
Source organism: Mauremys mutica (assembly GCF_020497125.1). Classification (NCBI taxonomy): domain Eukaryota; kingdom Metazoa; phylum Chordata; order Testudines; family Geoemydidae; genus Mauremys; species Mauremys mutica. The sequence goes on from NC_059091.1 coordinate 26,780,372, forward strand.
GGGCCCCAATCCCTGCGGCACAACCCCTCCCCCACCCCCCAGATCGGGGGCCCAACCTTTTCCAGACCAGGACCCTGCGATCCCCTCCCTGCACCGGCCCTGACAGAGCGGGGTTAAGGGGGGGCCCGATCAGCCAGTTAAGCTGCAAAGGGGAAGTGACTCAGGCTGCGTGCAGGGCGCTGGCTAGAAGGAAGCTCGCCTGGGAGGAGACAGGTGGGGCTTCTCTACAGCCCGAGGGCTGGGCCCAGTGGTGGGGGCCTGAGGCGAGGGGGGCTAGGAAGCCCCGAGGGGGGGCTAGGAGCCCCGGAGGAAGGGTTTCACTAGCAGGCATAGGACAGAGGGGTCTGACTTTGAAAGGCTCCCCCAGAATGGGGATCACAGCGTGACCTGGCCGGACGGCCGAGACACGGGGCAGCCGCGACTCTGGGAGCTGCAATGGTGGAGGAGAAGAAAGGGGGCGCTGAACTGGAGCTAATCGCCAGAAGGGGGCGCCACACTCAGCATTACAGACCCCAGCCCCATGGGTCCCCTCCGCGTTCGGGATACACCCAGCCCCTCCCCTCCCCTGGAGCACTAGGAGAAGGGTGGGTGGGCTGCACCCAGGGGAGTGCAGGGAATTGGGTGGTGTCCCTTTAAACTAGTTTCTTTGCTCTCTGGTTGTGCTCACGGGGGTCTATGGCAGAAGCCCACAGACCCCGACATGCAGCCAGGCCCTGCACGGCTGGTAAACGGGTTGTTTGGAAGCCAGCTGGATCCAGGGGATCCCCCTATTCCTAACATCGTGCAGTGAGCAGCGGCCCAACGTCCTTTCCCGGACCCTGCTGTGACCCCCAGGCCCAGGGCCCTGCGGGGTGAATCCACTGAGCCCTCGGACGGATGATGCCAGCTCGACACTCGCTGCAGATCCGGCCTGTGGAAGCCAAAGCCAGAAGAGACCAGCTCAGCCTGACCCCCAGCATAGCCCCAGCCGGAGTTGCCAGCCAGCAAGTCACCAATCCAGCCCCAAATGGAGGGGACTTTACTGCCCTCGCTGGCTCCTGGGGCCTTTCACCATGGTGGAGAGTCTGATCTGATAGACGGGCCCCGCCCTGCCTGGCCACAGAGAGCCCTGCCGTGATCTAGCCAAACATTGGAGGGACGTGCACCCGCCAGGCTGCCAACGCGGGTAGCGCCAGCTGCCGGGCAGAGGGGGATACACAGGGGATGTCGGCGCTCCATGGTGCAGCGGGGTCACTCGCCCCGTGCAGGGAGTGGGGTTTTCTACCTAGGGACCTGGCTTGTTTGTGCAGACGCGCACTCATTCTGGCCAGCCCCTGGGGAGCCTGCAGTCCTGTCTGGGGCAATGAGAGATGGAGAAGCAGAGAAGGGATGAAAACCCCTTGAAGTCAGTGGTGCTGCACCAATTTACACTACAGGGGTTCTGGTCCCCACTTTGTGACCATTTCACATACAGCAGCACTGAGTTGGTGGCGACAGGTGCATCGTCCATCATTCCCATGGGTTGGGGGAAGCGGTTGACCTGCTGCAGAAATGGCCATGACCGATTCTCCCAGAAATCCCAGCCAGGAACAAGTGCTGGAATTCAACATTCGCCTGCTTATTAACCCAACATTTCAGCCGTCCAATCAGGAAGCAGAGAAAGACCATGGGACTGAGGCAACCAATTGTACAACATCAGTGACAACTTTTCAGAGCAAACAGTTAGCCAATAAAATCACAGAGATTTATCCACCCGAACAATTGAAGGGTCAGCCGGTTTGCAGGCTTGGATCAGCATGCAGAGCTGTTCTGCTGACTCCCCGTGGTGTTCAGATCAGCAGTGGCTTATCAGTCACCATCCCTGGGGACAGATGGGTAGTGATCCTTCCTGAGGAAGTAGGGGCAGAGCCACAGAAGAAAGCTAAGTTCTCCCCGATATTTATCCATAACGCTTCTGCTTCTCACAGAAATCCTTGTGGCTAAAATCCCCTTCATCTGGACATCAGCAAACAAGTCAGTCAGCTGGGAGAGTCCAGAGCGCTCACGGATCCTTCCCTTGGGCTGAGTTCCAGCAGCTCTTTCTCAGACTCCACCCCCTCTCTTTCCCATGACAGCGTTTTCCTATTTCCCACTACGCCCCTTCCCCTCGGTCGTTATTTGCATAAAGGCAGCACCCAGAGCGCTGCACACACACGGCCATAAAGAGCTTCTAGTCTAAATAGACAAGAGGTGGGAGAGAAAACTGAGGCAGGGAATTGCCCAAGGAGACGTAGCAGGAACAGAGCTGGGACTAGAACCCAAGTCTTCAGAGTCTCACACCTGACCCACTAGACCTGTCTCTTTCAACTTGCTTCCGCCATAAAAGGGCAAGAATGTGTCTCCCCTGCCTCACCATGCAGATTCTACCCTCTGCTCCTCTCACTGAGAGGCGCTTTGTGTCTCCTGGCTCACGGCCGGGAGTGCATCAGGGCTGGAAAAAAATCCCTTGTTCCTTTGGCAGGAAATTCAACTTTTGCTCCATTGTTAAACCTCTTGGAAGGCAACAGCCCTACACCATGCCTGTGAGGGGCCTTATATGTGCCAGCCTCTAGCGAATGCCGCTGAGCCACAGAACAAGGAGAGAGCAAGTTTGTCTTGGTCTAGCGGCTGGTTCCCATAAGTAGATAACAGCCTGCTACAATGACTGGTTAATGGAGTTACTCCCTTAGCTCCAGCAGCTGAGCTGTGGGCTTTCAGCAGACAAGTCCTGGGTTTGATTCCTCCTGATAACCCAAGCTGGTTCCTTTGTGATACCAGCTGCTGAAGGTTCACTTAATGGGGTTCCAGAAACTAATGGGCTTTTTGAGCCCAAGGTGTATTAAAGATTGTCCAACACAGAGTCCTCAGCCCAGTTTGCTTTGCAAAGACCTGACCTTCCCCCACCTCAAGCTCTGCTATGAAAGAGCATCTTGGGCTCTGATTGCAGCTGCAGGTTTGGGGGGATGCTGCCGCTTCTAATGACATCCCCAGTGCCCTACGCTCGTGCCTCAGTAGAATTAAGCAGCACAGCAAGAGACATGGCGACCTTCACTCCCCGGGCTCAGTTTCCAATTCGTAAGACAGGCTGGGAATCAGAACAGACAGTTTGCCCACATGTGGCGCAGAGAAAGAGCGAGACCTCAGAGCAACCTGGTTAGTTTCCCCATCCATGAATGCTGGTTAGTGTCAGAGATCCCGGGTAAGCTCAGTGACGGTGCATTAACAGCATCGCCAGCACCAAGCAATCAATAAAAACCCCAAACCGTGAGCCAGGCTGCAAAAATATCACGAGATTGGTTTAAAAATTACAAGATTTTTTTTTAAATCCATTTGATTTTAGCCAAAAGTGGAATCACGTGACTCTGGGAAGTGGGGCTTTAAGGCAACACCACACGTTAGCAACACTGCAGACAAGCCAGAAACATCAAGACTTTGCCACCACTGTTTCCAGCTTCTATTGTACCTGTGCAGATCTTAGCCGTATCCTTTTGACTCTTCCCAAATCCGCAACTGCATTTACACATGTAACGCCCTGGCATGTTGATGCAGTTCCCGTGGGGCTCACAGATTGTGGCATTTCACTGGCACTTGTCAATGTCTGCAAGGAGGGAGAAAGCGCTAGGCCAGGCTGATCTAGGAGCTGGACCTTGGGCACTGGGGGACGCTGCTGGGGGATAATCCAGGCGTCCGACATGCACCGTGCTCTGGGGAGACGGGACTGGTTAGAGCCAGGAGTTCAGTGACTGGGCCAGCGAACGGGAGCAAGTGGCTATTGTCCGGAATGAGCCGCTTCAGCTGGGAAGGGAATCGCAGCCCTGCCAGGACACGTGCTTGCTGCTTGCTAAAGCTCCCAAGCGGATCTGGCGATGCCCAGTGCCGCAATATCAGTGCAGACGGCAATGCCTGAATGAGCCGCCCGCCCCTGGAGGGGACAAATGGGGAGCTGCTTTGGAGGAAGGGGATAGAGAATAACATGAGGGCTGGTCTAATGCCTGGATATCAGTCAATGGGATGACCTCCTCTGCACCCCACGAGCTGCCCTGGGCACCCCCTTACAGGACAGTGCAGAACCAGAGGGGTTCAGAGACAGGCAATGAGAATGATCAGGGGCCTGGAAAAACCCTCTGCGTAGAGAGACTGAAAAGACTGGGACTGTTACCTTAGAGTGAACGTAAGAGGGGACGTGTTAAGAGTCTATAAATGCCTGACGAGGACAGAGAAGGGAGATGGGGAGCTTCTGTTCTCCCCACCTCATAACACGAGAGCAAGGGCCAGTCAGGGAAGTGAGAAGAGGGGAAATTCGGAACTGAGCCAAGGAAAGGCTGTTTCACGCAATGTGCGATTAGCCTGTGGAACTCCCCACCACAGGAGTCACTGAGGCTAAGAATTTAGCAAGATTCCAGGAGCGACTGGACATTCCTATGGATGATGAGAACAGCCAGAGGGATCATAGTTAACGGGCACAAACACTTGGGAAGAGAGAGAAAACCCCCTGCTGTGGGGCTTCAGCCCAGCTGAGTATTAGAGACCAGGAAGTGAGGGCAGATTATCCCCCAGCTGCCACTGCAGGGCTCTTCCACCGTCCTCTGCAGCATCTGGCTTTGGCCCATTGGAGCTGGGATACCAGGCTAGATGGGCCCCAGCTCTGATCCCGTCTGTACCGTGCAAGTGCCAGTGTTACTTGTGTCTCAGCCTGGCCAGCGCCCGGTTTTGCCTCTTCAGAGGCTGAGCTGCTCCTGGGGCAGAACCTACCGGCTGCATCCTGCCAAGTGCAGCCTCCTCCGCCCCTCGACCCTGCGACACTCGCGGGTTCTCCTGACAGCACCGAGACGGCTCCGCATTTCCAGAACCTGCTTTATTCCAGAACCGACGTACAATCGGGTTCTGACCCCAAAGGCTTCCAAGAGTCCATGCGGGATGGGAACGGAGCTTCCAGAGTCCTTATCCATCCCGTCCTGGTGCCATTGGGATGTTTATAGCGGGTAGCGCCGCAGCCGGGGCCCCGTGGTGCCAGGCGCTGTACACACATCCAGCCACAGCACAGCCGCTGCTACAAAGCGCTTTCCCCAGCTCCGACGCTCTGTCTGCTGGAGAAGGGGGGCCATGCGCTGGATTGTCGGTGGTGCGGCCAGAGCTCTCCCCTCCGTCAGGCACATGGGTGTCCCACGGCTTCCAAACTCGCTCCGAGTTGCAGGGAGCTCTGAGATTGGGTGTCTCTAGGGGCTTAAGTCCACGGGGAAATTGAGGGTAACAGCCCCTGTGGAATCGCTCCCCATCCGGACACTCTGGTCTGGAATAATCAGTGCACTTCCAAAGAGAACAGCAATCGCCATCAATTCCCCCGGGGCCAAGCCCTAGGGATTCTCCACACAGCTCCCGATACCAGCTATCCCCGCACAATCCCCGGGGCGCTGGCTGAGATCCCTGCGGCGCTGATTTCTTCTTGTGCCTAGACCCGCCCCAGGGCACTGGCTGGGGTGATCCCACGCGGCCTGGGGCTGGCGCAGGAACAGCTGGGCGAGGTCTCTGCCAGGGGAAGCATTTGAACCAATGGGCTCCTGAGTTCTCCCAGTGCTACGGGCCCGGTGCTCTGCGCCCCCCAAATGGGGGTGTAACGGGCAGTTTCCATGGGAATGGCCGGGTGGGACTTGACACAAGCTGTAACTACCGGCTGAACATCGCAAACAAGGGCCTGGAACGTCCCGGCCCCTTTTCCGGTCAGGCCGCCCTGGCTGCCTAAGGGGGCATAATGGCCCCCTAGGAAACACCCTCCCAGCCAGGGGGCTCCCTGTCAGTGTGGGGCTGGAAAAGGCACTGCTCCCAGCCCTGAGGGAGGGGGCAGATTGGGGGCCTGAGCAGGGTGCGGTGGGGCCAGAGGAGAGCTCACCCCGGCAGCTGTTCTCACTCGCATGCGTGAAGTTGGCTTTCCCAGAGCTGGGCTCGTAGCCAGGGATGCAGGTGCAGTAGTAACTCCCAGGCACGTTGTTACAGTTTGTGTTGGGTCCGCAGTCAGGCTGGCTCGGCCCCAGACACTTGTTAATATCTGTAATGCAAGAGGGGACGCTCTGTACAGTCCTGGCAGGGAGACACTCCCCATATCACCCCCCAACCCCCGCACTGAGCTGGGTGATGGGACCCAGACAACTGGGGCCCTGATCGGTTAGTGATTAAGGGCTTGATTCTCAGTTACCCATTTCTGCTGCTGGAATGTCAGAAACAGCCCCCCCTACCCTCCTGTCCCAGGTACGTGGGGGTTGGGCCTCACAAACACCCAGATCCCCCATGGGAGGGGAGGGGAGGAGACGTCCCACTGCGGCTCCAGGCTCCCTGTGTGTTGCGGGGGGGTGACAAGCTGCCTCTCCTCTGCCCCCCTCCCTCCTTGGATCCTCGCATGGTGTGTGTGGGGGGGAGTTTAGCCAGGGCTTCCCCATTCTGCTCCCGTGGGGCCCCTCTGCCCCTGCACACCCAGAGGCTGATTAGGGCCCAGGCTGGGATTCAGACGGGTCAGTGTGATGGGCCCCCCCCACCCTGTGCCCAATTCACAGAGCCCAACACTCCTGGCTCCTGCTGCTCACTCTGGAGGCCCCGGTTCGATCCCCAGGAGGGCGGCCCTCACCCGAGCTGCTGCCCCCCCCATTCCCCAGCCGGGCTGAGCAGCCCCAGCAGGCCCTGCAGTCAGTGGAGTTGGCTGCTCTGGACCTTAATGCCCCTGCTCTGTCCCAGCCCCCACAGGACAACGTGGGAGCCCCGTTACCGTCACAGGTCTCCGTTGAGTCAGTGAAGAAGCGATTCCCAAGTGGCTGGTATCCATCCAGGCAGGTGCAGTGGGTGCTGTTCACACACTTGGCGTTTGCTGGGCATATCACATGGCTGTTACAGTCCCCAGTGGTACCTGCAGGGGCGGGAACAGCTGGGCAGGGTCAGCCAGTGCAGAGCGGCTCCCCCCCCCCCCCCCAACACACAGGGGGATCGACTCCTTTCACACGCCCCATTCGCTGATTTTCATCCCTGGGCGCCTTGCAAACAGCTCCGACGCCATCCACCACCTGGCCACAAGCTGCCCTCGGCTGCACAGGAGGCCTTGGCTCCCCAGGGTGTCCCTGGCACAGACAGGCAGAGCCCCCGGAGCCGGGCGTCGCTTCAAGTGAAACGTTTTCAGTCTCACCCAATTTTTCTCCTTTTTGTTGCTGTCGTCGTTACTCTCGTTGGCGTTAATTTCAAACCCAAACCTCGCTTCGAACGGGAATTGTTCGTTTTGAAAATTATTTCATCTCCCTCCCTCCTACCCCCAGCACAATTTTTTCCCGGGTAAAACCAAACATTCCTCTGAACCGAATCGGCATTTTCTGGCAAAAAATGGTTCCTTGGGAAATCCCTGCCTGGCTCTGCTCTGGATTGACTGAGAGTGGAATCGGGCGCGAGGCTCGTTTAGATCCTGAGCTGCCTCCCATGACCCAGATTGTGACCTGCTTATGGGGGCTCCTGGATCCTTTAGCTGCCCGGTGTTTGGGGCTCTGCTGGGATCCGTCCCTCTGACCAGCGTGAGGGGAAGGATCCCAGCGCAGCTCAGCCGGCTGCAGGGCTTGGGATGGGAGCAGACGGAGCAGGGGGGTGCAGCACTGGGGGACCCCAGTGGGTCAATGGGAATTTGCCCAAATCCCATCTTGGAATTCGCAGCAGAGCTGGGCTCGGAGCACAGAGTCCTGATCCCAAACACCCCCCAGCTGGGCACGAGGGTCCTAGGTTTCAGTTCAGCCCAATTTTGGGAGGGGGGGAACCTACAAATGCCTCTTCTAACATCTGAGCAATCAGGGGTTTGATTCGGGCTGGTCAGGAACACGGCCCTTGGCTACAAAGGGGACCTGCCCCTCACTCCAGCCCCCAGTGTAGAGCCCTGGGCCCCAGGGTCTATTCTCTGCTGGCCACGGGGCTGGGAAGGGAAGGGGAAGGGAGGGCTACACAGGGGCCTTCTCCTCTCCCCTGCACGCACCCACCGTGCTCTGTAAACCCACCCCAAGACACCCATGCCAAGGGGCTGCTCCCGGCTCGCCAGACCCCTGACTCTGCTCTCCTCCCACAAGGGACAGGGGCCGGAGGGGGCGGAGGCAGCAGATCCCGGGCAGCCGGAAGCGCTGGGGAAGGTTAGCCAGGAGGAGTCGGCCTTACCTTGTACGCCAGGAGTCTGGGCCACGGTGCCCCACAGGCACAGGGCGATGCAGAGCCCTGGAAGGCAGAGACAGGGTGAGGCCCCATGGGCAGATGGTAACCGCCACTCAGCTGCACCCACCCCCAGCCACCCCAGTCCTGCCCATCCCGGGCCAATGGCCAGTCAGGGTCCTGCCGATGGTGGAATTAAAAATGCAGAAACCTGGTGCTCTGGGAAATCAGCCCCAGCTGGGATCCCTGGTCATATTTTTAACTGGTTCCAGTTGGGTACTGGGCTTTTGGCCACGGCAACTGAGTCTTCTATTGTGTGTATTAGCAACAAAGACCAGGAGCCCCCATTGTCAGCGCTGGATTTACACTTTGGGTGCCCCAGGCACAGGGGTTCGGTGAGCGTCCCTGTCCCCCCCGCCCCCCCCCGCCGGTTTGGAGCTTTGGGGGCCCCGCCACCCGGAGGTGGCCAGGAGCTGCAGGAGTCCCCTGCTGCCTGGAAGCTATTAACCGCCATCGGCAGCGAGGGTTCCCCACCACTTTTAACTTTTAGTTGCCGCCCAGCACCCCGTCCACCCACTGCCCAGCACCCCCCACCCCTCTGCCCAGAGCTGCCCCATGAACTCCCACTGAGACCCACTCTCCCAAGCCCTGCCCCCCGGCCCGCACTCACTGCCCGCCTGGGAGGTGACGCTGTCTGCCGGGCGGAGGGAGGAGCGCTCCAGCAGCAGGGCTGTGTGGGGCTGTCTCCCCATCAGCCGGCCCTGCCCCTTGCTGGGACCTGGGAGCGGCAAAATTTCAATTTTTAGGCACCCCATAAAATGCTGGTGCCCCCAGGCATGTGCCTCCTGTGCCTAATTGGAAATCCAGCCCTGCCCATTGTGCCGGGTGGCATCCAGAGCCCACCAAAATCAGGGCTCCCATTGTGCCAGGTGCTGCCCAGAGCGGACCGAGATCAGGGCCATGTCACGCTCGGTGCTGCACAGACACACAGTGAGCCAGTCTGTGACCCACAAGACTCATGGCAATAGGCAAAGGGAGGATAGGGAAACTGAGGCACAGCGAGGAGTAATAACTTACCCAAGATCACCCAGTGCGTCCATGCAATGGACAAACCCACTTGGAAAGGGGAAGCACCGAGCAGGGGATGGGGCACAACACAGGCTGCGGTTGATCTGCTTTTCACTCAGGTATCGGCCCAGATCCGCCCCCTCCTGCTGGTGTTTATTTAGAGTCTGTTGCTCTGAGTCATTAACCACACGTGGGTATGCAGAACCTGATGCTAAAGGACCCGGGGCCGAGTGCCCGAGGTGCTGTGCAAAGGGGAAGCCCAGCGGGCTGGGGAACCCCATTGTGCTTTCCTAGGAAGGAAGCTAGAAAGGGGGCGCGGCTTTGAAATTCAGCTCCGGCCGATCTCCCCCGGGGAGACTCCATGGAGGACGAGGGAGCTGGGGAGGTGACGGCACCACAGGTCCCCTGGGAGCGAAGGCCGAGCCATTAATTCAGAGAGTCTAAGGCCAGGACGGGAGCAGGCTGATCCGGCCTCTTGCACTGCACGGGCCAGAGAATGACCCAGGGATTCCTGCATCCAGCCCGTAGCTGGGGATGGAGCTAGCGCAGAGCTGGAGAGGGGACAGCCCGTCTGTGCGACTCCACGTGATGGAGAAGCTGCCACGTCCCAGGGCAGTCGGCCCTGAGGGTGACGTCCCCTCCCCGTTAAAACACGAGCCGTCGTCCTGCCCTGAGAGGGGACGTGTTGGCTATTCGGGCTCTTTATAACAGGGGCAGCAGCAGGGCCTGTTCCCAGGCAGCCCCAGCCTTGCTGGGACACTCCCCACCCCACCCGGGGCGAAGGGCTTTGTCCCTTGGAGGCCTTTCTTCTGAGATGGGCCATTGGTGCAGGGGCAGAGCTAGGAATAGAACCCAGGAGTCCTGACGCCTACCCCTGCTCTAACCACTAGACCCCACTCCCCCCATCCCAGAGCTGGTTCGGAACCCAGAAGTCCTGATGCCCAGCTTGGAAGCAGGGGCAAACTCATTTCGTACAATGCCTGTCAGCAATTTTTAGTCTCCACCATCGTGGGCTAGACTGGAGCACAGGGGACCTGATCCTCAAGGCCAGTCCAGCCCCCCATCGCCTTCCCCTGCCCCCGTCGAACCTTTGTGTCCACAGAGCGGCACTGCACAGCCTCAGCCACTAGGGGGCGCCACAGCCTCACACCAAGGCCACAGCCCCAGGGTCCATGCTGGGCTGGGGCTGGTCCCTCAATTGTCCCCTGAATCCCCATAGTGCCTGAGCAGGATAGTTACCCACACGCCAGACACACGCATTGCACATGCTAGTGCTCACATGCACACACACTCCGGCATGCACACAAATGTGCAGATGTGCGCTCACGTCTGTGAACAAGTACCGATGTACATACCGGAGCGCCCACACTCACGCACAGGCACACACGTGTGCCGCACACTCATGCACGGGCACAGAGGTACAGACATGTATGTTCACACATACCAGCAGCCTGCTGCAGCATCAGATACAGGGACAAGGAGCCCCCAGGACCCTCCCTGCTGCTCAAACACCAGCCAGGCCGGAATGGAGGGAGAATCCTTCAAACCCTCCTGCCGGCGACGAGCTGCAGTGACTCTGCCCAGAGAGGAGTGATCGTGGGGCCCTGTCCCCTCTCCACCCTCCAGGGACATGGCCAGAATCTCCCATGTACGTACCCCCTGCTGGGTCAGCCCAGGACTGCAATAATAACACTCCAGCACTTTACCCAGGGCTTGCTGCTGCTGCTGCTCCTGGGGTCCCGTGTAGCCGGCAGGAGCCGGGGTATCGCGCCACCCCCAGGCTGCCCCCTCAGACGGCAACGGCCGGGCGGTGACCACTACCAGTGAGCGCCGTCCCCTCCCACCGCGCCGGGAAGCCGTGAATCACGGAGCAACCCCTCAACTCAGTCGGGGTCTGTAGCTGCGACCATAATACACCTAATGCACGAGAGGAAGTGACCTGACTCAATCTCAGCAGAAAGGCCACAGATGGGCTGCACCTAGAGACCCAACACCCAGGGCTGAAACAGTGGGGCAGGGGGGAAGGGGCAGGGGGAAAAGGGAGGGGGCAGTAGTTTGCTAGGCCAATGGGGCGAGGCTGTCACCCCAGCTGGGGGGCTGCCCCACGGAGCGAGATCGTGGGATCTGGGGGAAGAACCAAGGCCGGCTCTGTTGTGAAAACATCCGGGGGGTAACTAGGGGTTTTATCGGTTCCCTTTTCACGAGCCACTTATCTCCTGGCTACTTCCCCCCACTTCTCTGCAGGGCAGGACTCAAGCGGTGTCGAAAGCCCTGAGCCGTTAGGGGCGGCAGTGGGGCCGGTTGCTAACAGGGCTCGCTGAGGTCATCCTAGCTACAAGTGCTGAGCACAGAGCCTGTCCCACTAGGGAGCCTGGCCCTGCGACAGCTGTTGTGAGGGACCCTGGTGCTAGTGCCCGGGTGTGTGAGACACCCAGAGGCCGGGGATTGGTGCAAGGCTGACTCCTCCTCTGCTCTAACCACTAGGTATTAGTGTGTGGACAGGGGTTGAGTTAGGGGGAGCTGTGTCTCCTGTTAACTCACTAGGGAAGACAGGCTCTTAGACCTGGATTGGCCAATGAGATCCAAGCACGGGGGGTGGGGGGAATTCCCACTGGGGAATTTGGCCCCAAAACCTTTTACAAATCTGCCTCTTGGTGCCTTTGCCGGCACTTTGCATCCTGCCTGTTTCACGGCCTCTCCCCGCCCTCCGGCCCCAGCCTGTTCCTTATTCTGAGGTCGTGTCAGAAACCCAGCCCGCCCGTCAGTCTCCTCAGTGTTTGTGTGGATTTGTCGCTCAGCAACAGCAGAGAGGAAAAAACACACGTGAACGGGGACATTGCGGTTGTAAAACCACAACATTTGCCTGGGATGGAGGAGGGAGCTGAAAGGCAGCCTTTGAATTCCACTAGACGGCAGGTGTCCCCGGGAAAGGTTAAGATCTGTGTCCCTGCAGCGCCAGTCCAGAGCCCAGCTGGGGTCAATGGGCCAGGTTCCCGGGTGGGGTCAATCCGCATTGCTCCACTGGAGTCAGTGGGGTCACTGTACATCTGCTGGGGACCTGACCCCACTGCCTCATTTTTAACCCTGGGATCATAGGGAGGAGCCATTCCATTTTACTAGTAACATCAGGGCATAATGCTGGCTGGAGGCAGCACCGCCTAGCAGCTCGGCCACAAGCCTAGGAGTCAGGACACCTAGGTTCTAGTCCCACCTCTGCCACTGGCTTGTTGGGTGACCTTGGGCAAGTCACTTCCCCCCTCTGTGCCTCAGTTTCCCCTCCCACACATCATCAATGTCTATTGTGAGCGCTTCAAGGCAGGGGCTGTCTCTCTTAGGTGTCTGTGCAGCACCCACCACATTTGGGACTCCTAGATCTTGGGCAGGGTCTGTGCAGCACCCATGACAATAGGGGCCTCTGATCTTGGGTGGGGTCTCTGAGTTTCTGTAATCTAAGTACTAAGAGTGTGATAGCCAAACCAGACACTGGTCAGTAGAACAGTGTGAATCCACTGGCATAACTGGAGTGACTCTGGATTAGGTGGAGGGGCAATAAGAAGAGGATCGGGCCAGGGGCTCCCACCGATAACAACGGAGACCTGCCCCACCCCCGCTTTCCTTCCCACCGAGCAGAATGCCGGGCGCTGGACATGTGGGCAGAGCTAGATGCCGGCTGACAAAATCCTCCCCGGTCTCCTATTAATACTCAGGCCCCTGAAATAAAGAAGGCAGCTGGGGGCAGGAAATATCCCCGGCTGGGGGCAGAGGAGACAGGGGGCCGGGAGCCAGGGCTCCATTGTGGAATGGGGCCAAGTGGAGACACCGGGAAGGTCAGGAGGGCAGAGTCCCGGCCGCTGGGAGCAGGGTTAGAGCACACGGCACAAATCGGGCTCTGGGGCAGAGCCTCAGCTGCTGGAATCAGGGTAAGTGCATTGAAGTCGATGGGAGTTGTGGGGTCCGGCCCCATTGACTCCCAAGGAGCGACGGCCAGTTTACACCAGCTGGGATCTGGCCTCACCGGAGTGACACCTCTGTAAGGGAGAAACGTCTTTCATCTGCTCGCTCAGCCAGATCCTGGCCCTGGTGTAACCTCCTCCCCCAGAGCAGCCATTTACCCCAGACAGATTGGGCAGCACTTTCAAACCCAGTTCTCTCCCCAAGCTGGGGACAGCCCCCAGGAGTCAGCCCCAACCTCCACTCCTCCACCCAGGGCCGGCTTTAGGAAGTGCGGGGCCCAATTCGAACATTTTCAGTGGGGCCCCAGCAGGGATGACTAAAAAAACCAAAACATGTAAAAAAAGCCTTTCATTTCTTAGCAACCGGTTCCCTATAAAAAGTTCTGACTTAAGGGATGTGCCACAATATGTATTTTTTTGTACCAATAGGGTTACCATACTCCATATTTTCCCAGGAGGAATTTTTAAATTTTAAATTTTAAAAATTCCTCCCAGATGGCAATTTAAGAACCAAAAAGCCGGACATGTCCGGGAAAATACGGCTGTATGTTAACCCGACCTAAAGTTCTTTTTTAAAAAGATGGGCCTGAACTAGAACTGAGCTCCGTTTCACATGTGTGGGTCCCCGCCACTCCCTGGGGGTGTGCTAGAGTGACCAGATGTCCTGATTTTATAGGGACAGTCCCAATTTTTGGGTCTTTTTCTTATATAGGATCTTATTACCTCCCACCCCCGTCCTGATTTTTCACACTTGCTGTCTGGTCACCCTAGGATGTGCACATGTGTGGGTCCCAGCTGCTCCCTGCCCCCCTCATTGAAGCAGGTGTGCAGGGAGCCCCAGACCCTTTAAATTGCCCCCTGGGGAAGCCGGGCCACCCTGGGACAGCGCACCGGCTCTTGCGGGTACGCCGTACTGGGGCTTGGGCACGGGGCCCTCTTAGGGGCGGAGCCCGATTCAGGGGAATTGGTTGAATCGGCCTAAAGCCGGCCCTGCCTCCACCCACCAGCCCACACACGTGCAGCTCACAGGCTGGCAACGTGCCCAGCGAGGTGCTGTTTGCCTGGGACGCGGGAGCTCCGGAGCAGCCCCACCACTCTCAGGAGGGTCAGGGGGGAACCCCGAGCTGGGCGGGTGACGCAGAGTGAAAGCCACGTGTCATCCTGCCCAGGGAACACCCCAGGGCAATCCCCTGCCCCCCCCCACCCCCGGGAGTGCTGGCCCGTGGGAGGCAACAGCTTCCCCCAGCCCCACTGGTCCCACATTCCCAGCCACACACCAAGCAGCGATTCCCCCGGCCCGGCGTTCCCAGCCGAGCAGATCTGAGGGCCCCCTCCATGCACCCGGCCTAGGCGGGGGCGGCAGCAGCTGATGCAGCGCCCCCTCCCCCGACGCAGCTGCCCCTGGAAAGTCCCTGCCCCTCTAAAGAGGCAGGAAACTCACTGCACTTTTCCCTGCCTCTGCACCCCTCAGGAGCCCAGTCTTGCTGCTGCTGCTTCAAACCACAGCCCTGTGCAGGGAGCCCTGCTCTAACCACTACACCGCACTGCCCTCCCGGAGCTGGGGCTAGATACAGGAGCCCAGGCTCCCGGCCCCCTTGTTCTAACCGCTACACCGCACTGCCCTCCTGGAGCTGGGGCCAGATACAGGACCCCTGGCTCCCAGCCCCCCTGTTCTAACCGCTACACCACACTGCCCTCCCGGAGCTGAGGCTAGAACCCAGGAGTCCTGGCTCTCCCCCACCCACCGGACACCAGTCCCCTCTCAAAGGGGACACTTCCACCCCTCTTCTTGGAATCAGCCCCTGACGTTCTGGGCAAGGCCCCAGCTGGTGTAAACTGGCCCAGCCCTAGTGAGCTCAGTGGAAGGAGGCTGATTCACACCAGCCGGGCTCTGGCCCCCCTGTGCTTTCCTCTGCCCTGGGTAGTTTCCAGGAATCGCTGTCACCTCAGCATCTCACTGCTACTGAGTAACCCTGCGGGGACCCGGAGAACTGCCCCCCACCATGATACTGTATCTGCCTTTCTGCCCAGCCCCCGCATCTCACAACGGAGGCCTGATCCCCCAGGTGGGCCCGATCCACCACTGATCTGCCCCTTGTGTCATCAATGCCACCAGCACCAAGCGGGGGCGGTGCCTGCGCTGCTGCCATAGTGACCTGGGAGAATTTACCCCCCCACACACATGCTGGCTCATGCTCACTCTGCCCAGGTGCCAGCCCTGGCACAAGACGAGGGGTTTTTTGGGGGGGGATGAGGAGAGGTTACAGGACCCGTCATTTATCAGACCTCTCACCATTTCCCACAACTCAGCACCCGCCTTTCGGTTTTGCTCTTGATTTTGAAATCAGCCGCGCAACGCCTCACCCGGCAAAACACAGCCCGCTTCCCTCCCTGCCAGGTTACATCATCCGCCAACTCCCCCCCCCAAGATATGAGGTGTCCCTCCCCCAACCCCCAGTCCCTGGAGATACAACCAATCCCCTCCCCAACCCCCAGCCAGCCATTTCTTCCAAAGCTCCGGGTCCCGATACAGGAGACAAAGGACGTCACAGCACTGCCAACACTTGCAATTTTACCATTGGCCTTGTGACAATTGTTGCTTTTTTTAAAGCCCCAGCTTCTGGGCTCCTGGGATTGTGAAGACCTGGGCTCAAATTAAAAGCAAGTTTCTAACCCTCCGGATGGCAGAGTGGAGCTCAGAAATGTGACACCCCCCAGAGGGCTACGAGACCACAAGGAACCCAACATCGCGATCTCACTATCTTCTT
Source organism: Mauremys mutica (assembly GCF_020497125.1). Classification (NCBI taxonomy): domain Eukaryota; kingdom Metazoa; phylum Chordata; order Testudines; family Geoemydidae; genus Mauremys; species Mauremys mutica. The sequence goes on from NC_059091.1 coordinate 26,796,315, forward strand.
CAAGCCACTCAGGATTTTTGAGGGCCTGTCTCAATGCTTCAAGGCTTGGGGCAGCAAGGCTGGAGTTAGTATTACGTGTATTATGGTAGCGTTTAGCCTGGGACAAGTCCCCACTGTACCAGAACGACGGCCCCTGGCAAAGAGGAGACAGGCCAAGGAGGAATCTGCCGACAGATCCCGGCAGCTCACTTCCCACCAGGCCCGTAGCTCAGGACACTGGTGAGACTAGACACGTTCGCTCCGTCAGTTCTCGCGTTACAGCCCTGCCAGCCAAGGGGCGATGGGGAGAGATGCTGCCAGGCCAAGGCCGACACCCGGACACGAGCGCTGCCGGCCCCTCCCTGACGGCACGTTGGCGGCACTTCGGCCCCATCCAGCCCTAAAGCGCCTCATGGGCATTCACAGGCCGCACGGCCCCACTGCTGAGAAAGAGCTGCCACCAGCCCCATTTTACAGCTGGGGAAACTGAGGCACTGAGCGACAACTCACCCACTGTCTCAGAGCAAATGGCAGCTGGGAAGAGAACCCAGGAGTCCTGGCTCCCAGCTCCCTTCTCTAACCACTAGACCCCACTCCCCTTCCAGAGCCAGGAGCAGGAGTCCTGGTTCCCAGCCCCATTGGCTCTTTGCTCCATATTATCTCCCCCCTCCCCCCATTTTATGAAGCCAGGAAATCAAATGTAAAAAACAAAGCCACTGATCTAACAAATGGCTGTCATGCAACCCCACCCTCACAGATTGTATTTCTTAGCCATACTGCTCTGGCACCAAGGCCCCATTGTACCAAGCTTGGCACCTATGAGCCTTGGCATTGAAACCCAATGACCCAAACGGACAAGGCAAGTGAAGGACCATTTGCCCCATTTTACTGCTGTGGAAACTGAGGCACAGAGCGATTCAGTACCAGAGCTGAGAATTGAACCTGGATTTTCCCTGTGCCATTGCAGCCCCTGAACCACTCGGGCACCTGTGCCACAGAGCTGCTGCCTGCTGGGCTGTGCCACACAGATCTCAGGAGGCATCAAAGATCACAGCAGCTACTGGAGCTCAAACTACTCCTGGATCCAATCCTGAGCCCATCGCACCAGCAGGACAGCGCCTGCCTCCAACGGGAGCTGAGTTGGAACATGCAGTGCAGGATCCAGCCCCCAGCTGGGGACCCATGTGCCAAACTTGGGCACCTAAATCCATATCAAGGCTCCTAAAATAGCTGGCCTGGCTGGCTGGTTATGCCCAGATTCTGCAGGATCTGGGAATGCTCGTTATTAAGTGAATTACGGTATCAGCCCTGACCAAAATTGAGGCCCTATTCTGCCAGGGGCTGCACAGACTCCAGCCAAGATTGGGGTCTCCATCGCAACAGGTGCAGCATTGACCCACAGGGAGAGATGACCCCTACCCCAAAGGGCTCCCAGTCTCAACTGACAAAAGACAAGTGGGGAAACTGAGGCATGGAGCAGGGAAGCGAGTTGCCAAATCAGTGGAAAGAACCCAGGTGTTCTGACTCCCACCCCGACACTCTGTTGACTAGACGGCGCTGCCTGCCTACAAATCACAGCCCCTTTGTAAGTCAGGCTTCTCATTTCAGGAGCCTAAATCTGGATTGAAAAGCAGATGCCCCAAAGCTCTGGGAAGGTGGGTGGGCACAGACCCAGGGCAGCACTGATGTCTCCCTCTCCCTCCCTCCTTCCCCAGAGGGCGGCTGGACTGGCAGGGCCAAGCAGGGCAAGGAATGTTCCATTTTATTAATCACTTGGCACCACATGGACAGAAATATTTCTGAAAACGAGGCTCCTCTGCTGGCATCACAGGCGTGGCACCTCCCCCAGGACATAGGAGGCACAGAGGAGTGGGGCACTGAGCGCCCAACAGGATCCAGCCCTTTGTACAGCCAGCCACTTAGAAAAGAACTCATAACCAACACCCCTCCCCCAGCTGTGGGAATAGAACCCAGGAGTCTGGGCCCAGTCTCCCCTGCTTTAGCCACTAGACCCCACTCCCCTCCCACTGCCAGGATAGAACCCAGGAGTCCTAGGTTTGCTTCTAGCCCTGAAGGCATCTAAAGCCAGGCAAATGCTCCTTTATGTGAAAGACATAAGAACGGCCCTACTGGGTCAGACCAAAGGACCATCTAGCCCAGTATCCTGTCTGCCGACAGTGGCCAGTGCCAGGTGCCCCAGAGGGAATGAACAGAACAGGGAATTATTAAGTGATCCATTCCCTGTCGTTCATTCCCAGCTTCTGGCAAACAGAGGCTAGGGACACCATCCCTTTCCATCCTGGCTCATAGCCATTGATGGACCTATCCTATATGAATTTATCTAGTTCTCTTTTGAACCCTGTTATGGTGTTGGCCTTCACAATATCCTCTGGCAAGGAGTTCCACAGGTTGACTGTGCGTTGTGTGAAGAAATACTTCCTGTTGTTTGTTTTCAACCTGCTGCCTATTTGGTGACCCCTAGTTCTTGTGATATGAGAAGTAGTAAACAACACGCCCTTATCTACTTTCTCTACACCAGTCATGATTTTATAGACCTCAGTCATATCTCCCTTTAGCTGTCTCTTTTCCAGGCTGAAAAGTCCCAGTCTTATTAATCTCTCCTCATACGGAAGCTGAAGACTTCAAACACCCCAAAGCAAAGGACCCCGACCCACATTCCAACCTGCCCCATCCCCAACCAGCCTCCTCTGAACCCCAGGACACCAGGCACCCAGCTCCTGATGCTGCAGCTCCCAGCTCCGAGGTGAATCTTACGCTCCAGCACCACCCACAGCCCAAAGGGGATGCGACTGCGGATCCATCAGTGGCTGGTGGGGGTGGGGAAGGTGACCCTGGAACATCCCCTCCCCCCAAAGATCAGATCAAGTCTGGATGAAGCTTGGAAGGGGAGTTTACTGGACCTAGGATGACCAGTGACCAGAATAGCTGGTAAGGGGGGTGGCATTTGGGGCACCTCCACCTGGGATGCGCTGACACTGCAGGCCAAGGGTAGACATGGCCTTGTCTCCAGTGGGGACAGGACCAGCGGCAGAGGGGGGCAGAGCCAGGACACAAGCAGACAATTGCATCCAGCCTTCTGCACTGTCACTAACCACTCAGGACTCGCCTGAACAGCCCACAGACAACACCAGCACACACACACTCCTGCTCTGATAGTGCCTCATACGCACGATTCCCCACTGGAGGAAATGCAAAGCTTGATCACCCCAAAAGGGTCCCCAAAAGGTTTTCAAACCTGGTCCCTGGGCTTTTCCATCCTTGGTGTAAAGTCCACCCCCGACAGCACAGTTTACAAACCCGGGGGAATCAGTTTATAAACCCTGCTTCTGCAGCCTGAGGGAACAGGGTCTAGTAGTTAGAGCTGGAGGGGTGGGAGCCAGGACTCCTGGGTTCACTTCCCAGCACCAGAACCATCTTGCCAGGAGCCTGGAGAAACCACCTGGCTTCTCTGTCAAAGAAGGATCATCTCTCTCTGGAGTACAAGCCAGGATGGAAGAACAACCTGTGACCCGCCCCCCATAACACGCTGCTCCCCAGGGTGTCAGAAAGGAGCCCAGCCCAGCCGGACAAATAGCACAATCCTCTAGTGCCCGGGACAGCCCAGCAGATCCCTGCCCCGCCAGAGACAAGTGTCCTGGTCCCATTCACACCAGCACGGGAGCCAGGAGTCACTCCCCTGGAGTCACACAAGGGGAAAGTTGTAGGAGCAGAATCGGGCCCAGTTGCTCCAGATTTCCACCGGGGGGGGGGGGAATCAGTCCCTGGCGGCACTGGCTGGGCCCGATCCTGCCCTCACTCGGTCACGACACTGTAAAGGCAGCGGGTGTAAATGAGCGTCACTCCCCGGGAGTCCAGGCAGGAAAACACACCAGCCGGGGACCCGCCCCCGGGGATTCACACCACAGTAAGTGGCGTCAGAATCGGGCCCACCCCCCACGGACCCCAGGTCGGACTCGGGGCCCAGCCCGCAGGGATCCCAGCTCTACCGGGGGCCGGAGCCCGCCGGCAGCCACGGCGGAGCGACTCCGGAGTCACTCCCGGGGAACCGCGCTCAGCAACGCGCGCGGGGAGCAGCTGCCCGGGCCGAGCACATGGTGCAGCCGGGCGGCGGGGCCGGGGTCGGGGGCTCACCGAGGGGCAGCAGGCGGCGAGCCGGGTCCATGCTGCGGGGCGAGGGAGTCCAGCGAGCGGCGCGCACCGAGCTGCAGCCAGAGGGCAGCGCCCCCGAGCCAGGGCCGGCTCCATGGGGGCGGGGGGCCCCGCCCAGGAAGGGTGGGACGGGGGGAGGGGAGGGGAGGGCCGTGTGTGGGGAGATGGGACGGGGAGAGCTCGGGGGAGCCGTGGGGGTGTCAGAAAAGGGCCCAGCTGACAGGCAGGTGCGGGCACTATTTTAACCAGGGGCTCCCACTAAATGACAGACCCTGGTCTGGGCTGAGCCCCCATCCCGGCGGGGCTCGCGGGGGCGGGGCATGGATTCGGTTCCCGTTTACACAGCTGCCCCCGACCAGGCAGCCACATGGGGCAATCGGGGCGCCGCGGGGGCTGCTACAGCGGGTGTCTGCCCAAGTCCCGAGGTGCAGAGTGGGGGGCAGAAGGAGCCCCCCTTCCTGGGGTTAGCGATGGGGGAGATCAGGGGGAGAGGTGCCTGGGGAACACCTGAGGACGGGATGGAGCAGGGGGCTGGATGGGTGTGGGGGGAGGCTGGATAGATTGATGCAGGGGGGAGGGGAAGGTGGGGTGGGGTGGGTGAGTGGATGGAGGGGTGGGTGGCGGATTGAGGGAGGGGTCCGGTGTATATGGGGATATCTGTGTTGGAGACCAACGTGCTGGGCTCCCATCCACTTTGACACACAGAGACACTGCTCTAAACTCCCCAGGCCCCGGCCTCCTTCTTTGGACCAGAGACACCCCTGCCCCTGGACGCTTCCCCTGAGATGGCCCCAGGAATGACCCAGCAGGGCCGGTTCCAGCCCGGCAAACAGCCCCAAGCTTATCTCCATCCCATGCTACCTCTGCTCCTGTCTGTGCCCCCCCTACACCCCTGTTGTCCCCCCTCGTGCCTCCTGGAACGCAGCCCCAGCACGGTGCGGAGCCCAGATTAGCAGGACCGGGCAGCCGGGGGCTGCTTTTCCCCTTGCAGCCCAACAGCTGAAGAGCTGCCGACATTCCAGCCCAGCTGGGGCCAGATCCAAGTCCTGGGGCAGATCTGTGCATGGCTGGGAGCTCACGACCTGCACTCACCCCCACCGTTACCTGTAAATCCCTTCAGCCTTGTGTTGTTAACCGGGGGAACTCCCTGCCACAAGACAGTGGGGAAGACAAGAGCATCCCAGGGTTCAGATATTGGGCTGCGATACTGATACAGGGGCAATGTGGCCATCCAGTGTGATGCTAGTCATGAGGAGAGAGAGATGGTTAAGAAGGGAATATAACCCACGAGTCCTGATGCCAAGGTCCCCCCTGCTCTAACCACTAGACCCCACTTCCTTCCTCAAACTGCATCTAGAACCCAGGAGTCCTGACCTCCAGCCTGCTCTCACTCCACAGGCTTCCTCCTGCTTGACAGTGTCATGCCCTTTGGGATGTGGGGGGCAGTTCAGGTCAGGCTCCTGAGGCCGGGGGCTAGCCTCCTCAGGCAGGAGCTCAGGGGCCGGACAGGAGGGTCCCGCAGGCCAGATGTGGCCCACGGGCCATTGTTTGCCCACCTCTGCACTAGACCCCACTTCCCTCCTCCAGCTGAGACTAGAACCCAGGAGTCCTGACCCCCAGTCTGCTCTGTGGGATGGGGGTGCAGTTCAGGTCAGACCACAGGGGCCCCATGGCTGGAGCCCGGGGGATTGTGTCACTGCGAGGATATCCTGGCCACCCCTTGGAGAGACCTCATGGAAACATTGCCCCAGCAGAAACAGGAACTGGCGGGTGAGATCAGCTGGGGGGATGGGAGTGGGGGGAATGTCCAGCTGTGGGGCTGGGATAGCAGGGGCCTGTGAGTCAGGACTGAGGGGCATCAGCAAAGTTGGGGGACAGGGCTGTGTCAAAGTTAGACTCAGGACTCACAGTTTGTCAGACCACTCTGTTTTATTAGCACAGCGCTCTGCTAATGACACCCAGATAATGTGAGCACCATGCAAGACACAAACTATCTTATTTATACAGATAAAAGGGTGAGAACTTAACAAGATAACAAAGGAAGCAGAATCAGATAAGTTTACCTGGGCTAGGCATGCATATCTTATTTCCTTACCCATCTTCTGTTAATGTTTTGCCATTAGCACCATTGTTTATGCCTAATGTTTCTTTTCCTGGCACCTGTATTTCAACATTTCTTATTTCTGCTTAAAGGTACATACAACATTTCTTTAATCCATTCTTATTTTTACAATATAATTCATTCTACTTTCACAATCCCTCCTTTTGGTCAAGCTCACGCCATGACCAAAATTTTACTGGGTTCCACATATTAACCATTCTTTATCTCTTTGTTCATCAGCAATATTCAAAATTATCATATTAGCACTCTGTTCTGGGGCAGTCACCTGAGTGGCATGCCTTACACAATTTTGGGTACAACAGGAGACTAACTGAAAACATACAAAAATTATTAGGATTCCAAACAGGATAGTCAGGGCTCCCTGAAACAACCAGTTTCCTATGCCAGAGAAATTGAACAGGTTACTTAGCCACTTCCATAAAGAACTCGGCTCTTCATGGGGAAGATATGCGATTTGTTCTAAGTGGCTAGCGTGATCTATTACCTCATTGGTATCGTCAGGTATAAACACACAACATTGTTTTCCAATGAGAACACAAGTCCCTCCTTTGGCCGCCAGCACTATGTACAATGCCTGACGGTTTTGGAGGCCACCTGTCGGATTGCCCCTGTTTCTTTGGCCAGGGCTCTTAAACTTTCTCCAGTTTTATTTGCCATTATTTTAACTACTTCTTTTAACCTCAGGAACCTTTTTTTTTTTTTTTTTTTTGCCTGGTGTATTACTCCCCCAAGTGGGTTAAAGGAACTGCCAATAGTCTCTTCCCAGGTGTCATTACTGTTCCATATTGTGTTAAACGGACAAGGTCCTCCAGTGAGGTCTGGGGAATTGAGTGGGATAGCCAGGACAGGAACATCAGTTTGAGAATGGGCTGGGATGTGGCTGCAGACCCAGCATTTAGAAATATTAAGGGTCTGAGCTATCCACACTTGCTGCTGGATAAAAGAATTGTCATTGTGGACTCCCCAGACCTTCAGACACCAACAGCCGAGGAACAGGCACCACATGTTGGAGGCAGGGCCCTTCTGGTTTTGACAACCTCAACTGAGGGAACTGTAGTAACAGTTTTATGTCCACCAGGCAGCAGGCGCTAGGCTCACTACTGCTTTTTCTTGGGCCTTGCTTTAGGTAGTTGTCTGCTTCTGGCAACCCTTACGAGAACGTAGATTGTAAGGTATTGCAGGCTGTTCCTCTACGTCATCTTCTGGAGTCAAAATTGACTCTGCGTGGTCCTGAGGTGATGATTGGTTCACTGGGGGGGGTGCATTCTTACACGGCAAAGCATGTATTCATGCTGCGGATGCCAGACAGTTTAACAGCCGTCTGGGTAGTAAGCAGTGCCTGATGATTCTTTGATACTCTTTAAGTCTTTTTGCTTCTTTCCTTGACTCTGGCTATAACAATGGCCTTCACACCTTATCTTTTCCTGATGCATTCATTCCTCATTCACACAAACAGATTGAGAATACAAACAGTAGTATTTTATATTGAGCAAAAAGGCATTGCAAATTAAACCTTGCTAAGTTTTACAATTAATAACCAAGACAATTTACATTGAGACCCAGGCCTTCAATGTTTCTCTAATTTACTTAACATAGACACAATAGAGAATCCTGTCTCTTACTACCTAAATCTTAAAACAAAGAGTTAGAGAGGGCCCAATTTGTAATGCATATGGGAAAACAGAATCTTATAGTCCCAGAGGGTCATTTCTTTCTGCTATTCAAAAAGGGTGGCTGGTAGGATGAAATCAAATTATACATTATAAAGTCCAGCGCCTACATATCCCCCTTTTGACACTAAGATTATCAATCACCAGTGTCACTTCTTATGTAGTAAAATACTGGGAGGTGATTTGGGCCTGTGGCTCTAGCTTTGCATACATTTGTTTTATCCACCAGCATATTTTAAACATTTCAATTAAACACATACAATTTAAAACCAAAAACAATTAGGGGTAGTAACATTAGTATGCCAGTAGTTGTGGGAGACCATTATGAATGGTTCTGTTTCCCACATTGTTTTGTTTGTTTGTTTTTAGGAACTATGTTACCTTTTTACCTTTTTAAACAGATAATTGGTAACTGTTTGCCATTCAATGCGCTAAGACTGATAGAGAACTCAGCTAAATCAGTGCTTACAGTAGGCTGAGACTTTTTGGTTGTGGCAAATAGTAAATGTGATTATTGGTAAACACAGTACTTACATTACATGTACATTTGTCTACTGGTGGGTTGCTAACACTTTTATCCTTTTAAAACACTTCTTTCCAATAATTAACACACACATTGCCCGTTATACAATACTTTGGCCTAATTATTAATTTTATCCCACATACAGGATCCTAGTGAGATGTCTTCACTACAGGGCTTTGGAGCAACAGGCATGGATAAGCCTCTAGTGTCCAATAGTTTCCCTTCCTCCCCAGCCCACTGGCTTGAGGTCTGAGGTAGCCAGAAGGATCCCAGGTGCAATCTTTGGAGTGGGTTAACTTTCCATATCTTTGCTTCCAGAGCCTGTTGGTGTGCAATTTTAACAACAATTTCTTCACTTAACAAATTTTGTCTTACCGTACTGGAGACATACTGCATCCAGTTATATTGATAGGTATTAAACAATTATCTTTTATTTTTATTTTTTTTTGCTTTAACAGATGTATCAAAATCTTAATTTTTTTTATATTACCCAAAACATTTTATGTTCTAAATATCTGCATTTCGGTACATTTCATAGCTATTGCAGTATGTTTTTTTTAACTTTCATTTGTTTTTGTAATAGGTTGTTCTGTAGCTGGTATTATCTTTTTCTGATTTTCTGAAAGACAAAAAACATTTTTCTACCCCTTTCAGGGTGGCATTGATTGTCGCTTAAAAGATTCCTTTCTTTTACAAATACCCTTGCTGATTGCAGGCAAAACAGAGGAATTGCCCCCATATTTTCCTGGGTTTTTTTTGTTTTTTTTTATAGGCAGGTCAGGTTTTAATGGCTTCTACTTTTTAAGGGTTATGGGGAAATTATTCTACTGTTTAGTTATTAAATTCATGAGGTGGTGTACCTCAAGTTTTTCTTCTTATATAGCAGACCAAGTTTGTAATGTTTTTCCTGCTGTGTTAAGCTTTAAGTTTATTCACAGGTAATAGCTGAGAAGCATCATTACCATATTACCTTAAAGGATTTTTCCAAAAATCATACATACTATACGTTGTTAAAGGGGTACTTACTAACATTACATTTATTTCAATGTTTAATATTAACAATAACATTAGCGTCAAATCTATTAAAGATATCTTGTTATACCATGTTTTTTTTTTTGTTTTTTTTTAGGTAATTTCTTTTGTGCTGGCAGTTTTCACCTTCCTTTATCAGTTAGGTAATTTGCATCAACACAGGCTTGGCTTTTGGATTCAAAGCCATCAGCAGAGCTCAGAGACTCTGTCTTGGGGACACAATCAACTTTCACCAGAGTTTTGATTTCTTTCCACTTTCAACTCCTGCTTACAAAACACACAGAGATCTGAAAAAGAAAACAGTCTATTGCGGCTCTTTTTGGAGCCCTAATAGGATTTTAATTCAGTAGCATATTTCATTTGTATTTCTTTTACCCCTTTTTACAATATACATTGCACATGTCCTAGGGAAAAAGCACATTCCTTCTATACTACAACTTTTTTTTTTTAAACATTAGCCATATCAATTTTTACATACGATGTAACTTTCTTTTTTCTTACAGAGTTTTCATGTACCCTTATCAAAAGTGACAGTCTGATTACACAGAGCCATTATAAGGCTCAATGTTTTTAACATTGCTTCTTTTTGTTTTATGCACCTCACCTCTGCAGTTGCTTCAGAGGGGCACTGTTAAATTTTTTTATTTTTTTTTATTCTTTCACTACGGCTCTTATCTGCTATTGTTACAAAAAAAACCCAACCAAACAAACAAAAAGACTCCAGAATCTCTCCCTATTCTCCTGATTTTGACTGCCCTATTGCAGCCATGACTTGGTTTTTATTTAAAAAAACATTTTAAATTTTATAAAGAATCAAGTTACCCCTTAAGGGTTAAATGCTAAATCCCAAAGCCAAACAACACTAATTACCTGTGTCTTGCAAAAAGGTCTGTCAGTTTTGCAACTTTGAATTAAGAGTCAAATGAATTTTTAGTGGCATTGTTAAGTCTGAACTCTTTATGCACTGAAACTTAACTCAGACTACATGTGTCTGTCTGAAACTTTTAATCAAAAGTTTTGACCTGCGAACTACTCATGACCCTTCCCCTCCCAATAGGTAGCCATAAGTAGCCATCTCCTCCTTTGTCTTCTCCAATTTGCATTTTAACCTGTTTTATCCCGTAGAATCTTGATTAATTATGCATGACCATTATGATCTGTTAATCACTTTGTTTACTTCTGTGTATAAACATTGATGCTCACCCCTAATAAACTTGCCACACTTACTCCGAAGCTCTGCTTTTAAGCTAAGGATGGTGTGAGCCCGTTGATCAACGAATTGTTGTCTGGTCTCTGACAGATTTCTGAGCCCTATACCAACTCCGCACAAACTCGGGTGCTGGAGAGGTGAGTAGGACTTGCTTTTTACCTAACAATTTGGGGGCTCGTCCGGGATTCCTTCTGGTGCGGTGCCTCTGTCCAGTGGTCAGACCACTCATATACGAATTGGCAGGCGCCACGGGAGATTTCTCCCAGCCGATTCAATATTGAGGGGTCGTGTACTGGACAGCAGGATAAACGCCAGTTGGAGGGCTCCTGTCAGACACCATGGGTCAAGGGACTAGCGTGCCTCTTGAGAGTCCGCTGGGGATTGTAAATAAGTTATGGATTGAAGGGAAACTCCCAGTACAGACAGGAATGTCTAGAAGGAAGTTGTACACACTGTGTGTAAGGAATTGGACTGGGTATACCGCGGTATTGGCCGACCCGGAGATGAGGTGGCCTTCGTATGGCTCTTTCGAACAGGCTGCCTTAAGAGGAGTAAGGAGCCAGATCGAAAAAGACCATCCGGGACAGTTATGTTACTGGTTTTGTTGGGACACAGCAGCAGAGCTGTGGAAATCTTTAAAAATTATGGCAGTCAGGTATTCTTCCGGGAGTGAACCCCCTCCATGTTATTTCGATAAAGGGTGTAAACCACGGCGTGTTTTAACTCGTCAGTTGGTCCCCACTGCACCTGCCCCTATTCCTCCGCAAGGGGACTCTCTCCAGAGCGCAGAGGGGAATCTGCAGAACTCCAAATTGGAATCTCTGCAGAGGGATAAGGAGAAATTGGAGGGGCACACCTCGGAAGGAGTTTTGCATGGGAGAAAGAAAGGGAAAGTAGTAAAAAGAAAGAGAAAAAGAAAGAATATAAGTTGATGGCTTTAGCTTTTCGCGGTGTTATTCGAGGCAGAAGCCGTGGCCGTGGCAGGGAATTTCAGGGTGCTCGGGGAAGAGGGTCCTGGCAACCCCAGCCATCAGGAAATTGTTTTCAGTGCGGACAGCCCGGTCACTTTAAACGTGAATGCCCCTGGGGACGCCCAAAGGGTCCGGTCGCATCCGCAGATACTTACACCAGGGACGAATACACCGCTGCACCACCAGCCCAGCCCGTTCCTCAGGCCTGGATCAACTACGGGCAACAGCAGCAGCAGCAGCAAACTCAGCCTTCTCAATGACGGTACCCCGGGGGCGAAGGCAAACAATGTGATGGTCTTATTTCCTTAATGTCTTTAGCCGGCTCTTTCCTCACTTTCTCCCCTCCCAGCAAAGAGCCTCGTCTAACCCTTTCAGTCCAGGGACTGCCTGTCTGTTTCCTCATTGATACTAAAGCTACTTTCTCTCTTTTAAATCATGCCCCCTCTCCCTGGCTATCCTCTGAGGTTAAAACTGCAACTGGGGTGGAAGGCAACCCACAGTCTCTGGGACTCACTTTGCCTCTAAATGTTATTTATGCTGATAAATGTTTTTTCTCACCGTTTTCTTTTTTCCCCAGCTTGTCCGATCCCTTTGATGGGCCGGGATTTACTCTGTAAGCTTGAGGCTACTTTAACCTGTACTCCTGAAGGGGTAGAATTATTGATGACAGTGTTAGAAGATTCGGCCCCAGCTCAGGGTAATTGGGAACCCCCCCCCCCTCTCTCTCCCCTGACCTCACTGACTTGCCTTTAACCCTCTGGGGAATTTCTGACACTGATGTTGGCCTGCTCCTTTTGGCAGAGCCAGTAAGGATTCAAGTGAAGCCCTCCTTAGCCCCCCCGTCAGTCCCCCAATACCCCCTGTCGCTGGAAGCCCGGAAAGGCATCCGCCCCATTGTCAAGGGATTCATTGCACAAAAGCTAGTCCGCCCTCAGCGCACTCCCTGTAATACCCCTATACTGCCTGTCAAAAAGCCTCCTAAAAAGGACGGAGACCCTATTCGTTGGCGCTTTGTACAGGATCTACGGGTTATTAATAACTATGTGGTCCCTCTTCATGCAGTAGTTCCTAATCCAGCTACTATCATCAGCCAAATCCCCTGGGATGCTGAGTGGTTCACTGTTATTGACTTAAAATCAGCCTTTTTCAGCATTCCTGTGCACCCAGACTCTCAATATCTCTTTGGTTTCACCTGGGAGGGACAAAGTTATGTCTGGCAACGACTTCCTCAAGGCTACAGAGACAGCCCCACGATTTTCAGCCAATGCCTACGCCACGACTTGAAAGGCTTCACCAGTCCGCAGGGATCCACGTTAGTCCTATACGTAGATGACATCCTACTAGGTAACCGCGAAGAAGCCGCCCTCCGCATCGATGGTAAGGCACTTTTATTATATCTACACACCAGAGGCCACAAGGTAGACCCTAACAAGATTCAGTGGGTCTCACAAAAGGTTCAATATCTGGGTTTCCTGTTAACCCCAGAGGGGAGACAAATGGACCCAGCCCGCATAAAGACTATCCAAAACTGCCCTCTGCCAAACACCAAGAAACAACTTCGAGATTTCTTAGGATTAATTGGCTTCTGTCGCCCTTGGTTGCCGTCCTGCGGGGAGTTAAGCAAACCGCTCCACCGACTCACTGCTAACCTTGCTCCTGACCCTTTGCAGTGGTCCCCAGACACGATCCAAGCCTTTCAGTTACTCAAGAACAGTGTGGCCTCCTCCATGTCTCTCCGCCCCCCCAATTACAGCAAACCCTTTCACCTTTTTGTCCACGAGAGGGGCGGAATTGCTAGTGGCGTCCTTACCCAGCTGAGCGGGCCCCACCATTTCCCGCTTGCTTTTTACTCCCAGCAGATCGACCCTGTCGCTCAGGAAACCCCATCCTGCACCCGGACTCTGGCAGCAGCTGCCCTGCTGATCACAAAGGCAAAGAGCCTGACCCTGGGTCATTTTACCACGGTCTGGACCTCTCATGCCTTGTCAGCCCTTCTGCGTAGGGGCACGACCCAAGTCTTTTCGGCCCATCGTCAGCAGCAGCTAGAGGCCAAACTCCTAGAAGACACTAACCTACTTTTTAAAAGGTGTGGGCCCCTTAATCCAGCTACCTTGCTTCCTGACCTGCCAGTCCTCCAGGATCAGCACAACTGTGTGAAAGTAGTTCATAGCATCTTACAAATAAAAAACAACCTGTTTGACGTGCCACTGGACAACCCTGATTGCATCCTCTTCTCGGACGGAAGCTCCTTCTATGTTGATGGCAAGCGTTTCACCGGTTATGCAGTCACCTCTGAATGGGACATTCAAAAGGCCGCCTCACTGCCAGGCAACTGGGGAGCCCAAGCCGCCGAACTCTATGCCCTGGCCCGAGCTTGCCAGTTGGCCGCTGGTAAGACCGTTACCATTTTTACTGATAGCAAGTATGCTTTTACCCTGTACTGGTACCCGCTGCTGAACTACAGTCGTGGGAAAGCCTCGGAGCCACTCTGGTCAAAGGGACCTGGCTTATGCCGGATGGCCGAGCCTGCCTCCCTCGCTCCACATACCCCGTGGCAGTTCGCTGGCACCATGATAAGGGGGGTCACTACGGCACGCACGCCCTTGTAAACACCATCGCTCGCTTTTGGTATGCTCCAGGCATTCAACCCTACTGCCTGTCAATAGTGAAAGCATGCAGCACATGTCAGCGTAATGAACCTGCTCCGCCTCTTAACAAAATTAAGGGTAAAAAACCTCCGCCTGCTGCTCCATTTCAACATCTTCAAATTGACTTTGCACATATGCCAAAGGCTTTTGGGAAAAAGCACCTTCTTGTTTTGGTTTGCCCTCTGACAATAGGGAGCTTAAGCTTACATTGGCTAAATACTGTCAGGAAACAGGGTTAAACTGGCCTCAGGTACTTCCCTTGGTCCTGTTTCACCTTCGTACTCGCCCAACCCGTGTATTGGGATTATCCCCCTTTAAACTGCTCTATGGACACCCCCCTTTCAAAGGCGGGGCGCTACCACGTGCTGATGTTTCACTATTGGGAGGGGATCATATGACCGCGTGCCAGTTTCTCTCCCTACAGGCTCGCCTCCGTACCCTTTGGAAAGCGATCCACCCGTTCCAACCAGGGGACTTCGTCTGGGCCAAAAAGTTCGTTCGTGGCGACGCCCTCCAGCCGAGGTTTACTGGACCCCACCAGGTTCTTTTAACAACCCAGACTGCAGTGTTCCTGGAAGGACGCAAATCCTGGATCCACCACTCCCACGTCAAGCCAGCCGTAGTGGACCACAGTGACGAACCAGCAGCTCTTGCCACCACTGAGGATACTGCCTCTAACCAGTGGACCAGCTTACCTCTTTCAGACATCAGACTTAAATTGACTCAAAAAAATGAGAGGACCTTTTATTCTGACAACTGTATGTTTTTTATTATGCCTTTTTATTTTATTTTCTGCTTATAAAAAATGCTGTGTTTTTGTAAACAACACCTACCCTGACACTTTTAAACGTACCAAACATCTAAGGGAAATGGCTAAGAACTACTCCTCTGGCCAGCCACCTTATAATTGGTGGGGAGCCTTATGAAATTGGCTGCCTGGATTTGGGTGGGTTAAAAAACTCTTGGTGGGTGTTGTTGGGGCCATAGTAATCCTTATAATACTGTGTTGCTGTATTCAATGTGTCCCCTCCCTCATAAACTCATGTGGGTCAGTTTATTCTTTTTCTACTTCAGCCAAAGGCCTTACTCTCTTCAAGTTGGCCCAGGCTGAAATTGCCAAGCAACCTTTGGCTCCTTAAAATAGGGTGTAGCTTTGGTAAATAGTTATCCCAAAGCTACAAATGGAGGAATCTTAAGTCTGAACTCTTTATGCACTGAAACTTAACTCAGACTACATGTGTCTGTCTGAAACTTTTAATCAAAAGTTTTGACCTGCGAACTACTCATGACCCTTCCCCTCCCAATAGGTAGCCATAAGTAGCCATCTCCTCCTTTGTCTTCTCCAATTTGCATTTTAACCTGTTTTATCCCGTAGAATCTTGATTAATTATGCATGACCATTATGATCTGTTAATCACTTTGTTTACTTCTGTGTATAAACATTGATGCTCACCCCTAATAAACTTGCCACACTTACTCCGAAGCTCTGCTTTTAAGCTAAGGATGGTGTGAGCCCGTTGATCAACGAATTGGTGTCTGGTCTCTGACAGATTTCTGAGCCCTATACCAACTCCGCACGAACTCGGGTGCTGGAGAGGTGAGTAGGACTTGCTTTTTACCTAACAGCATTAAAAACAAAAACAAAACCAATTTATCTTACACCTACAAAACAGGAGTTTTACAAACCAGATGTGCTGGTTTAGCTTCTTATAACTTTACATATTTTCACAGACAAATAGATACATACACATTTTCTATTCCTTTACACTGCTTTGTTTTTACATAGCTCTATATATATTTGGATTATTTACAGGCATTCTTTTGGAAAAGGGCCCATTTTCCCTTCAGAATGGCTGCAAAGAAACCAAGAATTCTTTCTTTAACATGGTCCTTTTTAACATTTTCACAAAGTTTAACTGCTTAATTCTCTCCAGCCTTTGTAGAGTTAAATTTTCTCTCTCTTTCCTTAAATCACTCGTTTATCTCCCAAAATAACACCTTAATCACCTCAGATTTCACCATTTTAAGTATTGTTCCAGGGGTTCATGCCTGCACTTACTGCTTTTCTTACTCCTTACACTATGCCCTTAGGGCTTCCAACCTGTTTTTCAGTTTCTTTATCTGTTGCTTGCCTGCTTTTCTGGGCCCGATCCTGCTTTTTTCCAATGAACCGTTTGTGAGTGATCTTGTGGTCACTTCACAATTTTGAAATAAATGTTTAAGGAAAGGGACCAGGAAGGGTGGGGGCTAGTTGAGGAACCCACCTTCTTTGCTGAATTGGTAGTGGAACACTAAAGAATCATTTTTTTTTTGAGGCAGACAACAAAGGGGAACAGAACAAGGGGCTTTTTGTCCTTTTTACAATGAGATGGGAGTATTAAGGGGGTTGGATCGATCCGGGGTGGGTTTTTGAGAACGGGGTAAAGGGGAGCGCTCGGTCTGGTGGTGGGAGAGGAGGCTTTTAATAAAGCTTTCAACTTATTATTTGAATATTTGAGAGAGGCGAGTTTTTTATTTTGTCCAGCTACGATTTGCCTCTTCCCACCACTGAATGAAGCAATTAACCTCTTCTTTAGCCAATTTAGTTTTAGGTTGGCCGAGTTTGTCCTTTAAGACGTCCACTCGGTCTTGTTCCAAGATTTTAACAGTGGCCACTGAGTTTTGGGATCCCCCTGAGTTAGCCTAGACCATTTTTCCAGTAATTTACAGGAGTCCGGACCCTTCTTACAGGAGTCTGGACCCATCCTAAATATATAAAATGAGCCAGCGTTCGTTTAGGGAACTGTCCTGACTTAGACGTCTGGTTACCCATACAGGAGGACTTCACACACCAATCGCACAAGAAGGAAATTCGGGTTAGGAGCCCACAGGCTACTGCCTCAATCGCCCTTGCTTTCACACCAGGGCTTTTACCCAAAGTGTGGTGCGGCTGCGATTGTGCAGATTCCACTCACTCAGACCGCGGGGACAGGAACCCCTTGGTCGGCCGATCCCCGGACGGAGATGGCACCCAGACTCAAACACTCCACAGGAGGACGGATAGACACAGAGTCAGGACAGTCCTCAGTCCGGACAAAACACAGAAATAATTACCTGACCAGATTCCTGATGTCAGATCCCGGGGTCCCTACCAGAACAGAGTGGGAACCAACAGGTTCAATGGCGTAGACTTCACTGTGGTCGTGCACCTTTTCGTTATAGTGGAGGACCGCTCGGGCCAAATGCCCAGGTGCCGGCTGCCACGGTCGTCCTACAAAAACAGTCAGGAATCACACAGCCCCAGTGAAGACGGTTGCCATCTCGGTGGAACCTCCAAATTGTCAAAGTTAGACTCAGGACTCACAGTTTGTCAGACCACTCTGTTTTATTAGCACAGCGCTCTGCTAATGACACCCAGATAATGTGAGCACCATGCAAGACACAAACTATCTTATTTATACAGATAAAAGGGTGAGAACTTAACAAGATAACAAAGGAAGCAGAATCAGATAAGTTTACCTGGGCTAGGCATGCATATCTTATTTCCTTACCCATCTTCTGTTAATGTTTTGCCATTAGCACCATTGTTTATGCCTAATGTTTCTTTTCCTGGCACCTGTATTTCAACATTTCTTATTTCTGCTTAAAGGTACATACAACATTTCTTTAATCCATTCTTATTTTTACAATATAATTCATTCTACTTTCACAGCTGGAATAGCGGGGGGCTGTGGGTCACAGTCCCCCGCCCTAAAATACTCTGTAGTGCTGTTCAGCTCTGACACAATCCAACCCCCCTTTGGATCCCCCATCAATATACCCCAACCCCTTGTACCCCCCAAGTGTACTCTGACCCCCCCCACCAACAGCTCAAATACACCCCATCTCCTGTGCCCCCCCAGCCCTCTCCCCACGGTATTGGGGGTCAGGCCCCAGCAGCAGGGCTCTCCCCAGGGTGAGGTTAGAGGCCAGGAGCCCAGGACCCCGTACAGTCGGGGGCAGGTTTCCTGATTGCGATTGTCATTCTGTGGAGTTCCTCAACCCCCCTCCTGCCCCAGTCGGCCCCGGGGCTTTTCCATGGGCAGTTTCATGCCAAGGGGATCAGTTTCCCCCCAGCTGGCCTGGATTCCGGGGGGTGGGAATTGGCGCTGACCCTGCTGCTCTGGAACCAGGCAATTGAACCGAAAACCAGCCCGGCCCCAGGGGTTCATGCTTCACTGGAGCGAGAGAGGCCGAGAGCAATGAGAGACAAGCGCCAAACGCTGCGGCTAGGCCCACGGGCCCAATCCTGGGATGGGGCCCCAGTGACTAGAGAGGAGAGAGGACGTGACCAGGGCAGTGGGGGCAGCACCCCAGCAGCACAGCGCCCCCTGGTGCCAGGCTGGGGTGTGTTTGGGGACGGGGCACAGCCAGGACACTGGGGGCAGCACCCCAGCAGCACAGCGCCCCCTGGTGCCAGGCTGGGGTGTGTATGGGGACGGGGCACAGCCAGGGCAGTGGGGGCAGTACCCCAGCAGCACAGCGCCCCCTGGTGCCAGGCTGGGGTGTGTATGGGGGCAGGGCACAGCCGGGGCATTGGGGGCAGCACCCCAGCAGCACAGCGCCCCCTGGTGCCAGGCTGGGGTGTGTTTGGGGACAGGGCACAGCCAGGGCATTGGCGCCAGGCTGGGGATGCAGCCGGAATGTGCCCTGGCTCTCCTGGGATATCAGCTGTGTTGCCATAAGGAAGCGTCGGCGACGGCTCCCGAGCTGAACAATGGGCAGGAAAATCAGGAGCAGGAGAAGTGAAAGCGCCGACAAACCAGGGCCCCTCCTCACTCGTGGGCTCCTGCTGTTGTTCTGGGGAAGTGGCTGTCCTGGGCCGGCTGCACTGCAGGCACTCGGACACCCTGGCGCTGGCTCTGGGCCACACCACTATGGTGCTGGAGCGTGGGCCGGCTCCTTCCTCTGGTAGCCGTGCTCAGCCCGTGTCCATGGCACAGGGCTGGCTCCAGGGTTTTTGCTGTTTCAAGCAGTGGAACAACAACAACAAAAAAAGCTGCGAAAAACCCAGCATACTGCCCCCTCCCCTTAGCTGCCTCAAGCACCTGCTTGCTGAGCTGGTGCCTGGAGCCGGCTCTGCTATGCCACATTGGCAGCTCCCACCCAGGAGCCAGGGGGTGGGGGAAACAGGGGATCCTACAAATGGGCCGGGGGGATGCAGTCTTGGGAAATCAGAGCCACAAATTGGATCTATCTACCAGTGCGGAGCAGGGTCTCATTTTGTCCAGCATCTTCAACATTTCTGGTGCAAATGACATAGGGGGTCTGCTGGGTTAGAAGGGTGGGGGCGGGTGTGCTGTCAGGACTCCTGGGTTCTATTCCCAGCTCTGGAAGGAGAATGGGGTCATAATAGAACCCAGGAGTCCTGACTCCTAGCCCCTCTGCTCTAACCTCTAGACCCCACCCCAAATCATCCCTTTGATCAGCCCGTTGTCCTGCCCTCTTATCCCCCAGCGAGATGCAGGGATGGCTCCAGCCCTGTCTGCTCCTTGGTGCAGATGGAAGGGAAGAGTTTGTTTTATTAAATAAACTGGGTGCCTAGTCCCCACCCCGCACTTCCATAGTGTGTGAACAACAACACAGCACGGGACAGCCCAGGCCGAGAGGCCAAAACTAGCCAGTGCTGCACATTTGGTGTTTGCTTTATCTGGGGGAAGATCTGTACTACATGGGCCGGGGGTTAGTCATGATTTCTCTGTTGTTTGAGTCCTTATCACTACAGGCAGCTGTGACAGTTTCAACATACAGGGCACCAGAGTGCATCCCTGACAGACTCAAATGGGGCCAGTTCAGATCCAGGTAACTTCATGGATTATTTCTCTTTAATACTGTACATGTAGAAATGCCAGTCATGGACCAGCTCTGGGGGAGGAGTGGGGTCTAGTCGTTCTGCCTCACAGCCCCTTCCTGCCCTAACCACTAGACCCCACTGCCCTCCCAGCACTGGGAATGGAACACAGGAGTCCTGATTCCCAGCTCCCTCCTGCTCTAAGCACTAGATCCCGCTCCCTTCCCTGAGCCCCACAAAGAGGTTAAGGGACAACTTGATCACCGTGTAGAAGTACCTCTATGGGGAACAAAATATTGACCATGTGCTCGTCACTCTAGCAAAGCTGGAAGTTGAAGCTGGACACACTCAGACTGGAAATAAGGGGCACGTTTTTCACAGTGCGGGGAACGAAGCCTTGGAACAACTTACCAAGGGCCATGGTGGATTCTCCCTCGCTGGCTATTTTTAAGTCAAGGCTGGATGTTTTTCTAGCAGATCTGCTCCAGTTCCCACAGGAATTAAGCCGGGGATGTCCTATGGTCTGCGTTATGCAGGCGGTCGGATGGGATGGGATGCTCACACTGGACCTTGGGGGAGGGGGGAGCCATACAAACGGTGCTAGGTGCTGAACAACCCACACCCAGAAATCCAGCCGCCCATCGGCTGTAGATGAAAGGAAGGTGGAGGTTTGTGTCTCCTTGGTGCTGCATGTGGTCGTCACACCTCAGCCCCTCAGAGAATCACCAGCGCAGCTTGCAAACCAGGCAGTCCTCTAAAATCTGAACCACTGGGCTCTGTTCATTTGCCATCTGCCTCCCAGTCAGTTTCCAGCCCAAATTGGGTCCTGCACAAAGCATCATGGGGGCTGCCCCACTTATCCCACTGGTCAGAACCTCTTCCAGGATGTGGGAGACCCAGGTTCTAATCTCCACTCTGCCTGATGCAGCACAGGGCTCCCAAGCCAAGCACCTTATGGGATATTCAGAGCTGGGGTGTTCTCACCCGCTCCCCTTGGAGCCGTTCTGCTCTGTAGAAATACTTAAATCCGCATTGGGGGAGGGGGACTGGACCCGAGCTAGCAAGTAATTCTCAATCGCAGCCCAGCGTTTCCCAGAATGCACTGGGACAAACTCCAGCAGCAAGGAGGAGGCAGGTGGGAAAGGATGTTGTGTGGACAGCAGCCTGCGTGTTGTTAGTGGGTCAGCTGAGAGTCACAGCCGGGGCATAAGGGCTGGACACAAACAAGTCTACTGCAGAGCAATGGGCTTAGGCAGCTGCAGTGTATTGTGCTTGCACATCTATAGTTGCACAGTGCCCTTGGAGCCTAGTGTGGTTGCACTGGTAGCATATTGCGTTTGCACACTTGTACTTTCCGTGTGGTGTGCTTGCACCGCTGTCATTATACTTGTGAGCTTGTCAGGTTGTTGTACAAAAGGTGGTTACTCACCGTAGTAACTGTTGTTCTTCGAGATGTGTTGCTCCAATCCATTCCAGTTAGGTGTGCGCGCCGCGCGTGCACGGTTCTTCGGAACATTTTTACCCTAGCAACTCCGGCGGGCCGGCTGGCGCCCCCTGGAGTGGCGCCGCCATGACGGCTGATATATACCCCAGCCGGCCCGTCCGCTCCTCAGTTCCTTCTTGCCGGCTATTCCGACAGTGGGGAAGGAGGGCGGGTCTGGAATGGATAGGAGCAACACATCTCGAAGAACAACAGTTACTACGGTGAGTAACCGTCTTTTCTTCTTCGAGTGATTGCTCCTATGCATTCCATGTAGGTGATTCCCAAGCCTTACCTAGGCGGTGGGGTCGGAATGAGACGTGGCGGAGTGTAGTACCGCAGAGCCGAAGGCTGCGTCGTCTCGAGACTGCTGCACCAACGCGTAGTGGGAGGCGAAGGTGTGGACAGAAGACCAGGTGGCCGCTCTACAGATGTCCTGGATGGGAACATGGACTAGGAAGGCGGCCGACGAGGCGTGCACCCTGGTCGAGTGTGCAGTGAGTCGGCACGGGGGGACGCGAGCAAGCTCGTAGCATGTTCGTATGCAGGCCGTCACCCAGGAGGAAATCCGCTGTGAAGAAACCAGCTCGCCTTTCATGCGGTCTGCGATCGCTACAAACAGCTGGGCCGAACGCCGGAAGGGCTTCGTCCGGTCGATGTAGAAAGCGAGGGCCCTGCGGACGTCCAGGGTGTGGAGCTGCTGCTCACGAGGTGAGGCGTGCGGCTTCGGGAAGAAGACCGGGAGGAAGATCTCCTGGTTGAGGTGGAAGGCCGACACCACCTTGGGGAGGAAGGCCGGGTGTGGTCGAAGCTGCACTTTGTCCCCGTGGAAGACGGTATATGGGGGACCCGCCGTCAGGGCGCGGAGTTCCGAGACTCGTCTGGCGGATGTGATTGCCACGAGAAAGGCCGTCTTCCAGGTGAGATGGAGCAGAGAGCACGTGGCTAAGGGCTCGAAGGGTGGGCCCATCATCTGGGCGAGAACCAGGTTCAGATCCCAAGTCGGAGCAGGAGGACGCACCTGATGGTAGAGACGGTCTAACCCTTTAAGGAAGTGGGCTACCATTGGGTTGGAGAAGACGGAGCGGCCTCCTATAGCGGGTCGAAAGGCTGACAGAGCTGCCAGGTGCACCCTGAGGGACGAGATCGTGAGACCTTGACCTTTCAGGTACCAGAGGTAATCGAGGACGGTCTGGATGGGGGCCGAGAAGGGGTTAAGACTTCGCTGGTCGCACCATAGCGCAAAGCGTTTCCACTTCGCGAGGTAAGTAGAGCGCGTGGAAGGCTTTCTGCTTTCCAGCAGAACTTGCTGCACCGCCGCCGAACATCCTCTCTCTGCGTCGGTCAACCACTCAGGAACCAAGCTGTAAGATGCAGCGACTGCAGGTTCGGGTGACAAAGCCTGCCGAGGTCCTGAGTGATGAGGTCCGGCCATAGCGGGAGGGGAATGGGATCCCGAACCGACAGCTCGAGCAGCATGGTGTACCAATGCTGTCTCGGCCAGGCCGGAGCGACGAGTATTACGCGAGCCCTGTCCCTTCGAAGCTTGAGCAGCACTCGGTGGACGAGCGGGAATGGAGGGAACGCGTAAAGGAGGGACTCTGTCCATGGCAGGAGAAACGCATCCGAGAGGGAGCCTGGAGCTTGACCTTGGAAGGAGCAGAACCTGTGGCACTTCCTGTTGGCTCGGGAGGTGAAGAGGTCTATCTGGGGAAATCCCCACCTCTGGAAGATTGCGTAAGCCACATCTGGGCGAAGGGACCACTCGTGGGAGGCGAAGGACCTGCTCAGACGGTCGGCCAACGTGTTCTGCACTCCTGGCAGAAAAAACGCTTCGAGGCGAATCGAGTGGGTCACGCAAAGGTCCCAGAGGAGCATCGCCTCCTTGCAAAGCGGGGAGGATCGAGCTCCGCCCTGCTTGTTGACATAGAACATGGCTGTGGTGTTGTCCGTGTACACCGCTACACAGCGGTCCTGAAGGTGGGTCAGAAAGGCGAGACACGCCAGACGGATCGCTCTCAGCTCCCGGACGTTGATATGGAGGGAGAGCTCCTGGGCTGACCAGAGGCCCTGGGTGTGCAGGTCTGCAATGTGAGCCCCCCATCCAAGCACCGACGCGTCTGTGGTCAGGGTGATCGACGGCCGAGGAGGGCGGAACGGAACCCCCGCGCAGACTGTCTCCGGATCCAGCCACCAGGTGAGTGACTGGAGAGCGGGACTCGGCACCACCACCACCATATCTAGTGGGTCGCGCTGAGGGCGGTACACCGATGTCAGCCACATTTGGAACTGGCGAAGTCGCAGCCTTGCGTGCGCGGTCACAAACGTACACGCTGCCATGTGACCTAGGAGACGTAGGCAGCACCGCACTGTTGTCGTTGGAAAGGCCTGCAGTGACCGTATCAGGGAGGCCAACGTCTCGTGCCGAGCCCGAGGAAGGCAGGCTCTGGCCAGATTGGAGTCGAGGACGGCTCCTATGAATTCCACTCTTTGAGTCGGAACTAAGTGGGACTTGTCGGCGTTGACAAGCAGGCCGAGAGACCGAAACAGATGCAGTATCTCGGACACCTGAGCTGCTACCAGGTCTTGGGTACGGCCACGAATCAGCCAGTCGTCGAGATATGGATACACGTGAATACGACGACGATGGAGGGCCGCGGCCACGACCGCCATGCATTTGGTGAATACCCGCGGTGCTGTGGAGAGGCCGAAGGGTAACACCGCAAACTGGTAGTGGGTCTCATTGACCATGAAGTGCAGGTAGCGTCTGTGTGGGGGGGTAAATTGCCACATGAAAGTAAGCATCCTTCATGTCGAGGGCGGCAAACCAGTCTCCCGGATCCAAGGAAGGGATAATGGTCCCCAAGGTTACCATCCGAAACTTGAGTTTGCAGAGGTACTTGTTTAGCTTCCTGAGGTCTAAGATGGGACGAAGACCTCCTTTCGCCTTGGGGATGAGAAAATATCTGGAGTAGAATCCCCTGCCCCGCCTGCAGGGGGGCACCTCCTCGATGGCACCCACGCTCAACAGAGACTGGACCTCCTGTAAGAGGACTTGCTCGTGAGAGGGGTCCCTGAAGAGGGACGGGGAAGGTGGGTGGGAGGGAGGGGGTGAAATAAACTGTAGGCGGTAGCCGTGCTGAATGGTGTTGAGCACCCAGCTGTCTGATGTTACCGAACACCACGCCTGAAGGAAGCGGGAAAGACGACTTGAAAACAAAGGGGATGGATCCTGGGGGGAGAGTGGTGCGCCGTCCTCGGGCGTCCCATCAAAAGGTCGGCTTGGGGCCTTGAGGGGCCTTGGACGAGCCTTGGGACTGGTTACGCCGCCCGCCCGATGGTCTGCGGCGGAATGGGGCCCTGCGATTATTAAATGGCCGAGACCTGGCCTGCGGCCCGGGCCAATAGGGCTGTTGCCGGAAGGGACGCCTCTGAGTGGCCGGTGTATGCATCCCCAAAGTGCGGATTGCCACTCGTCCGTCCTTCAGGGTCTGAATTCTTGTGTCAGTTTTCTCAGAGAACAGGCCCTGCATTTCAAAGGGGAGGTCCTGGAGGGTATATTGTACCTCCGGCGGCAAAGTGGACGACTGCAGCCACGCAATGCGTCGCATGGTTACACCGGACGCAACCGTTCTGGCCCCCGAGTCCGCTGAGTCGACCGCTGCTTTAATCAAGGTCCTGGAGGCCAGCTTGCCCTCTTCTAGGAGGGCCGAGAATTCTCGGCGGGAGTCTTGCGGGGTCAGCTCCGCGAATTTCCCCAGGCATCCCAAGATGTTAAACGTATACCGGGATAGCAGGGCCATTTGATTCGCGATGCGGAGTTGGAGGCCGCCCGCCGAGTAAATCTTGCGTCCCAGCAAGTCCATGCGTTTGGACTCCTTAGACTTGGGCGCAGCGGCAGGCTGTCCGTTACGCTCCCGGTCGTTCACGGACTGGACTACCAAGGAGTCCGGCGTCGGGTGCACATAAAGGTATTCATACTCTTTAGGTGGTACGGAATATTTCCTCTCCACGCCGCGTGCCGTGGGAGGGACGGAGGACGGCGACTGCCAAACGGCGGCATTGTTCCGCTGGATTGTGCGGATGAATGGCAGCGCCACTCTCACGGGGGCGTCTGCTCCCACGACATCCGTGATGGGGTCATCTACCTCCTGGACCTCTTCGATGGGCAGGTTGATGGCTTTCGCTACCCTCCGCAGAAGGTCCTGGTGCGCCTTCAGGTCAATAGGCGGGGGTTCCGATGGTGACGCCCCTGCCACAGCCTCGTCGGGAGAGGAGGACGAGGATTGACCTGGTAGCACCTCTTCAGGTGCCTGCTCTGCCTCTGGGCGATCAGGTGCCAGTGTCTCATGCCCCAACGGCGTGCCGTGAGTGGCGGTCTGTGGCGTTGGAGACGGGGGTGGCCTGCTGACAGTGGCCACCGGCACCGAGCGCACCGAGCCTGGCTGCCTCGGAGGAAGGGGAGGTCCCTGCTCATGTTGGGCCCAGGGCACCCAAAATCCCCACTGCTGGGGTCCATGGTCCTGAGGAAGAGACCCCGCTCGGAAGTCTACCTCGCTGCCCTCAGGAGAAGCAACTGAGGGTTCCCTCGAAGGCCAGGGAGGAGCCGTTGCGGTTCCCGGGCGGACGTCCGGTGCCGGAGTAAACTGCCGCTCCGGTGCCGACGGACGGTGCCGGTCGTCATGCGGTCTGATAGGCGAACGGGATCTGCGCGAAGCGCGGTGCCGGGAGCTCGACCGACGGTGCCGGGAGCTCGACCGGCGGCGCCAGGAGTCAGACCTGGATCGGGAGCGGCGTCGCCCGCGATGCCTGGAGCCGGACCTGGTGCGGTGCCGGCGACTTGGTGACCGGGACCTAGAGCGCCGCCGGGAGTGCGACCGGTACCGCGATTGCGAGCGGTACCGGGACTGCGACCGGTGACGAGATGGAGAGCGGCGTCTCGACGTTGAACGTCGTGTGGCTCGGCCCCGGTGCGTTGGCGACCGCCGTCTAGAGGGAGAACGGGAGCGAGAGCGGATCATGGTGCTCCGATCACCTCGGCCGCCAGGAGAGGGAGGGCGCATCATCAGTGGCTTTCCAATGGACTTGACTGTCCGCACCGGCGGTGCCGGTAGCTGATGGCCCGTATCAGCGGTGAGGTCGATCAGCTCCCTCGCCGTCGCGAACGCCTCCGGCGTGGACGGGAGCCTCAGCTCCTCCTCGGTCGGCACCGGGGAGCTGGGCGGTGCTGGACTCGACGGCCCTTGCGGCGCCGGAGTCGACGGCCCGGTGCACTTCTTGTGCACTGTCTCAGCCTGTACCGTTTTAGTCGGTGGCGGCTGGACTAACGGCTTCTGCTGCTGTTTCGCAGTGGCCGTCTTCGGCACCTTTTGCTTCTTCCTCGGAGAGAGTGAGCGGTGCCGGGTCTTCGGTGCAGGGTGCCGAGACGTGTCGGTACCGGAGCAGCTCGGTGCTGCCGGTGCGCTGCTCACGGAGGCCGGCTTCGGTGCCGAAGGAGCTGGTGCCGGAGGTTGGAGAGCCGACTCCATAAGGAGCTGTTTTAAACGAGAGTCCCGCTCCTTCCTCGTACGAGGCTTAAAAGCCACACAAATGGGGCACTTATCTGTCCTGTGCGACTCTCCGAGGCAGCGGAGGCAGGAGTCGTGCGGGTCACTCACTGGCATCGGCCGCTGGCAAGCCACGCAGGGCTTGAATCCCAGTGCTCCGGGCATAAGCCCGCACCGGGGCGGAAGAAGAGGGCTAACCCCTCTAATTCCCTAACTACTATACTATACAACTAACTATACAACTATAACAAGAAACTTTAACTAAATGTTAACAACTATATACACTAAACTATGGAGAAACGCTAGGGCTGTGGAGGTAAGGGAGCACTCCACTGTTCCTACTAGCCGTCACGGGCGGAAAGAAGGAACTGAGGAGCGGACAGGCCGGCTGGGGTATATATCAGCTGCCATGGCGGCGCCACTCCAGGGGGCGCCAGCCGGCCCGCCGGAGTTGCTAGGGTAAAAATGTTCCGAAGAACCGTGCACGCGCAGCGCGCACACCTACATGGAATGCATAAGAGCAATCACTCGAAGAAGAATTGCACTTTCAGCATAAAGGTACTTGCATGCTTGCAGTTGCACCATTGCATTTGCAGCGTATGGTGCTTGCATGGTTGCACTTGTAGTATAATGCACTTGCACAGCTGTGCAATTTTCCTTGCAGTGTCATAGAATCATAGAATCATAGAATCTCAGGGTTGGAAGGGACCTCAGGAGGTCATCTAGTCCAACCCCCTGCTCAAAGCAGGACCAAACCCAACTAAATCATCCCAGCCAGGGCTTTGTCAAGCCTGACCTTAAAAACCTCTAAGGAAGGAGATTCCACTACCTCCCTAGGTAACCCATTCCAGTGTTTCACCACCCTACTAGTGAAAAAGTTTTTCCTAATATCCAACCTAAACCTCCCCCTCTGCAACTTGAGACCATTACTCCTTGTTCTGTCATCTTCTACCACTGAGAACAGTCTAGATCCATCCTCTTTGGAACCCCCTTTCAGGTAGTTGAAAGCAGCTATCAAATCCCCCCTCATTCTTCTCTTCTGCAGACTAAACAATCCCAGTTCCCTCAGCCTCTCCTCATAAGTCATGTGCTCCAGCCCCCTAATCATTTTTGTTGCCCTCCGCTGGACTCTCTCCAATTTATCCACATCCTTCTTGTAGTGTGGGGCCCAAAATTGGACACAGTACTCCAAATGAGGCCTCACCAGTGCTGAGTAGAGGGGAATGATCACATCCCTCGAACTGCTGGAAATGCCCCTACTTATACAACCCAAAATGCCATTAGCCTTCTTGGCAACAAGGGCACACTGTTGACTCATATTCAGCTTTTCGTCCACCGTAACCCCTAGGTCCTTTTCTGCAGAACTGCTACCCAGCCATTCGGTCCCTAGTCTGTAACAGTGCATGGGATTCTTCCGTCCTAAGTGCAGGACTCTGCACTTGTCCTTGTTGAACCTCATCATATTTCTTTTGGCCCAATCCTCTAATTTGTCTAGGTCCCTCTGTATCCTATCCCTACCTTCCAGCGTATCAACCACTCCTCCCAGTTTAGTGTCATCTGCAAACTTGCTAAGGGTGCAGTCCACACCATCCTCCAGATCGTTAATGAAGATATTGAATAAAACCGGCCCCAGCACCGACCCTTGGGGCACTCCACTTGATACCGGCTGCCAACTAGACATGGAACCATTGATCACTACCCGTTGAGCCCGACCATCTAGCCAGTTTTCTATCCACCTTACCGTCCATTCATCCAGCCCAGACTTCTTTAACTTGCTGGCAAGAATACTGTGGGAGACTGTATCAAAAGCTTTGCTAAAATCCAGAAATAGCACATCCACTGCTTTCCCCTCATCCAGAGCCAGTTATCTCGTCATAGAAGGCAATTAGGTTAGTCAGGCATGACTTGCCCTTGGTGAATCCATGCTGACTGTTCCTGATCACTTTCACCTCCTTTAAGTGGTTCAGGATTGATTCTTTGAGGACCTGTTCCATGATTTTTCCAGGGACTGAGGTGAGACTGACTGGCCTGTAGTTCCCTGGATCTTCCTTCTTCCCTTTTTTAAAGATGGGCACTACATTAGCTTTTTTCCAGTCGTGTTGCACGGTGGTAGTTGCACAGTTACACTAGGAGCATTGTGTGCTCGTACGGTTTTAGCTGCACAATTGTTCCACTGAACTTGCAGCATTGTGCTTTTGTACAGTTGTAGTAGAGCTGTTGCACCTGTAGTGTAGTGTTTGTACAGCTGCACCATTGTACTTGCTGCATTGTGTGCTTGCCTTGCCAGCGTTACCCAGTTGTAGTTGTGGTGTAGCGTACTTCCCTGGTTCTAGTTGCATTTGCAGCCGATTGTGCCTGCAAGGTTGTAGTTACGTGGTGGTTGCACTAGATCTTGACAGTTGTCCAGTTGTACTTACAGCAGATTGTGTTTGCACAGCTGTAGCTACGGCAGCTTACACGGTTGTCGTCACACAAATGCATTTGTGGCATCGTGTTTATACAGTTGTACTTAACCTAGAAGTACAACCTGTTCCCTCAAACCCACGTTCCCTCGCAGTGGCCCAGACCAGTTCCTCTTTCTCATCGCACCAATGGGTGCCTCGGTGGGGGGAGGCGGGGCACAAGCAGGGCAGGCTGGAAATAGCAGCATTGATAAGGCCGGCACCGGCTGAGGAAGTTGCACCGAGCGAGAGAACAAGACAGAGGGAGCGAGTGAGCGAGAGCCTGACACCATCAGCCTGAATCATGTCGGTGCCTCCATGGGGCCTGCAACAGCCAGGGCTAATGGGAAATAATCACCAAGGCGTGATACTAATCAGATATTATATGTCACCAAGCAAACAGCCCCCCCTAGAGGCCAGGTGGGTCAGGCTCTCTCTGCTCTCGGTGGGAGCTGATCATTAACAGCGCCAGGAGATCAAGTGAGACAAACCCCAAAATCAGGAGCTTGGCCCCCAAATTGGGAGATTTTAGTAAAAAAAAAAGATGAGATTGTGGTGTGGGGGTTTGTCTGTTGCTATGAATTAAATAACTTGCAGTGGATGCGTGAAGAGGGGAAGCTCAGGTAGGAGGAGGGAGGTTATTTTACTCTGTATCTGGCACTGGTCTGAGTGCCGCTTAACTAGTGTCCAGTTCTGGTGTCCCCACTTCCAGACAGATGCTGATAAATTGGAGAGAGGCCAGACGGCCCATGAGGATTCACAAACCTGCCCTGTAGTGACAGACTCCAGGAGCTCAGTGGGCAGGGCCGGCTCCAGGTTTTCTACCGCCCCCAAGTGGAAAATTCAGCGGCAATTCAGCAGCAGGTCCTTTGTTCTGACAGGGACTGAGGGACCTGCCGCCGAATTGCCGCCAAAGACCCGGACGTGCCACCCCAATAGCAGCCGGAGAGCCGCCCCAAGCACCTGCTTCTTTAGCTGGTGCCTGGAGCCGGCCCTGTCAATGGGATTAACAAAGAGACAGGGTGTGACGAAGTGGGAGATTTTCTTGTTTTTTTTCATGGGACTCAGTGTCCCTGGGTGTTACTGGTTTAACAAGGGGAGGGGAGAGGGAGTTTGTTGTTACAGAGGACCGGAGAGGGAACTTGGGACCCCAGCCGATGGCCTGGAGGAGGGACACCCCAGCGACTGGTGACCTGCTGACCCGGAGACCCAGCTCAGGAGTCGCAGCCAGTTCTGGCCAGTGGGAGGACAATGGGCTGCGAAGAGAGGACCCCATGATCTAACCAGCTGGTCCCAGCCAGAGGAGGGCGGAAAGGAGAGGAGGCCCAGACGACCCTGTTTACCTGGAAAGAAGACAATGGACAGAGGCGGGGCCAGTAGCGTAGCTAGAGGGGTGCAGGGGAAGCAGCTGCTTCCCCTCAGCACATTTTCAAAAAGCAGCGCCTGCCGGGCCGGTGGTGGCAGCAACACGGCCGGAGGACCCATGAGGGGTGGTAGGCGCGGCCGGAGGAGTGAAGGGGCCAGCTCCTCAGCCATCATGCCCCACGCTCAGCGTGGCCCCAACATCGCCACAGCCACCTCCTGCGGTGGCTCAGGGCTCGGCGGCCAAGCACTCCCTGCCCCTTGCTAAAGCGCCGGGTGGGGGGAGGCGAAAGGGCCCCTGCGCCTTTAAGGCCACCTGGCTGGTGAGCCCCGCATGGAGCGCACTGAGCGCCGGGAGCAGGCTGGGGACAGGCGGTGGCGCAGGACGGAAGGTGAGTGACAGGGGTCCGGTGCCTTGCACTGGGGGGGTCTGGGTGAGGGGCTCCCCGGGGCCGGGCCTGCAGGGCAGGGACACAGGCTGCGCTGTCTGGACGGGGGGCCCTGGCATGGCGCAGGAGCCTGGAGCCCGGGGTGGGGAGGACAGAACCCCATGGTTGGGGCTGGGCAGCGCAGCCCGGCGGGGGACACCTGCAGAGCGCACTGGGCAGGAGAGACTTTCCTGGGACCATGGAGGGACAGGGGTATCCGCAGCCCTGGGAAGCCTGCAGGAGTCCTGAGCCGGGCGCCGAGGTTAATCTGGGGGGGGAAATGGGAGGAGCCGGGGGGGGCATGGCGAGGAGGAGCCGGGGGGGCACCTTTTTTATGTTTGCTCCCCCCACACTTAGAATTTGGCTGTGCCATTGGGTGGTGCCTGGGGCTGGTGATATTGGAGGCCCAGCTGGGAAGCAGGGGGGCTCTTGGCTGGAGACAGGGAGCAGGTGGAGCCCACCGGATGCTGGAGAGACTTGGATGTGCTGGGCTGAAGGAGGCCAGGCCTGAGGATCAGTTTCCTGTGCTGTGTTCAGACGCTCAATAAACCCTCCTGTTTTACACTGGCTGAGAGTCGCTCCGGTGTAGAGAACAGGGTTGCGTCAACCCATTTGGGGGCAGAGGCCCTGGGGGTCCAGAGCGAGTGGAGTCCCTGAGGGGCCCATGGCGAGGGACAGACGTGCTAAGGCTCAGGGAGGTGCATCTCCAGGAGATGGAGGGGCCCCTGACTCCGAGGGAGGGTGGACCCCCGGGAAAAGGGCTGTCTCACTGAAAGGGGCACCCCCCACGGACCGCACAGGGCCAAGAGTGGGCACGATCTGTGAGTCCGTGACACAGGGAACGGATGACTTGGTCAGTCTATGGGGACTGTGATCATGGGCTCTTCAGTCTAGCAGCCAAAGGGCTGGAAGTGAGACCCTCACATCTGAAATCGGTAGGGAGGGCAGGGGTGAAAGTAAGTCCAGTGACTTACTGGTATGCTGGAGCTGGCTCTGGCCCCTGGAAGGGGCGGGGCCTAGGGTGGAAGAGGCGGGGCTGAGAGTCAGAGCCAGCCCCAGCCCCCCCTGTAAGGTAAGTGCCCCCCCCCCGGGTAGCAGCAGCAGCCCTGGGCTCCAGGGGCTATTTAAAGGGCCTGGGGCTCCCCTGCTTCTACCACCCCGGCCCTTTAAATAGCCGCCGGAGCCCTGGAGTAGTGGGAGTGGGGCTCAGGTGGCTATTTAAAGGGCCGGGGCGGTAGAAGCAGCGGGAACCCCGGACTTTTAAAATAGCCCTCAGAGCCCCGCAGCCCTACCCCAGGGCTCCAGCAGTGCGGCTTTGGTGGCAATTTAAAGGGCCTGGGGCTCCCAGCAGGGGCTGGAGCCCCAGGCCCTTTAAATTGCCCCCTAGGGGAGCTGGGCCACCCCGGTACAGCAAACCGGCTCTTGTGCTACACCGTACCGAAGTGTACCGGCTTACTTTCACCTCTGAGGCAGGGTAAATTAACCCCGGGACAGCTTCCCAGGGGCGTGGTGGATTCTCAGCCCTGGCCCTTTCCAAATGGAGCTGGGACGTTCTGTACTCAATGGAGCAGGAGTGAATCCAGGGAGGGCGGGGGCCTGTTCTGCAGCTGGTTGGTGTGACGTTATTGATATAATCTGGGACCATATAGAACATGGTTGTAACCAAGGTCCTGGAGTGGCACCAAATCTTATGTAAAGGGGGTCATATAAGGTGTCTAAGACCAGGTTATGGGTTGCTGGTTATGATTATGCTGTGTGCATGTGTCATTTTGTAGTTAAAGTTATGAATATTGGCTCTATCCTGTCCGTATTTCAAACTTGTGCTGTGATTCTGAGTGACATCCCAGACAAGTTGGTGTTAGCTCTGCTTAGCCTGCTTGATGGCCCATTAAGGACCATCAGCTACACAACTGACCCATGGAGAGAAGGCAAACACGCCTTGTAACTCAGCAAAGTGCAGGGACTTGCCCATGTGACTCCAGACTCCATTTTGCTGTAATTTTCCACAGTAAGAACAAAGAGGTTCTTACACCTGCAAAAAACTATAAAAGGCTGATGCCTCATCTCCATCTTGTCTTCAATCCTGCTTCTTACCTCTGGAGGGACTTTGCTACAAATGGAAGCTCTGAACAAAGGACTGAATGACCCATCCCAGCGCGGGATGTACTCCAGAGACTTGATTTGAACCTGCAGTTTATACTATCACAGCTACAAGCCTGAACTAAGAACTTTGCCATTACTGTATGTAATTGATTCCATTTAACCAATTCTAACTCTCATCTAGATCTTTTTCCTTTTATGAATAAACCTTTAGATTTTAGATTCTAAAGGATTGGCAACAGCGTGATTTGTGGGTAAGATCTGATTTGTACATTGATCTGGGTCTGGGGCATGGTCCTTTGGGATCGAGAGAACTTTTTTCCTTTATTGGGTTGTTGGTTTTCATAACCATTCATCCCCAGGACGAGTGGCACTGGTGGTGATACTGGGAAACTGGAGTATCTAAGGGAATTGCTTGGCTGACTTGTGGTTAGCCAGTGGGGTGAGACCAAAACCTCTGGTTTGGTTTGACTTACTGGTGGAAAAACCCAAGCCTTGGGCTGTGACTGCCCTGTTTTCAGCGATTTCTCCTGAACTGGCACTCTCAGTTGGGTCCCGCCAGAACTGCATCGTCACAGTTGGGCTCAGAGGATCACCGTGGGCCCAGCTGCCCTTAGAACGTGTCATCTAGAGGGTTAGAGCAGGCGGGGCTGAGAGTCAGGACTCCTGGGTTCTCTCCAGCCACCACAGACGTAGCTCCCTGAAGCAGCTGTTTTTGTCACAAAACTTAATATTTTAATAACTTTAAAAAGATCATTAAAAAAAAACAACAGTGTCAACAGTGAGACACAGACAGCCGAGCCCTGGGGGCTGCCACAGGCTGGGGCCGCTTGCCTCCTTCAGCTCAGGCCGTGTCGTACCGTCATCGAAGTCAAGGGCAGTGGCTGATGCTGCAGTCCCTGGGTGGAGGGCGGGGTCCTCTGGGGGGTGGGTTCATCACTGCTGGCTGGATTCATCTCCACTGCCCACGCCCAGCCCAGCCCAGCATCGTACCGCAGGCGGGGCCAGGGACCCGTTCATACCGAAGGGAAAGGCGCCCCCTGTGGCCAGAGTACGTCGCGTCGGAGCTGAGCGGCTGCCCTGCTGCCTGTATCGCTATTGCTGGTGATGCTGGCAGCGTGCAGGCCTGGGGCTGGTGAGTGCCCAGCGGGTGGGGGCGGCTGGGCAGCGTAACGGTTCTACTGGGCAACTGTTGAAGCATCTGCATGCAGCGAGTCCAGGTGCGAGATGGGTCTCTGCTCACGGGCAGGGCCAGGCCGGGGGCAGGGGGCCGGGTTTTCTCATGTGCAAAGCTGCAGTGTCCAGAAATGGGCTGAGCGCAAGAGAGCTACAACGCTGACTCCTGTGATGGCTAGAGCCCCTGTTGGAAGTGGGGGGGCGGAGGTTAGAGCAGGATTCGACCCCCACTGTCCCCTCCTCCCAGGCTGCCTCATGGTGAGTCAACATGACAAATGGGGTCCTGGCTCTCAGCCACCCCCCCCCCAAACTGGGGCAAACCCAGGGGTCCTGGCTCCTAGATCCCCCTTCCCCCAGCAGAGCTGGGGACAGACCCCAGGGCTCCCAGCCCCTCTCTGGTTTCTAATTCCTTTTCAGCCCAGCTCTGCCTCGTTTCTCTTCTAACACGCCCCCTCCCCAACACAGGCAGGAGGCAGTGAGCACTTGCTGGGTGGGGTTTGGCCATGGGGGCCGGAGCAGGAGGGGAGGGAGGCTGGGGGGTAGAAGGGCTGCAGGGCAGAAGGCTCCTGCGCTGTTGTGGAGCCTGGCCTGGCCCGTCCCCCCACTTACCCGCGTGGTGGTCGAGCTGGAGAACCTGGAGTACTTGGCTGGTCCTTTGAAGCTGCCGCAGCTCAGCCACCTGCGGTACTCGTCCCTCACCTGGCAGGAGAGAGGAGAGGGCTGGTCACCCCACAGTGCAGGGGTGCTCATGGGGGTGGGGCCTCAGCTGTAGAGAGACAAGGGGCCAGAACTGGCCGGGCAGGGGGGGAGCTCTCAGCTACCCCAGCCCCAGCCCCTCCCAGCAGAGGGCACTGGGGGGAGCTCCCAGTGGGGGGCGCTGTGGGGCAGGAGCGCTGGCTGGTGGGGGGTGTGACGAAGTGGGAATGTGCTTAATGTTTTCTCTGAATACTGGGTGGGTGCCTCAGTTTCCCCTATGCATTTCTCAAGTCTCTAGGTGGTGGGATAAGGGGGTGTGATTGGTGCAGAGCCCGAGAGGGCCAGTGTGATGGTGTCTGCACAGAGAATGGCCGACACCCTGTCTCCTGGCAACTGATGGCCTGGGCCCTCCCCTGCAAAGTGCCAACTGAAGGTGTTGGAGAACAAAGCGATCAGGTTCCCTCCTGGCCGGGAAAGAGACAAAGGCCAGAGGAGGGGCTGGGGCGTTTCAGTTTGGAGCTGGCTGGGGAAATGGGGGGAGCCCCAGGGCTGGGGTCTAAGCTCCCTGCCCCCCAAGATGGACCTGACTGAGGGGTCTGTTCTCTGTACCTACAAGCTCCGTTTTGCCCTGCGATCCTGTCAGCTAATCAACCTTCTGTTTTACTGGGTGGCTGAGAG
The DNA here is from genome assembly GCF_020497125.1 of Mauremys mutica. Classification (NCBI taxonomy): domain Eukaryota; kingdom Metazoa; phylum Chordata; order Testudines; family Geoemydidae; genus Mauremys; species Mauremys mutica. The sequence goes on from NC_059091.1 coordinate 26,832,356, forward strand.
TCACGGTGAATCGCAGGAAGTGGGGGGTGCGGAGCTCTGACTCCCCCACACTCTGTGAGAGGGAGAGCTCCCAGTGGGGGGGCTGTGGGGCAGGAGTTGAGCACCAGCTGTGGAAGGAGCCTGGGGGTGGGGCAGAGGGTGGGGCGTTGTGGGGCAGGAGATGAGTGCTGGCTGTGGGGGTGCCCAGCGGGGCGGGGGTTGAGTGCCGGCTGTGGGGGTGTCAGGGGTGTGCTGTGGGGTGAGGGGTGAGCGCCGGCTGGGGGGGTGCCTGGGGAGGGTACCGGGGGGCAGGGGTTGAGCACTGGCTGTGGAAGGAGCCTCGGGGGGCGTTAGCACTGGCTGTGGGAGGCGCTGGGGGTGGTTAAGCACTGGCTGGGGGGAGGTGCCTGGAGGAGGGTGCTGTGGGGTGGGGGTTGAGGACCAGCTGGGGGGGGCGGGGCTGAGCACTGGCTGTGGGGCTATGCTGGGGGCAATTGAGCGCTGGCTGTGGGGGTGCCTGTATGGGCTGGGGGGGGGGTTGAGCGCTGGCTGTGGGGGCACCGGGGGGGGCACTGTGGGGCAGGGGTTGAGCACCGGCTGGCGGGGGACTGGCCTGTTTCTTGAGCAGACAGTGCAGCAGGAAGATGAAGAGCCCCTGCAGGCTGTTGAGGATGGTGAAGATGTAGGAGGCGACCAGGCTGCGCTGGTTGAACTGGAACATGCCGAAGATCCAGGTGGTGCCCAGGACGCAGAGCTGGGCGATGGCCGTGATGGTGAGCACCCTGCGGGGGAGGGGAACCAGTCACATGGCCCCGCCCCTCCACCACGGCCCAGCTCCCCTCCCCCCTTGGGGCCCCTCCCCTCAGCCTCAGCTCCTGTCCCCCTGGGGTCCCACCCCTCAGTCACAGCCCATCTCCCCTCCCTCCTCAGGGGTTGCCCCACTTCCCCTTCTCTCCTAGGGCCCCGCCCCTCGAGTCTGAACCCCCCCATGTGACTGACGTCTCCTGCACACAGCCCCACCTCCCCAGACTCCGCCCCCCAGCCAGTAGGCAGTGGGGGAAAATGTCACTCATATGTGGCTTCCTCCCCCCACACATGGGGAGATGACATCTCGCTACTCTAATCCCCCCCCCCAGCTCCCCCTCCCCCGACGGGGGGCAGCAGGGCACTGCCAGGGTCTCTGCTGCCCGGGGGCCGCGCCCGCTACCTGAGCTTCTTCAGCTGGCTCATGTCGGGGTTGATGTCAGCGAATTTCAGCGACAGCTTCCAGACGGTGACCACGAAGATCACGGCGTTGACCTGCCGGGGGCAGGGGAGAGGCGGGTTGGGAGAGGGACAGCTGTGTCCCAGGGGTGGGGGCTATGGGATCTGCCAGTTGTGCAGCCCCTGGGGCAGCCCCTTGCCTGGGCCAGGGGCGCCCCACTCCCCATAGTGACACTGCTCTACCCCTGGGGACTGGGGACTTGGAGCGGGGGGGGAGCGAGGGGCCCAGCTTCCCTGGAGTGGGGACTGGGTGGCTGGGGAAAGAAGCGAGGGCAGCTGCCAGCCAGGCCCTCAGGGGCCGGCCAGGGGGCCAGGCGCTGGCAGGGGGCTGCGCTGGGGGAGGGGATTTACCAAGATGATGATGCAGACGGGTGCCAGGAAGCTCCAAATGAATTGCTTCTCCAGCGAGAGCCAGCAGCTGTGGGGGGAGAGACAGACACGGGTCAGTCACTCACCTGCCAGCAGGGGGCGCTGCACGGTGGGGTCTGCCCCCCTACTAGCAGAGTGGGGGATGGAGACTTGCCAGCCTCCCCTCCCCCCGCCCCATGGTGCCTGGGAGCTTCCCTGTGTTGTTCAAGTGTCCTGGGCGGGGGCCCTGGCCCAAGCAGCAGGAGGGTGCCCCCCCCCCTCACGCTGGGCTCACCCACCCCATGAGGTCATAGAATCATAGAATCTCAGGGTTGGAAGGGACCTCAGGAGGTATCTAGTCCAACCCCCTGCTCAAAGCAGGACCAAACCCAACTAAATCATCCCAGCCAGGGCTTTGTCAAGCCTGACCTTAAAAACCTCTAAGGAAGGAGATTCCACCACCTCCCTAGGTAACCCATTCCAGTTCTTCACCACCCTACTAGTGAAAAAGTTTTCCCTAATGTCCAACCTAAACCTCCCCCTCTGCAACTTGAGACCATTGCTCGTTATTCTGTCATCTTCTACCACTGAGAACAGTCTAGATCCATCCTATTTGGAACCCCCTTTCAGGTAGTTGAAAGCAGCTATCAAATCCCCCCTCATTCTTCTCTTCTGCAGACTAAACAATCTCAGTTCCCTCAGCCTCTCCTCGTAAGTCATGTGCTCCAGCCCCCTAATCATTTTTGTTGCCCTCCGCTGGACTCTCTCCAATTTATCCACATCCTTCTTGTAGTGTGGGGCCCAAAACTGGACACAGTACTCCAAATGAGGCCTCACCAATGCCGAATAGAGGGGAATGATCACGTCCCTCGATCTGCTGGAAATGCCCCTACTTATACAACCCAAAATGCCATTAGCCTTCTTGGCAACAAGGGCACACTGTTGACTCATATTCAGCTTTTCGTCCACCGTAACCCCTAGGTCCTTTTCTGCAGAACTGCTGCCCAGCCATTCGGTCCCTAGTCTGTAGCAGTGCAGGGGATTCTTCCGTCCTAAGTGCAGGACTCTGCACTTGTCCTTGTTGAACCTCATCATATTTCTTTTGGCCCAATCCTCTAATTTGTCTAGGTCACTCTGTATCCTATCCCTACCCTCCAGCGTATCAACCACTCCTCCCAGTTTAGTCCCACTCCTCCCCTCCCCTGGTGGGCCCGGATGGCAGCGGCCGCCCGGCTGAGCCGCTCCTGCCCCCGTGTGCTGCCTGGGCACGGGGCCCTGCTCCCCTCGAGCCCCTGGCCGCGAGCAATGGGCCCCCCCCCGGGCCGGTGACTCACTGGCGCGCCGTGCCGTAGCCCTCGCTGTAGGTGGCGGCCGAGACGCCCACGATGAGGGCCGGCACGCCGTAGCCCAGCAGGAACATGTAGCGGCGCCTGAGGCCGTGGGGGGTGAAGACCTGAACCACCAGCAGGTAGAGCTCGGCGCCCTCCAGGCACATCCAGCAGAAGGCGGCCAGGAAGAAATAGTGCAGGAGCCCGGCCACCACGCCACACACCACCTGCAGCCAACGGGACGTGGGACGTCAGGGCCGGGCTCCCAGCTCCTCCAGCCCCAGCCCTGGGCAGCAGGGGGCGTTGTGGGGAGTGGGGCAGGAGCACTGGCTGGGGAGAGCTACCGGGTACTTCAGCCCCAGGCACTGGGGGCACTGTGGGGAGCAAGGCAGGACCACTGGCTGTGGGGGTAGCTCCTGGTTCTCCAGCCCCAGCCTGTGCCAGCAGGGGGCACTGCAGGGAGCGGGGCCTGAGGCTCGCTGGGGGAGCTGCCAGCAGGGGGCGCTGTGGGGAGTGGAGCCTGAGGCTCGCTCGGGGGGAGCTCCCAGTAGGGGGCGCTGCAGGGAGCGGCGCCCAAGGCTGGCTGCAGGAGGAGGAGCTCTGAGCAGGGGGTGCTGCAGGGAGTGGAGCCTGGGGGTGGCTGGGGAGGTGCAGTGGGGTGCAGGGCCTGAGGCTGGCGGGGGGGAGTGGGGCCTGAGGCTGGTGGTGGGGAGGAGCTCCCAGGAGGGGGCGCTGGGCCCGAGGCTGGCGGGGGGGCGGGTACCTTGTTGCCGGTGCTGGAGGTGCCGGTGAGGAAGACGGTGTAGGCGATGAAGAGCGCCAGGCAGAGGTGCAGGTGGATGGTGGTGCGGGGGCCCTTGAGGGCGCGGCAGAAGAGGAAGGTGACGATGGCCAGCAGCAGGCACAGCAGCGAGATCACCAGCCCCACCTTGGTGATGACGTCCAGGGTCCAGTCCTGTGCCGGGGGTGGGTGGGGTGAGGGGGTTAGTCAGGGTCCCCCCCTCCAAGGCAGCAGCCAGGCCGGGCGTTAGGGGACAGCCGGACTAGCCTGTCGGCCTCGCTCTGCACCGCGGCTGGGAGCGCCCCCTAGTGGCGACACCGGGCAGCCTGCGGGAACCAGAGTCTGGCTGGCTCCAGCTGCCCAGATGGATTCAATGCTGCCCAGCCCCCCCGTCCCCCCGAGGGGCTGACCCACAGCCCCAGGGCCATGGGAAGCCGAGGGGGCTCTAGGGTCACCACCCACCAAGGGGGAGTCCCTGGCACCGGTCCCTGCAGGACGGGGGCACCAGAAAGTGCGAGGGGCCGGGGCTGTTCCCCTGTAGCAGAGAGCAGAGCGCCCCCGCCTGGCGGGAGGAAGCCCCTGCCTGGCAGGGAGCTGCTTTTGGACCAGACAGATGCGCTTGTGGCTATGGTGCTGCAGCTCAGGACTCCTGGGTTCTACCACCTCTGGAGAGGAGCAGGGGGGCTGGAGGCAGGACTCCTGGGTTCAGTTCCCAGCTCTGATGTCACCTCACTGTGTCTCCTTGAGTGAGGCATTTAACCCCTCCCTGCTTCTGAGCGATGGGGATGGGGACGGCTCCCTGCCCTGCAATGCAATGGGGTGAGCTCCCTGCCCCTGCTGCCCCACAGCTTCCCAGCCAGGCACGTCGGTCTCTGCTACCTGGGGAGTCTGTCTGTCCCCTGTGGGAGGGGGGGCTGCTTGTGCTCCAGATCAGATCCAGGGCCCTGCCTGCTGGTGGGGAATGGGTTTACTCCAGGGGGAATCTGGAGTGACTACTGCTCCGCTGGGGAGGATTGAGGGGATGAGCAGAACCAGCCCAGTCCCGAGGCCCCAGCGAGGGCCGCGCCTACCTCCAGCTCGTAGAAGGCCATGAGCACCGCGAAGCTGGTCAGGTGGTTGCACTGGCAGCGGGTGATGGTGGCGTTCAACTTCTGCAGGGTGCAGCCATCGGTGGCCCAGCGCCTGCTGCCAGGCTCCCAGTAGGCGCAGAGGAGGCGCAGGTCGGTCTTCTTCTCCTGGGCACAGAGAGACGCTTGGTGCATGGGGGGCAGGAGAGGGGTGGGGGGCTGGTTGGAGCCGGTCTCCCCAGACTGCGAGAGAGCAGGTCGGGGGGGTACGAGGGGCTGGGCTGGGCTCACAGAGCATCAATTTGTCCCTGTGTGGGAGGCGGATTCGCCTGCAGCCTGGGGTGGGGGGTGTTACTAGAGATGGGCCCAGGCTCTGTCCCCGAGTGCCCCAGGCTCTCCTCCCCCCATGCAGGGCCGTCTTTAGGCCCATTCGCTCGATTCCCCGGAATTAGTCTCTGCGCCTTAGGTGCCTTTTTAATTTTTTTTACTCACCCCGTCGGCGGTCCGCTCCAGGGTCTTCGGCGGCCCAGCTCCCCCGGCCAGAGCCCCCAGCCCCAGGACCCCGGCCGGAGTGCGACAAGCCCCACGGCCCCCCTCCCCTGGCCGGCGATCTGAAATGCCGCCAAAGCCTGGGAGCGCCGCCCAGTGAGTACAAGCCGCAGGAATCGGGCCCTCCACTTGCTAAAGCCGGCCCTGCCCCCATGCCCAGCCCAGGGGCTCACCGGCACCGGGTGGCTGAAGCGGATGCTGACGGAGAGGCCGAGTGCCTGGGGGTTCGGGTCACTGATGAAGGCCGACACCACTGGAGACAGCACACGGTAGCTGGGCCGCCCCAGCTCCTGCGCCCACTTCCCCGTCCGGCCGATCTTGTCCCACTCGGGCGCCTCCACCCGCCCAGCACCGTCCAGGATGGGGCTCATCCCCTGGTATGTCAGCAGCCCAACAAGCATGAAGCCTGCAAGAGACAGAGGAGACGGATGAAATGGAGGGCAGGAGGGTCCCTGGGGCAGACTGGTGCCAGGGGGCCCTGTGCTGCTGGGGGTGCTACCTCCAATGCCCTGGCCGTGCCCCATCCCCCTACACACCCCAGCCTGGCACCAGGGGGCGCTGTGCTGCTGGAGGTGCAGGCACCAATGCCCTGACCATGCCCTGTCCCCCTACACACCCCAGCTTGGCGCTAGGGGGCGCTGTGCTGCTGCTCCCAATGCCCTGGCCGTGCCCATCGCTATACACACCCCAGCACAGGGGATGACCACATACCTTCGTTTTTCTGCCCTGGGGCTCCAGCCCACTTTAATTCCATCTGCGTCTTGCTCTGCTGCAGCGTCACGGTCTCCTGGCTCTGGTTCCCAGCCTGCCTGAACGCCAGCCCCAGCTCTGCAACCACAATGCCAGCCAGGGCTCACAACAGAGAACAGGGAAAGGAAGCCTGTAGCTAGGCAAGGTGCTTTCCTGGCTGTGGGAGGAGCTCCCAGCTACTCCAGTCCCAGCCTCCCTCAGCAGGGGGCACTGTGGGGAGCAGGGCGGGAGCACTGGCTGTGGGGGGAGCTCCCATCTCCCAGCAGGGGGCGCTGTGGGGAGTGGGGTGCAAGTGTAGTCTGTGGGTGATGAAAGCCCAACTGGGACCGCGTGGCCAGGTGCTGACCTGTGCCATTGGGGGATGTGATGCTGATCCTATCACGCACGGTCAGGGCCAGCGTTCTCAGCAGCTTCTCCACTAGGGCCATCAGCTCCGTCGCGATCCGGTGTCTCCACTCCACACTCTCGCTCTGCTGCCCGACCAGATTTATCTGCTTCTCCAGAATCTCCAAGAAGCCCTGGCCAAGCAAACATGGGGGGTGTTGGTGTCACAGTGTCTGAGCCCCTGCCGCGCCCCCCATTCCCAGACTGCTAGTCCTCCACTGCCTTCCCACAATCCCCCTGAAAGGAAAAACAAGTTCTCCTGCCATTGACATTGCTGCCTGGGAGGTCAGACTAGATGATCACAATGGTCCCGTCTAGCCTAGGAACCTAGGAGAGCCAGCTTCTTGGGCACAGAGCCCACTGGGGAGGCAGGCATGGGAATTTCTGGGAAGTGCCACTGTTTATTTATCTCCTGTTCCAGGCGCTGCATCTCTATAGATAGTCCTGGGACTAGATCTGAGTAGGAGCAGCAATTCCTCCCCCTAACAGAAACAAACCCAGCAAGGCCCCAAACTTTGGCTTGGCACCTGCAGCTTTTCCTTGGCGTTCTGAGAGTTCATCTGCTTCAGCTCCTCCAGCGTCACCTGGCAGAGGCTTCCCACCTGTGCCAGGAAGCTGCTCAGGATGTTCTGCAAAACAAGGCCCAGGCCTGGCTCAGGAAAAGAGATCACAGAATTGCAGCCCACATCCCCCCGTCCCGAGAGGATCCCTCGGCTCAGAAGCCAGGTGCCAGAGGAAGTGCGGGCAATGCCCCATCTGGCCCTTAGCGGGTGCACGGTGTTTGCAAGAGATGGTGGGGGACAGCGGTTGCAAGCTGAAGCATGTTGCAGCAGCCTGATGCTGCTGATCCTAGGGGGTGAGAATCACCCCTGGGGCAAAGGCCTGGGCCGTGGCTGGACTGCAGGGGCTCCAGGGACTGGCCACTGGCTCTTTGCCTAGGGGCGAGTTTGGCCCCAGAATCCTTGTGGGGCGAGATCAGTGAAAAGCAACGTGGCATGTAAAGGGGAATCGGGGTCTATCTCCCCGACCCCGCGAGGCCTGTGCCCCACTCACCTTGGCTCCGGCAGAGTTGTCATCAGCCAGCAGCAGGGGGCAGGGGAGCTCTGGGGATGGAAAGGGAGGAGGAGTGAGAGATGGGTGGGGGGAAATGTGGGGTCTGGCTGGGTAGGTGCATGCACCAGAGCCAGGCACAGAAAGCAGGACTCATTCCCTCCAGCAGGGGGAGCAGTGACCCCCCCCACACACACACATTCAGCCAGGGCCGTCCAGAGGATTCAGGGGGCCTGGGGTCTTTGGCGGCAGGGGGAATTGCTGTCAAAGACCTGGCACTTCAGTGGCGGGTCCAGGGGTGGAAGGACCCCCTGCCGCGGGTCTTCGGGGCACTTAGGCAGTTTTCCGGGGCCCCCGGAGCGAGTGAAGGACCCTGCTCCAGGGGCCCCAAAAACCTCTCATGGGGGCCCCTGCGGGGCCTGGGGCAAATTGCCTCACTTGCCCCCCCTCTGGGAGGCCATTCAGCCCCACACATGTGTGCAGTCCCTTCTCCCCATCCTCTGCCCGCAAGCCGGTCTCTGTGAAAGGAACCGTCCCCCCTCCCTGTCCTGGGGGGACTGAGCTGCTGTGGGGTGGGGCCGTGGGGGCTGTGGAATCATCCCAGCCGTATCTCCCCTCAGCCCTCTCCCCCCAGCTGTGGGTGGTTCTGGGGTGTGTTTGGGGGGGGCGGGAGGGGAGGAGAGGAGAATCCAGCAGGGAGCCCCGGGCTGGCCCCACAGTGGCCCCTAGGCACAGACTGCGCCCCCTGCTGCCTCTTCCCAGGGCAGAGAATCCAGCCGTGCAGCAGGAATACAGGCACTGCTGGGGGGAGACGCCCGGCCCCTGGCTGCCCTGCTCACCCCTCCCCGGCCTGGCCCTGCTCCGCTCCCAGAGCCAGACCTGGGCTCGCTGGTGCCTGTGGCACTGAGACAACCGGAAACACCCCAGTGGACGGACAGGCTGGGCTGGGGGAGGGGAGGGCCTGGAGGCTGAGCTCCCCCTGGCCAGGGCTGAGACCCAGAGGGACCCCGTCCATGGGGAACAGGGGGGCTGGCGCAGCGTCCCAGACTAGTTCCCAGCTCCCTGCCCCCTCGGGCAAGACCTCTGCCTGTGTAACCCCAGGCCCTGCCCAGCCCCCCAGGTGCCCCCTCCATGCCCCCCGCGGCAGGACCCACCTTGGCACAGGGTTGTGTTCCTGTTGGAGGGGACGTAGCCGGCCCGGCACTCACACCAGTAGCTCCCAATGGTGTTGATACATGTGGCATTGGGGCCACAGATATCTTGGGTCTTGTTGCACTCGTGGATGTCTGAGAGGGGAAAGCGGGGGAGGGGGTCACACACAGCACGTCTGGGGACTCACGGGGGGCAAATGACCATGGAGGCACCCCCCACCCATTGCAGGGGCCGTGGTCTGTCGGTCAGGGGCCGTGGTCTGCAGGGGCCGTGGTCTGCTCCATCTACCCCCCCCCCATTCTATTCCCCTTTCTTCCCTGCTATTTGCAGGGCCCCCTCCCTGTGGCCCAACCTTTTCCATACCAGGACCCTGCGATCCCCTCCCTGCACCAGCCCTGACAGAGCGGGGTTAAGGGGGGGCCCGATCAGCCAGTTAAGCTGCAAAGGGGAAGTGACTCAGGCTGCGTGCAGGGCGCTGGCTAGAAGGAAGCTCGCCTGGGAGGGGACAGGTGGGGCTTCTCTACAGCCCGAGGGCTGGGCCCAGTGGTGGGGGCCTGAGGTAAGGGGGGCTAGGAAGGCCCGAGGGGGGGCTAGGAGCCCCAGAGGAAGGGTTTCGCTAGCAGGAGAGGAGAGAGGGGTCTGACTTTAAAAGGCTCCCCCAGAACGGGGATCACAGCGTGACCTGGCCGGACGGCCGAGACACGGGGCAGCCGCGACTCCGGGCGCTGCAATGGTGGAAGAGAAGAAAGGGGGCGCTGAACTGGAGCTAGTCGCCAGAAGGGGGCGCCACGCTCAGCGTTACATACCCGATGGGTCCCCTCCCTGTTCGGGATACACCCAGCCCCTCCCCTCCCCTGGAGCACTAGGAGAAGGTTGGGTGGGCTGCGCCCAGGGGAGTGCAGGGGAATTGGGTGATGTCCCTTTAAACTAGTTTCTTTGCTCTCTGGTGGCTCTCATGGGGGTCTATGGCAGAAACCCAACATGCGGCCAGGCCCTGCACGGCTGGTAAATAGGTTGTTTGGAATCCAGCTGGACCCAGGGGATCCCCCTATTCCTAAAACTGCGCAGTGAGCAGCAGCCCAACAACGTCCATTCCCGGACCCTGCTGTGACCCCTGGCCCAGGGCCCCGCGGGGCGAATCCACTGAACCCTCGGACGGATGACGCCAGCTCGACACTCGCTGCCGATCCGGCCTGTGGAAGCCGAAGCCGGAAGAGACCAGCTCAGCCTGACCCCCAGCATAGCCCCAGCCGGAGTCGCCACCCAGCGGGTCACCAATCCGGCCCCAAACGGAGGGGACTTTACTGCCCTCGCCGGCTCCTGGGGCCTTTCACCACAGTGGAGAGTCTGATCTGACAGACGGGCCCCGCCCTGCCCGGGCACAGGGAGCCCTGCCGTGATCTAGCCAAACGCTGGAGGGACGTGCACCCGCCAGGCTGCCAATGCGGGTAGCGCCAGCTGCTGGGCAAAGGGGGATACACGGGGGATGTCGGGGCTCCATGGTGCAGCGGGGTCACTCACCCTGTGCAGGGAGTGGGGTTTTCTACCTAGGGACCCAGCTTGTTTGTGCAGAGACGCACTCGTTCTGGCCAGCCCCTGAGGAGCCTGCAGTCCCGTCTGGGGCAATGAGAGATGGACAAGCAGAGCTGGGACAAAAATCCCTTGAAGTCAGTGGTGCTGCACCAATTTACACCACAGGGGCTCTGGCCCCCACTTTGTGACCATTTCACATACAGCAGCACTGAGTTGGTGGCGACAGGTGCATCGTCCATCATTCCCATGGGTTGAGGGAAGCAGTTGAGCTGCTGCAGAAATGGCCATGACTGATTCTCCCGGAAATCCCAGCCAGGAACAAGTGCTGGAATTCGACATTCGCCTGCTTATTAACCCAACATTTCAGCCGTCCAATCAGGAAGCAGAGAAAGACCATGGGACTCAGGCAACCAATTGTACAACATCAGTGACAAGTTTTCAGAGCAAACAGTTTGCCAATAAAATCACAGACATTTATTCACCCGAACAATTGAAGGGTCAGCCGGTTTGCAGGCTTGGATCAGCATGCAGAGCTGTTCTGCTGACTCCCCGTGGTGTTCAGCTCAGCAGTGGCCTATCATTCACCATCCCTGGGGACAGATGGGTAGTGATCCTTCCTGAGGAAGTAGGGGCAGAGCCATAGAAGAAAGCTAAGCTCTCCCTGATATTTATCCATAACGCTTCTGCTTCTCACAGAAATCCTTGTGGCTGAAATCCCTTTGGCCTGGACATCAGCAAACAAGTCAGTCAGCAGGGAGAGTCCAGAGCGCTCACGGATCCTTCCCTTGGGCCGTGTTCCAGCAGCTCTTTCTCAGACTCCCCTTCTCTCTCTTTGCCGTGACAGCCTTTTGCTATTTCCCGCTACGCCCCTTCCCCTCGGTCGTTATTTGCATAAAGGCAGCACCCAGAGCGCTGCACACACACGGCCATAAAGAGCTTCTAGTCTAAATAGACAAGAGGTGGGAGAGAAAGCTGAGGCAGGGAATTGCCCAAGGACACCCAGCACTAACAGAGCTGGGACTAGAACCCAAGTCTCCTGAGTCTCACACCTGACCCACTAGACCTGTCTCTTTCAACTTGCTTCTGCCATAGAAGGTCAAGAATGCGTCTCCCCTGCCTCATCATGCGGGTTCTACCCTCTGCTCCCCCTCACTGAGAGGAGCTGTGTGTTCCCTGGCTCACGGCTAAGAGAGCATCAGGACTGAAAAAAATCCCTTGTTCCTTTGGCAGGAAATTCAACTTTTGCTCCATTGTTAAACCTCTTGGAAGGCAACAGGCCAATGCCATGCATGTGAGGGGACCTGTATGTGCCAGCCTCTAGCGAAGGCCGCTGAGCCACGAAACAAGGAGAGAGCACGTTTGTCTTGGTCTAGTGGTTGGTACCCATAAGTAGATAACAGCCTGCTACAATGACTGGCTAATGGAGTTACTCCCTTAGCTCCAGCAGCTGAGCTGTAGGCTTTCAGCAGACAAGTCCTGGGTTTGATTCCTCCTGATAACCCAAGCTGGTTCCTTTGTGATACCAGCTGCTGAGGGTTCACTTAATGGGGTTCCAGGAAACTAATGGGCTTTTTGAGCCCAAGCTGTATTAAAGATTGTCCAACACAGAGTCCTCGGCCCAGTTTGCTTTGCAAAGACCTGACTTTCCCCCACCTCAAAGCTCTGCTATGAAAGAGCATCTTGGGCTCTGATTGCAGCTGCAGGTTTGGGGGGATGCTGCCGCTTCTAATGACATCCCCAGTGCCCTACGCTCCTGCCTCAGTAGAATTAAGCAGCACAGCAAGAGAAATGGCGACCTTCAGTCCCTGGGCTCAGTTTCCAGTTCATAAGACAGGCTGGGAATCAGAACAGACACTTTGCCCACGTGTGGCGCAGAGAAAGAGCGAGACCTCAGAGCAACCTGGTTAGTTTCTATATCCATGAATGCTGGTTAGTGTCAGAGATCCCGGGTAAGCGCAGTGATGGTGCATTAACAGCATCACCAACACCAAGCAATCAATAAAAACCCCAAACCGTGAGCCAGGCTGCAAAAAAGTCACGAGATCGGTTTAAAAATGACAAGATTTTTTTTTTAAATCCATTTGATTTTAGCCAAAAGTGGAATCATGTGACTCCGGGAGGTGGGGCTTTAAGGCAACACCACACGTTATCAACACTGCAGACAAGCCAGAAAAATCATGCCTTTGCCACGACTGTTTCCAGTTCCTGTTGTACCTGTGCAGATCTTAGCCGTATCCTTTTGACTCTTCCCAAATCCCTTTCTGCATTTACACATGTAACGCCCTGGCATGTTGATGCAGTTCCCGTGGGGCTCACAGATTGTGGCGTTTTGCTGGCACTCGTCAATGTTTGCAAGGGGAGAGAAAGCGCTAGGCCAGGCTGATCTAGGAGGTGGACCTTGGGCACTGGGTGACGCTGCTGGGGGATAATCCAGGCGTCCGACATGCACCGTGCGCTGGGGAGACGGGGCTGGTTAGAGCCAGGAGTTCAGTGACTGGGTCAGCGAACGGGAGAAAGTGGCTATTGTCCGGAATGAGCCGCTCCAGCTGGGAAGGGAAAAGCAGCCCTGCCAGGACACGCGCCTGCTGCTTGCTAAAGCTCCCAAGCGGATCTGGCGATGCCCAGTGCCGTAATATCAGTGCAGACGGCAATGCCTGAATGAGCCGTCCGCCCCTGGAGGGGACAAGTGGGGAGCTGCTTTGGAGGAAGGGGATAGAGACTAACATGAGGGCTGGTCTAATGCCTGGATATCAGTCAATGGGGTGACCTCCTCTGCAACCCACGAGCTGCCCTGGGCACCCCCTTGCACACAGGACAGTGCAGAACCAGAGGGGTTCAGAGACAGGCAATGAGAATGATCAGGGGCTGGAGAAACCCTCTACGGAGAGCGATTGAAAAGACTGGGACTGTCACCTTAGAGTGAACGTAAGAGGGGACGTGTTAAGAGTCTATAAATGCCTGACGGGGATAGAGAAGGGAGATGGGGAGCTTCTGTTCTCCCCAAGTCATAACATGAGAGCCAGGGCCAGTCAGGGAAGTGAGAAGAGGGGAAATTTGGAATGGAGCCAAGGAAAGGCTGTTTCGTGCAATGTGCAATTAGCCAGTGGAACTCCCCACCACAGGAGTCACTGAGGCCAAGAATTTAGCAAGATTCAAGGAGCGACTGGACATTCCTATGGATGATGAGAACAGCCAGAGGGATCATAGTTAACGGGCACAAACTCTTGGGAAGAGAGAGAAAACCTCCTGCTGTGGGGCTTCAGTACAGCTGAGTATTAGAGACCAGGACGTGAGGGCAGATTATCCCCCGGCTGCCACTGCAAGGCTCTTCCACTGTCCTCTGCAGCATCTGGCTTTGGTCCGTTGGAGCCGGGATACCAGGCTAGATGGGCCTCAGCTCTGATCCCGTCTGTGCTGTGCAAGTGCCACGTTACTTGTGTCTCAGCCTGGCCGGTGCCCGGTTTTGCCTCTTCAGAGGCTGAGCTGCTCCCGGGGCAGACTGAACCTGTCAGAACCTACCGGCTGCATCCTGCCCAGTGCTGCCTCCTCCGCCCCTCGACCCTGCGACACTCACGGATTCTCCTGACAGCACCAAGGTGGCGCCGCGTTTCCAGAAACTGCTTTATTCCAGAAATGACGTACAATCGAGTTCCACCCCCGAAGGCTTCCCAGCGGTTTAATAGGCAGCAGGTTTAAAACAAATAAAAGGAAGTTCTTCTTCAGGCAGCGCACACTCAACTTGTGGAACTCCTTACCTGAGGAGGTTGTGAAGGCTAGGACTATAACAGTGTTTAAAAGAAAACTGGATAAATTCATGGTGGCTAAGTCCATAAATGGCTATTAGCCAGGATGGGTAAGGAATGGTGTCCCTAGCCTCTGTTTGTCAGAGGATGGAGATGGATGGCAGGAGAGAGATCACTTGATCATTGCCTGTTAGGTTCACTCCCTCTGGGGCACCTGGCATTGGCCACAGTCGGTAGACAGATACTGGGCTAGATGGAACTTTGGTCTCATCTGGTACAGCCGTTCTTATGTCCATGCGGGATGGGAACCAAGCTTCCAGCGTCCTTATCCATCCCGTCCTGGTGCCATTGGGATGTTTATAGCGGGTAGCGCCGCAGCCAGGGCCCCGTGGTGCCAGGTGCTGTACACAGATCCAGCCACAGCACAGCCACTGCTCCAAAGCGCTTTCCCCAGCTCCGACGCTCTGTCTGCTGGAGAAGGGGCGCCATGCACTGGGTTTTCGGTGGTGCGGCCAGAGCTCACCCCTCCCTCCGGCACACGGGTATCCCGCGGCTTCCAAACTCGCTCCGAGTTGCAGGGAGCTCTGAGATTGGGTGTCTCTAGGGGCTTAAGTACACAGGGAAATTGAGGGTAACAGCTCCTAGGGAATTGCTCCCCGTCCGGACACTCTGGTCTGGAATAATCAGTGCGCTTCCAAAGAGAACAGCGATCGCCATCAATCCCCCCCGGAGACAAGCCCTAGGGATTCTCCACACGACTCCCGATACCAGCTATCCCCGCACAATCCCTGGGACGCTGGCTGAGATCCCTGCGGTGCTGATTTCTTCTTGTGCCTAGACCCGCCCAAGGGCACTGGCTGGGGTGATCCCACGCGGCCTGGGGCTGGCGCAGGAACAGCTGGGCGAGGTCTCTGCCAGGGGAAGCATTTGAACCAATGGGCTCCTGAGTTCTCCCAGTGCTACGGGCCCGGTGCTCTGCGCCCCCCAAATGGGGGTGTAACGGGCAGTTTCCATGGGAATGGCCGGGTGGGACTTGACACAAGCTGTAACTACCGGCTGAACATCGCAAACAAGGGCCTGGAACGTCCCGGCCCCTTTTCCGGTCAGGCCGCCCTGGCTGCCTAAGGGGGCATAATGGCCCCCCTAGGAAACACCCTCCAAGCCAGGGGGCTCCCTGTCAGTGTGGGGCTGGAAAAGGCTCTGCTCCCAGCCCTGAGGGAAGGGGCAGATTGGGGGCCTGATCCGGGTGGGGTGGGGGCAGGGGAGAGCTCACCCTGACAGCTGTTCTGTCTCGCGAGTGTGAACTTGGCTTTCCCAGAGCTGGGCTCATAGCCATCGCTGCAGGTGCAGGAGTAACTCCCGGGCGCGTTGTTGCAGTTTGCGTTGCGTCCGCAGTCAGGCGGGCTCGGCCCCAGACACTCATTAATATCTGTAATGCAAGAGGGGACGCTTTGTACAGTTCTGGCAGGGAGACGTTCCCTGTATCACCCCCCAACCCCCGCACTGAGCTGGGTAACAGGATCCAGGTGACCGGGACCCTGAGCGTCCTCAGTTAGCCATTTCTGCTGCTGGAATGTCAGAAAGAGCCCCGCCCCTCCCCCGCCAAGCCTCCTGGCCCAGGTATTGCGGTGGGGGGGGTTCAGCCGCACAAGCACCCAGATCCCCCATGTGACGGGAGGGTGGGGAGACTCCCCCTGGGGCTCCAGGCACCCTGTGTGTTTGGGGGGGGAGGGTGACAAGCTGCCTCTCCTCTGCCCCCTCCCTCATTGGATCCCTGCAGGTGTGGGGGGGAAGTACAGACAGGGCTGCCCCATTCTGCTCCCAGGGGCTGATTAGGGCCCAGGCTGGGATTCAGACGGGTCAGTGTGATGCCCCCCCCACCCTGTGCCCATTCACAGAGCCCAACACTCCTGGCTCCTGCTGCTCACTCTAGAGGCCCCGGTTTGATCCCCAGGAGGGCGGCCCTCACCCGAGCTGCTGCCCCCCTCATTCCCCAGCCGGGCTGAGCACCCCCAGCAGGCCCTGGAGTCAGTGGAGTTGGCTGCTCCGGCCCTTAATGCCCTGCTCTGTCCCAGCCCCCCCAGGACAACGTGGGAGCCCCATTACCATCACAGGTCTCTGTTGGGTCGGTGAAGAAGCGATTCCCCGTTGGCTGGTATCCATCCAGGCAGGTGCAGTGGGAGCTGTTGACACACTTGGCGTTTGCTGGGCATATCACATGGTTGTTGCAGTCCCCAGTGGCACCTGCAGGGGCGGGAACAGCTGGGCAGGGTCAGCCAGTGCAGAGCAGCTCCCTCCTCCCCCCCCACACACAGGGGGATTGACTCCTTTCACACGCCCCATTCGCTGATTTTCGTCCCTGGCGCCTGGCAAACAGCTCCGACGCCTCCACCGCCTGCCACAAGCTGCCCTCGGCTGCACAGGAGGCCTTGGCTCCCCAGGGTGCCCCCGGCACAGACAGGCAGAGCCGCCAGAGCTCACCCAATTCTTGTCCTTTTTGTTGCTGTCGTCATTACTCTCGTTAGCATCAATTTCAAACCCAAACCTCGCTTCGAACCAGAAAACGGGAATTGTTCGTTTTGAAAATTATTTCATCTCTGCCCCTCCTACCCCCAGCGCAATTTTTTCCCAGATAAAACCAAAAATTCCTCTGAACCGAATCAGCATTTTCTGGCAAAAAATGGTTCCTTGGGAAATTCCTGCCCGGCTCTGCCCTGAATTGACTGAAAGCGGAATCGGGCGCGAGGCTAGTTTGGATCCTGAGCTGCCTCCCATTACCCAGATTGTGACCTGCCTACGGGGGCTCCTGGATCCTTTAGCTGCCCCGTGTTTGGGGCTCCGCTGGGATCCGTCCCTCTGACCAGCGTGAGCGGAAGGATCCCAGCGCAGCTCAGACGACTGCAGGGCTTGGGATTCGCAGCAGAGCTGGGCTCGGGGCGCAGAGTCTGGATCCCAAACACCCCCCAGCTGGGCATGTGGGTCCCAGGTTTCAGTTCAGCCTGATTTTAGGCGGGGAGGGGCACCTACAAATGCCTCTTCTAACGTCTGAGCCATCAGGGGTTTGATTCGGGCTGGTCGATAACCCGGCCCTTGGCTACAAAGGGGATCTGCCCCTCACTCCAGCCCCCAGTGTAGAGCCCTGGGCCCCAGGGTCTATTCTCTGCTGGCCACGGGGCTGGGAAGGGAAGGTGTCATAAATAGTTAGTTAAGAGTTAAGTTTCCACCTGTAAAGGGTTAACACATAGTACCCGGTGAACACCTGACCTGAGGACCAATCATGGAAGAGAATTTAAAATTCCTAGGAGGGAACTTTTTCTCTCTGTTCCTGTGTGTGCTGTTCTTAGCCGTTTGGAGTTACAAAGGTCCAGATGTTTAATCAAGTCTTCTGCAAGTTTCCATCTTTCTGATCTAATTTCTTCTAGTCAAGATAGTGAGTATTAGAAAGATACTTTGTGTCCTCATCTAATAATCCTATGTTTGCAATTCTGTGTGTTTGTTATTGATTATTCTTAATTCTGCCTGTATTGTTTGTACTGAGAAGGAGGGAGGATTCTCTCCAGAAATTAGTAAGGTTATACCCTATGAATGTCCAGCTTGGACTCATAGAGATTGTATATTTTCTTGTTTTTCTTTTAATAAATTCTTTCTGTAAAGATTTGATTAAATCCCTTCTACTGTGGATACAGGGGGAGGGGGCTAAGAAACTCTCTCTCGGTGGTGAGACAAGCTTATCTCCAGGCAGAGAGGGGAGGAAGGAGATGGAGAGGTTTCTCCCTCTGTGAGTTGATCTGTGTTTCCCTAGGGAACGTCTTTGGAAAGAGGAGGGGGAAAAGAGGGATGTCCCGGCCCACGTAAATTGACCGGGTGGTGGCAGCAAAAAGGAGACCTACCCTAGGATTTTAGGGTGGGGGGATACATGCTGGTCCTCAACTTGAAACCCCCCAGTTTCAAGTGAGGGTGAGACCATGACAGAAGGGGAGGGCTACACAGGGGCCTTCTCCTCTCCCCTGCACGCACCCACCGTGCTCTGTAAACCCACCCCAAGACGCCCACACCAAGGGGCTGCTCCTGGCTTGCCCGACCCCTGACTCTGCTCTCCTCCCACAAGGGACAGGGGCCGGAGGGTGGGGGGAGGCTGGAGATCCCGGGCAGCCGGGAGCGCTGGGGAAGGTTAGCCAGGAGGAGTCGGCCTTACCTTGTACGCCATGATTCTGGGCCACGGTGCCCCACAGGCACAGGGCGATGCAGAGCCCTGGAAGGCAGAGACAGGGTGAGGCCCCATGGGCAGATGGTAACCGCTACTCAGCTGCACACACCCCCAGCCACCCCAGTCCTGCCAATCCTGGGCCAATGGCCAGTCAGGGCCTTGCCGATGGTGGAAGTAAAAATGCAGAAACCTGGTGCACTGGGAAATCATCCCCAGCTGGGATCCCTGGTCATATTTTTACCTGATTCCGCTTTGGAACTGGACTTTTGGCCTGACACCTACCCCTGCTCTAACCACTAGGCCCCTCCCCTCTCCTCTGAACTGGAGATAGAATACAGGACTCCTGATGCCCAGCTTGGAAGCAGGGCCAAACTCATTTCATACGATGCATGTCAGCAATTTTTAGTCTCCACCATGGTGGGCTAGACTGGAGCAGAGGGGACCTGATCCCCAAGGCCAGTCCAGCCCCCCAACACCTTCCCCCGCCCCCATCGAACCTTTGTGTCCACAGAGCGGCACTGCACAGCCTCAGCCACTAGGGGGCACCACAACCCCACGCCAAGGCCACAGCTCCAGCGTCCATGCTGGGCTGGGTCTGGTCCCTCAACTGTCCCCCCGAGTCCCCATAGTGCCTGAGCAGGATAATTACCCCATGCCAGGCACATGCACCACACACACTAGTGTTCATATGCACACACAGTCCAGCATGCATACAAACGTGCAGATGTGTGCTCACGTCTGTGAACAAGTACCGATGTACATACCGGTGCGCCCACACCCACGCACGGGAACACACGTGTGCTGCACACTCATGCACGGGCACAGAGGTTCAGACCCGTATGTTCACACATACCGGCAGCCTGCTGCAGCATCAGATGCAGGGACAGGGTCTCCAGAATCTCCCATGTACGTACCCCCTGCTGGGTCAGCCCAGGACTGCAATAATAACACTCCAGCACTTTACCCAGGGCTTGCTGCTGATGCTGATGCTGCTGCCCCTGGGGTCCCGTGTAGCCGGCAGGAGCCGGGGTATCGCGCCCCCCCCCCCCCCAGGCTGCCCCCTCAGATGGCAACGGCCGGGCGGTGACCACTACCAGTGAGCGCCGTCCCCTCCCACCGCGCCGGGAAGCCGTGAATCATGGAACAACCCCCCAGTTCAGTCGGGGTCTGTAGCTGCTACCATAACACACCTAATGCACGAGAGGAAGTGACCTGACCCAGTTTCAGTAGAAAGGCCACAGACGGGCTGCACCTAGAGACCCAACACCCAGGGCTGAAGCAGAGGGGTGGGGGGTGTAGGGGGAGAAGGGAGGGGGCAGTAGTTTGCTAGGCCAATGGAGCGAGGCTGTCACCCCAGCTGGGGGGCTGCCCCACAGAGCGAGACCGTGGGATCTGGGGGAAGCGCCAAGGCCGGCTCTGTTGTGAAAACATCCGGGGGGTAACTAGGGGTTTTATCGGTTCCCTTTTCACGAGGCCACTTATCTCCTGGCTACTTCCCCCCACTTCTCTGATGGGCAGGACTCAAGTAGTGTTGAAAGCCCTGAGCCATTAGGGGCGGCAGTGGGGCCGGTTGCTAACAGGGCTCGCTGAGGTCATCCCAGCTACAAGTGCTGAGCACAGAGCCTGTCCCACTAGGGAGCCTGGCCCTGCGGCAGCTGTTGTGAGGGACCCTGGTGCTAGTGCCCGGGTGTGTGAGGACACCCAGAGGCCGGGGATTGGTGCAAGGCTGACTCCCCCTCTGCTCTAACCACTAGGAGGCACCACAGCCCCACACCAAGGTGTTAGTGTGTGGACAGCATTGAGTTAGGGGGAGCTGTGTCTCCTGTTAACTCACTAGAGAAGACAGGCTCTTAGAGCTGGATTGGCCAATGAGATCCAAGCACGGTGGGAGGGGAGGGCGGGTGTGTTTGGGCCACTGGGGAATTTGGCCCCAAAACCTTTTACAAATCTGCCTCTTGGTGCCTTTGCTGGCACTTTGCATCCTGCCTGTTTCACGGCCTCTCCCGGCCCTCCGGCCCCAGCCTGTTCCTTATTCTGAGGTCGTGTCAGAAACCCAGCCCGCCTGTCAGTCTCCTCAGTGTTTGCGTGGATCTGTCGCTCAGCAACAGCGGAGAGGAAAAAACACACGTGAACGGGGACATTGCGGTTGTAAAACCACGACATTTGGCTGGTGTGGGGGGAGCTGAAAGGCAGCCTTTGAATTCCACTAGATGGCACGTGTCCCCGGGAAAGGTTAAGATCTGCATCCCTGCAGCGCCAGTCCAGAGCCCAGCTGGGGTCAATGGGCCAGGTTCCCAGGTGGGGTCAATCAGCATCGCTCCATTGGAGTCAGTGGGGTCACTGTACATCTGCTGGGGACCTGACCCCACTGCCTCATTTTTAACCCTGGGAACATACGGAGGAGCCATTCCACTTTAGTAGTAACATCAGAGCGTAATGCTGGCTGGAAGCAGCACC
The DNA here is from genome assembly GCF_020497125.1 of Mauremys mutica. Taxonomy (NCBI): domain Eukaryota; kingdom Metazoa; phylum Chordata; order Testudines; family Geoemydidae; genus Mauremys; species Mauremys mutica. The sequence goes on from NC_059091.1 coordinate 26,852,947, forward strand.
GCCTACCAGCTCGGCCACAAGCCTATGGGTCAGGATACCTAGGTTCTAGTCCCACCTCTGCCACTAGCTTGTTGGGTGACCTTGGGCAAGTCACTTTCCCCCTGTGCCTCAGTTTCCCCTCCCCACACATCTTCAATGTCTATTGCGAGCACTTCAAGGCAGGGGCTGTCTCTCTTAGGTGTCTGTGCAGCACCCACCACATTTGAGACCCTCTAGATCTTGGGCAGGATCTGTGCAGCACCCATGACAATGTGGGCCTCTGATCTTGAGTGGGGTCTCTGAGTTTCTGTAATCTAAGTACTAAGAGTGTGATAGCCAAACCAGACACTGGTTAGTAGAACAGTGTGAATCCACTGGCATAACTGGAGTGACTCTGGATTATGTGGAGGGGCAATAAGAAGAGGATCGGGCCAGAGGCTCCCACTGATAACAATGGAGACCTCCCCCGCCCCCGCTTTCCTTCCCACCGAGCAGAATGCCGGGCGCTGGACACGTGGGCAGAGCTAGATGCCGGCTGACAAAATCCTCCCCGGTCTCCTATTAATACTCAGCCCCCTGAAATGAACAAGGCAGCTGGAGGCAGGAAATATCCCCGGCTGGGGGTGGAGGAGACAGGGGGCAGGGAGTGAGAGCTCCAAGGGAATGGGGCCAAGCGGAGACACCGGGAAGGCCAAGAGGGCAGAGCCCCGGCCGCTGGGAGCAGGGTTAGAGCACACGGGACAGATCGGGCTCTGGGGCGGAGCCTCAGCTGCTAGAATCGGGGTAAGTGCATTGAAGTCGATGGAAGCTGTGGGGTCCGGCCCCATTGACTCCCAAGGAGCGACGGCCAGTTTACACCAGCTGGGATCTGGCCTCACCGGAGTGACACCTGTGTAAGGGAGAGACGTCTTTCATCTGCTCGCTCAGCCAGATCCTGGCCCTGGCGTAACCTCCTCCCCCAGTGCAGCCAGGAGTCAGCCCCAGCCCCCAGCCCCCCCTCCTCCACCCACCAGCCCACACACGTGCAGCTCACAGGCTGGCAACGTGCCCAGCGAGGTGCTGTTTGCCTGGGACGCAGCCCCACCACTCTCAGGAGGGTCAGGGGGGAAACCCGGAGCTGGGCGGGTGACGCAGAGTGAAAGCCACGTGTCATCCTGCCCAGGGAACACCCCAGGGCAATCCCCTGCCCCCCCCCCGGGAGTGCTGGCCCGTGGGAGGCAACAGCTTCCCACAGCCCCCCTGGTCCCACATTCCCAGCCACACACCAAGCAGCGACTCCCCCGGCCCGGCCCGGCGTTCCCAGCCGAGCAGATCTGAGTGCCCCCTCCATGCACCCGGCCTAGGCGGGGGCGGCAGCAGCTGATGCAGCGCCCCCTCCCCCGACGCAGCTGCCCCTGGAAAGTCCCTGCTCCTCTAAAGAGGCAGGAAACTCACTGCACTTATCCCTGCCTCTGCACCCCTCAGGAGCCCAGTCTTGCTGCTGCTGCTTCAAACCACAGCCCTGTGCAGGGAGCCCTGCTCTAACCACTACACCGCACTGCCCTCCCAGAGCTGGGGCTAGATACAGGAGCCCCGGCTCCCAGCATCCCCTGTTCTAACCACTACACTGCACTGCCCTCCCAGAGCTGGGGCTAGATACAGGAGCCCCGGCTCCCAGCATCCCCTGTTCTAACCGCTACACCGCACTGCCCTCACAGACCTGGGGCTAGATACAGGAGCTCTGGCTACCAGCATCCCCTGCTCTAACCGCTACACCACACTGCCCTCCCAGAGCTGGGGCTAGATACAGGAGCCCTGGCTCCCAGCCCCCCTGTTCTAACCACTACACAATACTGCCCTCCCAGAGCTGGGGCTAGATACAGGAGCCTGGGCTCCCAGCCCCCTTGTTCTAATCACTACACCACAGTGCCCTCCCAGAGCTGAGGCTAGAACCCAGGAGTCCTGGCTCTCCTCCACCGGACACCAGTCCCCTCTCAAAGGGGACACTTCCACCCCTCTTCTTGGAATCAGCCCCTGACGTTCTGGGCAAGGTCCCAGCTGGTGTAAACTGGTCTAGCCCTAGTGAGCTCAGTGGAAGGAGGCCGATTCACACCAGCCGGGCTCTGGCCCCCCTGGGCTTTCCTCTGCCCTGGGTAGTTTCCAGGAATCGCTGTCACCTCAGCATCTCGCTGCTACTGAGTAACCCTGCAGGGACCCGGAGAACTGCCCCCCCCCCCGATACTGTATCTGCATTTCTGCCCAGCCCCCATCTCACAACGGGGGCCTGATCCCCCAGGTGGGCCCGATCCACCACTGATCTGCCCCTTGCGTCATCAATGCCACCGGCACCAAGTGGGGGGGCGGTGCCGGCGCTGCTGCCATGGTGACCTGGGAGAATTTACCCCCACACACATGCTGGCTCATGCTCACTCTGCCCAGGTGCCAGCCCTGGCACAAGACGAGGGGGTTTTGGGGGGGATGAGGAGAGGTTACAGGACCCGTCATTTCCCAGACCTCTCACCATTTCCCACAACTCAGCACCCGCCTTTCGGTTTTGCTCTTGATTTCGAAATCAGCCGCGCAACGCCTCACCCGGCAAAACACAGCCTGCTTCCCCCCCGCCAGGTTAACTCATCCGCCAACTCCCACCACAAGATATGAGGTGTCCCTCTCCCAACCCCCAGCCCCTGGAGATACAACCAATCCCCTCCCCAACCCCCAGCCAGCCATTTCTTCCAAAGCTCCGGGTCCCGATACAGGAGACAAAGGGCGTCACGGTGCTGCCGACACTTGTGATTTTACCATCGGCCTAGTGACAATTGTTGCTTTTTTTAAAGCCCCAGCTTCTGGGCTCCTGGGATTGTGAAGATCTGGGCTCAAATTAAAAGCAAGTTTCTAACCCTCCGGATGGCAGAGTGGAGCTCAGAAATGTGACCCCCCCAGAGGGCTACGAGACCACAAGGAACCCAACATCGCGATCTCACTATCTTCTTCAAGCCACTTGGGATTTTCGAGAGCCTGTCTCAATGCTTCAAGGCTTGGGGCAGCAAGGCTGGAGTTAGTATTACGTGTATTATGGTAGCGCTTAGCCTGGGACAAGTCCCCAATGTACCAGAACGACGGCCCCTGGCAAAGAGGAGACAGGCCAAGGAGGAATCTGCCGACAGATCCCGGCAGCTCAGTTCCCACCAGGCCCGTAGCTCAGGACGCTGGTGAGACTAGACACGTTCGCTCCGTCAGTTCTCGCGTTACAGCCCTGCCAGCCAAGGGGCGATGGGGAGAGATGCTGCCAGGCCAAGGCCGACACCCAGACACGAGCGCTGCCGGCCCCTCCCTGACGGCGCGTTGGTGGCACTTCGGCCCCATCCAGCCCTAAAGCGCCTCATGGGCATTCACAGTGCGCACGGCCCCACTGCTGAGAAAGAGCTGCCACCAGCCCCATTTTACAGCTGGGGAAACTGAGGCACTAAGCGACAACTCACCCACTGTCTCAGAGCAAATGGCAGCTGGGAAGAGAACCCAGGAGTCCTGGCTCCCAGCTCCCTTCTCTAACCACTAGACCCCATTCCCCTTCCAGAGCCAGGAACAGGAGTCTTTGGCTCTTTGCTCCATATTATCATTGGCTCTTTGCTCCATATTATCTCCCCCCCCCCCCCCCCGACATTTTATGAAGCCAGGAAATCAAATGTAAAAAAACAAAGCCACTGATCTAACAAACGGCTGTCATGCAACCCCACCGTCACAGACACAGCTGGTATTTATTAGCCATACTGCTGTGGCACCAAGGCCCCATTGTACCAAGCTTGGCACCTACAAGCCTTGGCATTGAGAGCCAATGACCCAAACGGACAAGGCAAGTGAAGGACCATTTGTGCCATTTTACTGCTGTGGAAACTGAGGCACAGAGCGATTCAGTGCCAGAGCTGAGAACTGAAGCTGGATTTTCCCTGTGCCAGCATAGCCCCTGAACCACTCGGGCACCTGTGCCACAGAGCTGCTGCCAGCTGGGCTGTGCCACACAGATCTAAGGAGGCATCAAAGATAACAGCAGCTACTGGAGCTCAAACTACCCCTGGATCCAATCCTGAGCCCATCGCACCAGCAGGACAGCGCCTGCCTCCAACGGGAGCTGAGTTGGAACATGCAGTGCAGGATCCAGCCTCCAGCTGGGGAGCCACGTGCCAAACCTGGGCACCTAAAATCTGGCACCTAAATCCATATCAAGGCTCCTAAAATAGCTGGCCTGGCTGGCTGGTTATGCCCAGATTCTGCAGGATCTGGGAATGCTCGTTATTAAGTGAATTACGGTATCAGCCCTGACCAAAACTGAGGCCCTATTCTGCCAGGGGCTGCACAGACCCCAGCCAAGATTGGGGTCTCCATCGCAACAGGCGTGGCACTGACCCACAGTGAGAGACAGCCCCTGCCCGAATGGCCTCCCAGTCTCAACTGACAAAAGACAAGTGGGGAAACTGAGGCATGGAGCAGGGAAGCGAGTTGCCAAATCAGTGGAAAGAACCCAAGTGTTCTGACTCCCACCCCGACACTCTGTTGACTAGACGGCGCTGCCTGCCTACAAATCACAGCCCCTTTGTAAGTCAGGCTTCTCATTTCAGGAGCCTAAATCTGGATTGAAAAGCAGATTCCCCAAAGCTCTGGGAGGTGGGTGGGCACAGACCCAGGGCAGCACTGATGTCTCCCTCTCCCTCCCTCCTTCCCCAGAGGGCGGCTGGACTGGCAGGGCCAAGCAGGGCAAGGAATGCTCCATTTTATTAATCACTTGGCACCACAGGGACAGAAATATTTCTGAAAACGAGACTCCTATGCTGGCGTCACAGGCGTGGCACCCCCCCGCCCAGGACATAGAAGTGGGGCACTGAGCACCCAACAGGATCCAGCCCTTCGTATAGCCAGCCACTTAGACAAGAACTTTTGGCCAACACCCCTTCCCCAGCTGTGGGGATAGAACCCAGGAGTCCGGGCCCAGCCTCCCCTGTTCTAGCCACTAGACCCCACTCCCCTCCCACTGCCGAGATAGAACCCAGGAGTCCTAGGTTTGCTTCTAGCCCTGACGTCATCTAAAGCCAGGCAAATGCTCCTTTAAGTGAAAGACATAAGAACGGCCCTACTGGGTCAGACCAAAGGTCCATCTAGCCCCGTATCCTGTCTTCCGACAGTGGCCAATGCCACGTGGCCCAGAGGGAATGAACAGAACAGGTTATCACCAAGTGATCCATCCCCTGTCACTCATTCCCAGCTTCTGGCAAACAGAGGCTAGGGGCACCATTCCTGCCCATCCTGGCTAATAGCCATTGATGGACCTGTCCTCCATGAATGTATCTAGTTCTCTTTTGAACCCTGTTATGGTCTTGGCCTTCACACCATCCTCTGGCAAGGAGTTCCACAGGTTGACTGTGTGTTGTGTGAAGAAATACTTCCTGTTGTTTGTTTTCAATCTGCTGCCTATTCATTTCATTTGGTGACCCCTAGTTCTTGTGTTTTGAGAAGTAGTAAACAACACGTCCTTATCTACTTTCTCCACACCCGTCATGATTTTATAGACCTCAGTCATATCTCCCCTTAGCCGTCTCTTTTCCAGGCTGAAAAGTCCCAGTCTTATTAATCTCTCCTCATACAGAAGCTGAAGACTTCAAACACCCCAAAGCAAAGGACCCCGACCCACATTCCAACCCGACCCCTCCCCATCCAGCCTCCTCTGAACCCTGGGACACCAGGCACCCAGCTCCTGATGCTGCAGCTTCCAGCTCCGAGGTGGATCCCACGCTCCAGCACCACCCACAGCCCAAAGGGGATGAGACTGCGGATGCATCAGTGGCCGGTGGGGGTGGGGAAGGTGACCCTGGAACTTCCCCTGCCCCCAAAGATCAGATCAAGTCTGGATGAAGCTTGGAGGGGACTTGACTGGACCCAGGACGACCCATGACCGGAACAGCTGAGAAGGGGGTGGGGGTGGGGGGCGCTTTGGGGCATCTCCACCTGGGATGTGCTGACAGTGCAGGCCAAGGGTAGACCTGGCCTTGTCTACAGTGGGGACCGGATCAGGCCCAGAGGGGGACAGAGCCAGGACACATGCAGGCAATTGCATCCAGCCTTCTGCACTGTCATTAACCACTCAGGACTCGTCTGAGGGTTCGGAGGGGCAGCCCACAGACAACACCAGTGCACCACCACCCCGCTCTGATAGTGCCTCATACCCAACAATTCCCCCTTGGGGGAAATGCAAAGCCTGATTACCCCAAAAGGCTTTCAAACCTGGTCCCTGGGCCTCTCCGTCCCTGGTGTAAAGTCCACCCCGGACAGCACAGTTTACAAACCCGGGGGAATCAGTTTATAAACCCTGCTTCTGCAGCCTGAGGGAACAGGGTCTAGTAGTTAGAGCTGGAGGGTTGGAAGCCAGGACTCCTGGGTTCACTTCCCAGCACCAGAACCATCTTGCCAGGAGCCTGGAGAAACCACCTGGCCTCTCTGTCAAAGAAGGATCATCTCTCTCTGTGGGACAACCTGCGACACACACACACACCGCTGCTCCCCAGGGTGTCAGAGAGGAGCCCAGCCCAGCCGGACAAATAGCACAATCCTCTAGTGCCCGGGACAGCCCAGCAGATCCCTGCCCCGCCAGAGACAAGTGTCCTGGTCCCATTCACACCAGCACGGGATCCAGGAGTCACTCCCCTGGAGTCACATAAGGGGAAAGTTGTAGGAGCAGAATCGGGCCCAGTTGCTCCAGATTTCCACCCGGGGGGGGAGAATCAGCCCCCGGCGGCACTGGTTGGGCCCGATCCTGCCCTCACTCGGTCACAACGCTGTCAAGGCAGCGGGTGTAAATGAGCGTCACTCCCCGGGAGTCCGGGCAGCAAAACACACCAGCCGGGGACCCGCCCCCGGTGATTCACACCACAGTAAGTGGCGTCAGAATCGGGCCCACCCCCCACGGACCCCAGGTCGGACTCGGGGCCCAGTCCGCGGGGATCCCAGCTCTACCGGGGGCCGGAGCCCGCCGGCAGCCACGGCGGAGCGACTCCGGAGTCACTCCAGGGGAACCGAGCTCAGCAACGCGCGCGGGGAGCAGCAGCCCGGGCCGAGCACATGGTGCAGCCGGGCGGCGGGGCCGGGGTCGGGGGCTCACCGAGGGGCAGCAGGCGGCGAGCCGGGTCCATGCTGCGGGGCGAGGGAGTCCAGCGAGCGGCGCGCACCGAGCTGCAGCCAGAGGGCAGCGCCCCCGAGCCAGGGCCGGCTCCATGGGGGGCGGGGGGCCCCGCCCAGGAAGGGTGGGACGGGGGGAGGGGAGGGCCGTGTGTGGGGAGATGGGAGGGGTAGACCACGGAGGACAGGGAGCCGGGGGGGTGTCAGAAAAGGGCCCAGCTGACAGGCAGGTGCGGGCAATATTTTAACCAGGGGCTCCCACTAAATGACAGACCCCGGTCTGGGCTGAGCCCCCATCCCGGCGGGGCTCGCGGGGGCGGGGCATGGATTCGGTTCCCGTTTACACAGCTGCTCCCGACCAGGCAGCCACATGGGGCAATCGGAGCGCCGCGGGGGCTGCTACAGCGGGTGTCTGCCCAAGTCCCGAGGTGCCGAGTGGGGGGCAGAAGGAGCCCCCCTTCCTGGGGTTAGCAATGGGGAGACCAGGGGGAGAGGTGCCTGGGGAACATCTGAAGATGGGATGGTGCAGGGGGCTGGATGGGGGGGGGGTCTGGATAGATTGATGGAGGGGGGACGGATGTGGGGCTGGAGGGAGGTGGGGTGGGGTGGGTGAGTGGATGGAGGGGCGTGTGGCGGATTGAGGGAGGTTGGCTGGGAGGGAGGGGTCCGATGTATATGGGGATATCTGCCTTGGAGACCAACGTGCTGGGCTCCCATCCACTCTGACACACACAGACACTGCTCTAAACTCCCCAGGCCCCGGGTTCCTTCTCTGGACCAGAGACACCCCTGCCCCTGGACGCTTCCCCTGAGATGGCCCCAGGAATGACCCAGCAGGGCCCGTACCAGCCTGGCCCCCAGCCCCAAGCTTATCTCCACCCCATGCCGCCTCTGCTCCTGTCTGTGCCCCCCCCAACACCCCTGTTGTCCCCTCTCGTGCCTCCTGGAACGCAGCCCCAGCACGGTGTGGAGCCCAGATTAGCAGGGCCCGGCAGCCGGGGGCTGCTTTTCCCCTTGGAGCCCAACAGCTGAGGAGCTGCCGACATTCCAGCCCAGCTGGGGCCAGATCCAAGTCCTGGGGCAGATCTGTGCTTGGCTGGGAGCTCACGTCCTGCACTCACCCCCACCGTTACCTGTAAATCCCTTCAGCCTTGTGTTGTTAACCCGGGGAACTCCCTGCCACAGGAGAGTGGGGAAGACAAGAGCATCCCAGGGTTCAGATACTGGGCTGCGATACTGATACAGGGGCAATGTGGCCGTCCAGTGTGATGCTATTCAGGAGGAGAGAGAGATGGTTAAGAAGGGAATAGAACCCATGAGTCCTGATGCCAAGGTCCCCCCTGCTCTAACCACTAGACCCCACTTCCTTCCTCAAACTGCAGCTAGAA